>NW_006205672.1:1122385-1129052 GCF_000334495.1 Tupaia belangeri chinensis
GCCCCCCGGCCCAGCCCCCAGCCCCCCCCCCCCCGCCCTTGCCGCCTTTGCTGCCTAGGTCCCGTCGGGGCCGTTTGGCTGGACGCGGGGGCTCAGGGGAGCTGGGCAGTTCCTCTTCTTCTGAGGATGAAGAAGACTCTTCCGTAGCGGGGGCTTCTCCTCCTCGAGACACAGCCAGCTCCTCAGGCTCAGACTTGGGAGTGAGAAGGGAACCCGCAGCCCCTTTACCAGCAGTCTCCTCTCCGAGGCGTCCAGACTGATGGGTGTTCTGCAAGAGGGAGACGGGGGTGGCAACTGCGGAGGAAGGCCCGGCCTAGCCTGGCCAAAGCCCTCTCCCCCCCACACCTACTTCCTGAGGACTAAGTAGTAGCCACAGGTCGACACCTTCAGCACCCCTCCCTGTCCCTCTGCTCCTATACCTTGAGATGTTCCAGCATGGTCCTTTTTTGGGCAAAGAGCAGAGGGCAGGACGGGCACTTAAAGACACTGACACGCTGGGGCAGCAGATGCTGGTCGAAGTGTGAGGAGAGGAGGGGTTTGTGAGTGAAGACCGTGTCGCACATGGCGCACTTGTAGATCAGCCTGTGAAAGCGGAAAGGCAGTACCGACGTCGGCGGGTGGTGGAGGCCACCCCCAGCCACCCCAGCTCATGCCCCCTCACACGCCTTCCCCAGGGCTCACTTGGCCTGCTGCGTGTGGAAGCTTGGATGCTGGCTGTAGAGGTGGGCGTGGGCGCTGGGTGCAGACTTGAAGGCCATGGGGCAGATGGGGCACTTGTGGAACACCTCGCAGTGTGACGTCTGGATGTGGGACTTGATGGAGTTCACACCCCCAAACACCACGGAACAGCTGGGACACCTTGGGGAGGAAGCAGGGCACTGTCGTGAGAAGGGGATGTCTCCATGCACACCCCCACCCCACGCTCATTCTCAGGGACTTGGAGAGGCACCAACGAGAGAGCAAAGAGTCACAGAGGCCTGGCCCCAAGGGGCCTGCTGAGGCAGAGCTGGGCTCGAGCCACATGGCCCTGCTCACCCCTCTTGTGGGGCCTGGCTGCCCCACAGGAAGGTAGCGCTAAAGGCATCAACGCACAGGACTGAGGGGCACAGCAAGGGAGGTGGGAGTCTCTTAAGGGGCCCCTAAAAGACAGGTGCCAGGTAGCACGAGAGCATACAGCACTAGGGGAAGGTATGAGGCACCTGTATCCTACACGGCGAGAGAAGTGCAGACAGGCCTCCCGAAGATGGGTCTGAAAATTGGCTTGCAGGAAGTTGCCCCCACACTCGGGACAGACGTGGGGGGCTCGGTTCTTATGCACACGCTGATGGGCACTGAAGCTGCAGCGACTGGGGAGCATCATGGGGCAGGTCGGGCACACCTGTCAGGGGTGAATGAGGCGAGTTGGCGAGGGCCGGCCTGTCCGCATAACTTCTAACCAAGCCCCGATGCCTCCAGACACAATCCCCACAGAATCTGGCCGTCCTCTCCCCAGAGAAGGGACACAAAAAGGCAACTCACATTGCTGGTGGCTCCAAGGGCAGGAGCCCCGAGCTGCTGGAAGTGGGCCGCCATGCCGGCCTTGTCCCGGCACTGCTCCTTGCACTCCAGGCAGCGAAAGCACGTGTAAGCGGAGGTGGCAGGGGCAGCAGGCGGTTCTGTGGATAGTGGCAGCACCGGGGCCTCGGCTGCAACTGTGGTAACAGCAGAGGTGGCAATGGCCCCCTCACCCTTGCCCAAGGCAGAGAAGGCCGGAGGTGCTGGGGCAGGTGGGATGGCCACAGGCAGCAGGGGCGTGATGTCCGGCTGCCCCACCATCTGGTCAAGAGCCACAGGCCTCATGACCAGGTGGGAGCACTGCATGACGAGCCCCTTGTCCTTGTGCTCACGCGCATGCAGGAGCAGGCTGCACTTGTTGAAGAAGACCAGGCGGCGAGCACAGTGGTTGCAGGTGACCTCGATGCGCATGCTCCGGCGGTCGTAGTGTCGTGCCAGACTCTTCTCCAACGAGAAGGCATCGCCACACTCAAGGCAGCGGTAGCCAGTCGGAGGCAGGGCCAGGCCAGCCTCAGCAGGTGGGCTCAGATTTGGCCGATAGGCAGGCAGCAGGTTCTTACTGTTGAGGATCTTATTGAAGGCCTCCACCAGGCTGGACTGGGTCCGAGAGATCACCGTGCCCCCGCCTGTACCTGGCCCTGCGGCCGACTTTGAAGGCTGCACCATCACCACTGAGGCACCGTTCACCTTCTGCCCTCCTGTGCCCAGCCCTGCCCGTCCCTCAGCCTTGGGCAGGGCTTGAGGCACCAGGCCTAGCACATTCTTAGCCATTGTCTTGGGGCTGGTAGCAGTCCCCCCTGGCAGAACCACAGCTTTGCGAGCCACACTGGCTGCCATCAGCATGGCAGTACTGGCGTTCTGGATGGTGGCCACAGGCAACACAGTGCCCTTCAGTCTCGTGCCATCCCCTAGTTGCACACTCACCACCTTTGGACCCTCAGGGTTCGGGGCTGCAGGAGACAATTTCAAAATGCTAGCCTCGGCGAGGAGCGTTCCCTCGGCCAAGGGGGCTGGAGGCTCAGGGTCTGAGGGGACCCGGGTTACCGTCCTCGTGATATTTCCACAGGACGTTTTAATGGTCTTAATCCGCACCTTGAGGGGCCTAGAGGAGCTAGAGGCAGGGGAGTCGTTGCTGTCCTCGTCTGCAGCCTCAGCTCCACTAGAGGGACTCTGGGGACTTCCTGGGGGGGACTTGTCCACTGGTTCCTCTTCATCTTCTTCCTTTAGGGGCTGACAGTCGGGTACTTTGGGGGAGGTAAGAGGGCTCTGGTGCCCTGGAGACTGCTTGAAGAAGGGCACACCCGTCACCTGGGGTGGCGAGGCACTGGCTGGGATGCCTATGGCCTCGGGGCTGGAGCCTGAGCCCCTTCGGGCTCGGCTTTGGGAGGGGAGAGGGCTACAGCTGCCCTGCTTCAAGGTCCCTAGCGGTGGAGAAGAACTGGATGGCAGCAGAGCACCACCATTCTCTCGGGCCAGTTCAAAGGAAGAGGGGAAAGGAGGTGGGGTCATGGCCCCCTCCCGAGGTGGGGAGGGTGCAGAGGGAGGCAGGGGATCAGGGTGCTCCCCTGGTTCAGGCCCAAAATGAGCAAAAAGGTCCAAAGGAGCTTTGCCTTCCATGGCTTTTTCTTTCCAGGTGCCACTGCTGGGAGGAACTGGCGAGTGGGGGGCTCCTGGGAGGGATGGCTCAGGGCCCCCAAAACCATTTTGCATCAGACGGGACCCCACGGGTCCTTCCTTAGTTACCCCCCCAACCCGGGCCCCTTCTCCTCCTGAACCACCAGCCAGGGTCTCAGACTGTTCAGGACACACAGTGTTCTTGACAATGACACTGACAGCGGAAATGTCTGGTGGTGGCAGGCCATGGTCAGAGACCTGGGCTGGAACCACAGGGCCATCCCCAGCAGCTGCTGCTGCATCTCCAGAGTCACCTCCCACACTGGCCTCTGGCTTCCCTGGGCCTCCTGGCCCCTCGTTTTCTTCTGGCCCAGAGTGGATGGCTTCATTTGCATCAATGTCTGGGATGTCAAAGGCAGCAAGGAGGTCGTCAAAATCAGGGGTCTTCATATCCCCCATAGCGACAGGTCCCAGCCCTGAGGAAGACAGAAAGACGAAACTGAGATGTCTGGGCCTGAGGCCCCCGGCCCCCCCCTCCCTCAGGGTCTCCACATTCACCCCTCTCAGAACCCACTCCAACCTGGGCACACCTCCACCATAGCGTGAGTCCCAGAGAACTGCTAGAGGTGCTTAGTTTGCCAAACCCTAAAATCAGAAGAAGGTTAGCATGCATATTAAAGGGTCAAAATCTAGAGAAAGTGAGACTTTTCAAAAATACAGAAAAAGGTAGTAGAGGCCGAGGGAGCTCAACAAGCGTCCTGGTTGAAACCAGCTTATCCCCTCCTAGGCCCAGCACCGAACTGATTCATTGATAGTATTATTGAGGAGGAAGAAGTACATAGCGCTCTAGGTTTAAAGGCTCGTTAGTGCCATCATACGATCAATGCATACTTTTCATGGATCTTCTGGAGTCCACTGAGTTCTGAAAGGCCACGTGTACAAAGGAACAGTGAATTCACCAAGATACGACTCTAGTTTAGCACTATCACAGGCCTGCTGTATAAGCAAGTTACTTTACTGCCTTACTTTTGTTTGAAAGAGGCGAAGAATAAGCCATGTACCCCAGGGTTATCGTGAGCATGATACAAAATCGTAAAAGTGAAAATCGACCCAGAATATAACTTCTTATTACAGTGAGGCCAAAGGGGGTCATGTCAGGTCCAGGAGAAGCTAGAAGGCATGAAACACTGGACATCTAGGGCCAGGGTCACAGACCAGAGTCAGAGGTCATGTCAGGTCACATCTGAGGGATTTGCAGCCATCACTGACATTTGGAGATCTAGCTTGATTGTAGAAAGAAATGGATTCAAGAAAATCGCCCAAGAGACCAAGAGGGAAAGAAAACACAGAAACAGAAAGAGACAAAGGGAAGACTGACAGAGGGGAAAACAGTGACAGCAGCCTGGTCACAAGGGCCCCAGCCTAGGCCTCTCCTGTCACAAACACCTGCTGCTTGCTCACCTGCCTTCCCCAGAGTGCCCCAGCCCTCCCCCAGCCAGTCCCTCCTCCTGCCTCCCCATCTTGCTCTCTCAGGGCTAAAACTCCAGGGTACAAGCTTATCCAGCACAGCTGCCACCCCAGGGAAAAGTACCAGGCCCCCTACTACTCGTTTTTTTTCTATTCTGAGCTCCTCGCCACAGGGTATCCACCCATTCAAACTCCTCACCTTTTCCATTTTTCTCTGGCAACAAGTAGTTGGGGAAGTCTCATCCCAACCCAACCTGGCCAAGTGCAAAAAAAGAAAAAAGGAAAAAAAAGAAAAATCCCACAAGATTTATGTAACACTAAAGGAGGCCAGCTCAGAGCTTACAGGAGGGCCCAGGTCTGTCCCCTACTAGTTCTCCTCACAAGTGTTTCTGTATGGAGGAAGGCCAGCCTCACTTTCCCTGCCTAGGATGCAAACCATTTCCCAGAGCCAACTCTCTCACCTCTTTCCAGCCTTCAGACTGTAACTGGAGATAGTCCCAGCAGGTGGCAGCTGGCACTGCAGGGACCAAGGTGAGGGGGGGAAAGGGTACCAACTGGAGGAGGGCAGGGTCCTCCTCACCCCCACCCCTACTTAATCTGCAGACTCTGGGTTTAAACAAAGCCCTCCGCCCCTTGCCTCTGCCCTGATGAATCACTAGGGCCCTCCTCAGCTTGGCTCCCTCCAGACCAGGAGAGGCCTGGGCCACCTTCCACTCTGGCCCTCAGAAAAGTGGGCTGGGAGTCACAGTCAGTGGGCTCTATGCGAAAATGCATTCCAACAAGCCTCCCCAGACCACCTCCCTCCTTGGCTTCCCAGTGACTTGGAGGTCATCTGATAGCCACCGGCCCAGCAGCGAGCTCAAGGCTGAGGAGGCTCCCCCACCCCACGGCCCAGGCCTCTCTGCAGCTGCAGCGCCGTCTCTAGGGCGCCCGTCTCTCCCGCCCCCTTTTCCCTCGGTTCTTCCCCAGAAGCCAAAGGAAGGAGCTAAACAGGAAGAGGTGCACAGGCCCGGGTTGGGTGGGGGCTCCACCGCCCTTTGCTCAGGCACAGGGCCTGCTGCGCAGAGGAGGGCGAGGGGCCAGAGGCCGGCCGGGGGCGATTAGGCTGCGGCCAAGCTGGGCAGCCGGCGGAATTAAGTCCCTGCCATCTGCCGAGGGCCGGCGCGGGGAGGGGGTGGGGTGTACACAGGAGAAGCTGCAGGGAAACTGAGGCGCGCGTCGCTTCTCTCGCTCCCACGGGCGTGCAAAGTGAAGGCCGGGCCTCGACCAGGCCAGGCCAGGCCCTCTGGGAGCTGCCGCACAGCACTTCGGGGCCCACGACTACCTGAGAGTGAGGGGCGCGTGGGAAGAGGAGGGTGGGGAGGGGGCGGGCTCGGCGTGACTCCCAGCTTTGCAGCCAGGGTCGGTCTCAGGTCGGACCTCGTCCCCTCCCCTCCGAGCGCAGCGCAGCTTCCTCCCGGAGCGGACTCCCCAATGCTCCCTCGAGACTGGGGTGTGATCGAAGGCGCGCGGCAGGCCCGGGGCACGAGCCCGAGCCCTGGCGGGGCCCGGCCGCTGACCCCCGCCCGACCGGGGTGCGGGCTCTACTCCGGCCTGGCCCAGTTCCCCCGCCCCCACCCCCGGGCACGGACACCATTTTAGGTCGCGACATCCCGCAGCTTCTAGTCCCCTGGCCGCACTTCGGGCGCCTCTCGGGCCGGGGGCGCCAAGACGTGGGGTCCCCGACCCTCCTTCCACCTTTACCCGCCTAAGGACTGTGCTTTCAACAGGCTGCGAGTTTCGCCCATTCGCCCCAAGCAATACCGCGGCACTGGGGCCTTCCTAGAAGCCGCCCCAGGGGCGGCGCGGAAAAGGGGGTAGTTGACCAAGTGGGGGAGGGGCAGGGGTATTTACCCGCCCCCCCGGGGGGCGGAGCCAAGGGCGGGTATTTACCCCAGGCACGCTTACTTGTTCCACTCCTAGTGCGGGCCGAGACCCGACGGTCTCTGCCCTGCTCCAGCAGCAGCAGCCGCCGCCGCCCCGCCCCCCCTCC
>NW_006205672.1:1129112-1136180 GCF_000334495.1 Tupaia belangeri chinensis
GGGCTGCCCGCTTCCACACTCGCGATTGGCCAGTACCCCCGTCGGTCAGCCGTGCGTCCCGCCCAGCCCCGCATTGGGTTGGCCGGAAGTACTGCCACTCGGAACTAGCCCCGCAGAGTCCTCCTCTCCTCATTGGGCGAGGGGTCTAGGCCCTCTGGAGATACCTCTCTGCATTGGCTGCACTAGGGTCCACCTGCCCCATTCTGCGTATCTCGTACACGATTGGCCCCGGCTACTGTCGCTTAGGAAGAAGCCCGCCCGATTCACTGCCGTCCTACTGGAGGGCTGACCATTCCAGGTGCGTCTCCGCCCCTGGCTGCCTATTGGCAGCTCGAAGCTGGAAGCTGCTGCTCACTTATGCAAATATAAGAAGGCTCAGCTTCCCTAGGTGGGCGCCTCGAGGAGTACCTCCTGGACTTAAAGTGAGCTTGGGTGTAGACCCGTTAGCGCTGTTTTCCCAAGCCAAACCCCAATGTCAGTGATGCGGTGCAGAAGTCACAGATTGGGACGCTACCCCAAACATTACGTCATCTGGTGGACCGTTTCCCCGCGGTCTTCTCACTGTCTAAACCGCCACATAATCCGGATGGATAGGGTCCTGACGCTGGGCAGCTCCTGGGCGGCAGCGCCACCTATGGCCCCTCCTTTGTGGGAGGGCTTGGACGGGACGTGGGACTTGGAGTGCGGAAAGAACTGGGACATGAAGGCTGGGACGCGCTTGCGGACCGGAAGTGGGGGAAGAGGTGACGTTCGAGTGCTGGCGTGGCCTGGGCTGTTTCCAAAGGTATCTTAAAGGAGAATCATGACGGGCTTCCTAAGCGCGGTAGAGAAGGACCCTCACACCCATCTCCCATTTAAGAGCGCTCCCTTTCGCACCTCCTAGCTCGGGATGGGGGTGGGGTCGAGGTCGAGTTTTCCCGCGCTTTGTTGCTCCGCCCCCGAAGGCGGGGGAAAGGGAGGAGTTGCTGGGAAAATGAATCGCTCTGATAATCTAATCAGCACGCGCTCGCAGAGCTGATCTGCAACCCCGGTGTGCCACCTGCGCACGCTCTCTCCTGCTGGCGCTCAGCGGCTCAATCCGCGCAGTGTGGAGAGGGGTTCCGGTTACCCTGCCGTGGGGTCCCAGGACACTGGACCACCCTGGGCTCTCTGGCGCGCCCTAAGATTTCTGTAGAGAATGAAGACTGCAGCGAAGTGCAAATGTGAGCTGCTGAAAGGGAATCTTGGGGCCGCTGCATACCATATGGTTACTCCGCTCCCTGAACCTGTTTTTCTCATGGGTAAAATGGGGGTTATGATGCTATCCACATGACAAGATTACTTTTGTGCGGACCGAAAGAGTCTAGAATGTAAAAGAGTTTTGAAAAGGGGCTGGCAAAGGGACTAGTGAGCACTGGGCCCTCTCTTTCTCTGCCGCCTGCAGTAGCTCCAGCGTCCCGCCTCCTTCCTTCCCTGAACACAACTAATCAAGAGTCGTGGCCAGCAGGTGGCATGGTGGTTGGGGGCGCTGAACTCCCACATGTCTTGGACCTGGTGGCTTCCTTTCTCACTTCCCTCTCTCTCTCTGATTCTCTCTGGTCAAATTGGAAAATAATGAAAAATAAAGTTAAAATAATTCTTAAAAAAAAAAAAAAAAAAAAGAAGAGTCGCGGACAGGAGGTATCCAACAGGGAATCCAGTCCCATTTCTCTTGGGGGTCTCCCAACGTGTACTATTTACAGACTTTTTACTATTAGGACTTTATATTAACCAGTTTACTCCTTCCCCAACCATGGAGGGAGGCACATTTTACAGAGGAAGAAACAGGCACAGACATGGGCTAGGTGACTTATCCAAAGTAAAGATAGCAGAATTAAAATTCTGAGGGTTGGGCACCAGCAGGTGGATGGTGGTTAAAGAACTGGACGCTCCCACATGGCCAACCACAGTTCGAGTCCTGGACCTGGTGGCTTGCTGTCTCACTTTCCTTCTTTCTTTCCTTCTCTCTGTGTCTCTCTCTGGTCAAATTAAAATGAATGAATAAATAAAATTAAATAATAATTTTAAATAAATACATAAAATTCTAAGGGTTTAGGACCTCCCAGTGGCCTAGTGGTTGAGGGAACCAGATCCCACATGGCCAACCAGATTCTATTCCAGGCCCCAGAGGCTTGAAAAGATGCCATGCACAGGGAACCGGCAGTTAGCGTAATGGCTATGTCGCTGCACTCCCACGTAGTCGATCGCGGTTCGCGTCCCAGACCCGGTGGCTTAAAACTCATGCTGGGCGCGTGTGCGTGCGTGCCCAAGATCCCGAGAGGAGAATGGAGGAGAAGGGATTGTGGCGTGACCATCCCCCCTGGGGGGTGATTTCTTGCTTTCTGTCTCTATGTCTCTCTCTGTCTGTCTGGTGAGCCCACGCGCCCTATAGCAAAAATCTCTCCAAAAAAAAAGATGCCATACACTGTGCACGCCTGAGTGCCTAAAATCCAGCAGGAGGGAGAAAAGGAGAAAGGATGACTGTATTGTTGTAGTAAGAGGACATCCTAACAGAGCCGAATTATTGGAGCTTTATCACCAGCGGCGTTTGGGAGGACTCATGTCTCTCAAAGATCCTGCAGCCCTGAGTGGAAGGAGAGGGGTGTTTATAAAGGCAGAAATCACAATCATTTCTGGGTTGACATGGAGATTACAAAATGAGCGGGTGGAGGAAAGGGAGTGGGGTGCCTATGTGAAAGCCAAATAGAGCAGGTTAATAATATTTTTTTTGAGAGTTTTTTTTTGGTTTGTTTGTTTGTTTGTGTTTTTTGTTTTTGTTTTGCTATAGGGCACATGTGCTCACCAGAAAGACAAAGAGAGACAGAGAGATAGAAAGCAAGAAATCACCCCCCAGGGGGGATGGCCACGCTGCAATCCCTTCTCCTCCATTCTTCTGTCTCTAGCGAACATGTACCCTCTGACAAAAATAAATGAATAATTTTTTTTTTAATAAAAAGTCATAAAGGTGGGGCCAACAGGTGGCATGATGGTTAAAGTACTGGACTTCCACAGACTGGGTACAGTTTGAGTCCTGGACCTGGCAGCTTGCTTTGTCATATTTTCTCTCTTTCTGGTGGGCCCTGCAGCAAATTTAAAAAAAAAAAAAAAAAAAAAAAGAGTAAATAAATAATTCTTTTAAAAAATTTTAATTAAAAAAAAGTCATAAAGAGGCCAGCAGGTAGTAGGTGGCATGGTAGTTAAGGCACTGGACTCCCACATGATCAACCATGGTTCGAGCCCTGAACCTGGCACAGCCTGACACTCATGCTGGGCATAAGTGTATGCATGCCCAAAATCCTGAGAAGAGAATGGAGGAGAAGGGATTCCAGCATGACCATCCTGCTTGAGGAGTGAGTTCTCACTTTCTGTCTCTCTGTCTCTCTCAGGCAAGCACATGCACCCTATAGCAAAAATCTCTCTCAAAAAAAAAAAAATAATATATCGAGATCAGCAGGTGGCATAATGGTTGCATCACTGGACTCCCATGTAGTTGACTGTGGTTCGAGTCCCAGACTATGAGCTGAGTCCTAGGCTGGGTGGCCTGAAAATCATGCCAGTCATGTGTGTGTGCATGCCCAAGATCCTGGGAGGAGAAGGGAGGAGGGGTTGGAGACCCTAGGAGGAGAAAGAAGAAGGATAGAAGATCCTGGGAGGAGAAAGCAGGAGGGATAGAAGATTCCAGGAGGAGAAGGAAGGAGGGATTGAGGTGTGGCCATCCCCACTGGGAGATGATTCTCACTTTCCCTCTCACTGTCTCTGTCTCTCTATCTCTCCAACGAGTACACATACCCTAGGGCAAAAACCTATGTCTCAGGGTCTGCAGGTGACATGATGGTTGGGGCACTGGACTCCCATAAGGCCAGCCACAGTTCGAGTCCCAAACCTGGCAGCTGGCTTTCTCACTTTCCTTCTGTCTCTATCTGGCCAAAATGTCAAAAAAAATTTTTTTTTCTTTGAGAGGTTTTTGCTATAGGGCACATGTGCTTGCCAGAAAGACAGAGAGACAGAAAGCGAGAAATCACCTCCCAGGGTGGATGGCCACACCGCAATCCTTTCTCCTCCATTCTCCTCTCATGATCTTGGGCATGCATGCACATGCACCCTGCGTGAGTTTAAACCACTGGGACCGGGACTTGAACCACAGCTGACTACATGGGAGTCTAGCGACATAGCCATTACACTAACTGCTGGTCCCTCTTTGGTCAAATTTTAAAAATAACAATAAATAGCTCTCTTCTAGTTGCTAAGATGTCCAAAGGAAAGAAGGCCAAGGGACATAAGGTGGTCCGGCCCCTGCTTTCGTGAAGAAGCAGGAGACTAAGAAGGGGGTCAATCCCCTGTTTGAGAAAAGGCCTAAGAATTTTGGCCTAGGACAGGACATCCAGCTTGAAAGGGACCTCTCCTGCTTCATCAAATGGCCCCCAACATCCACCTGCAATGGCAGAGGGCCATCCTCTACTAGCGGCTGAAAGTGCCTCCTGTAATTACCCAGCTCCCCCAGACCCTGGACCGCCAGATGGCTACTCAGCTGCTGGAGCTGGCCCACAAGAGCAGGCCAGGGATGAAACAGAAGCAGCAGCACCTGCTGGCCCCGGCTGAAGAGAGGAGAGCTGCCGGCAAAGGGGAAGTCCCCCTAAAGAGGCCTCCAGTCCTTCGGGCAGGGATCAGCACTGTCACCGTTGGTGGAGAACAAGAAGGCTCAGCGGGTGGTAACTGCACATGACATGGACCCCACTGAGCTGGCCCTCTTCCTTCCTGCCCTTTGTCAGAAGATGAGGGTTCGTTGTGCATTATCCAGGGGAAGGCCATGTTGGGACGCCTGGTCCACAGGAAAACCTGCACCACTGTCGCCCTCACACAGGTAAACTCAGGGGACAAAGGCGCCCTGGCTAAGTGGTGGAAGCCATCAGGACCAATTACAAGAGCGGATGTGACGAGATCGGCCGTGACTGCAAAGGCGATGTCCTGGGCCCGAAATCCATGGCTCACGTTGCCAAGCTGGAAAAGGCAAAGACTAGGGCCAGCAAGTGGTGTGGTGGTTGGGGTGCTGGACTCCCACATGGCTGATGGCAGTTCAAGTCCTAGACTTGGCACCTTCTTTCTTACTCCCTACCTTCAGCCAAATTAAAAAATAACAATAAATAAAAATAAGTAAATAATTCTTTGAAAAAAAAAAAAAAGGCAAAGGCTAAAGAGCTCACCACCAAACTGGGTTAAATATACGCTGTTGAGTTTTCTGTACCTACAAATAAAAAAACGCTCTCCTTCAGCCCAATAATAATAAATAAATAATTTTTTTCTGTTTTTCCACAAACTTCTGTTTGTTACTATTTTATTTTTTTAAACATTCATTCAATATACATTATTTGGCTTGTAAAGACAATTTACCCAACACAAAATGCGCCCAAGACCACAAATGTCTTTCCTCTCTATTGTTTTCTCCCTGAGTTCCTTCCCTGGACTCTTCCCCTCTCCCACCCTCTCTTCACACTGTCTCCAGTGTCCATAACTATTTTCACTGCTTTTATGCCCGCCAATCTTTTAATCCCTACAATAGAGTGTGGACAATCAGTATATATTAATTAGAAGCATACAATATCTCACTTTCATAGTCTGGCTTGCTTCACTAAATAAATTAATTTAAATAATTGTTTTTAAAAGTACCTTTCATAAAAAATAAATGAATGAGTGAATGATTAAATAAAGCCAGGGAAGAAGACAGGAAGTGTGAGAGGGTTGTTTAGACAGGACAGACTGTGATGGCCTTTTCCAGAAGGTGGCAATTGAGTAAAAGCCTGAAAAGGGTAAAGCAATGAGCCATACAGCTGGACAAGAATGTATTCCACAGAGGTGAGGGGGTGGGAGAAGTGAGTCAGGTCATGGAAGCTCTTCGGCATTTCCTCAGAGCGGGATAAGAAACTATCACAGGGAGACATGGGGCCTGGCTGTGGTGACACAGGTGGCACATGCCTTTGGGAGGCCCTGGGTTGGGTTCCCAGGATGACCTGAACCTAGGATGAGCATGACAAGACCCTGTGGGAGCTTTCTCTCTCAAGAAATAAATAAACTTTAAAACAATAAATAAATAAACCCCATGGCGTGGTGGCCTCACATACTTTCTTTCCTTTTTCTTTTTTTTCCTGTAGGGTGGATGTGCCCAGCAGAGAAAGAGAGAGGGAAAATAAGAAATCACTAACCAGGGGCGATGGCCACACCACAATCTCTTCTCCTTTATTCTTTCAGGATTTTGTACACCCATACAAGCTGCTGGGGTCTAGGACTCTAAACTAGAGTCAGCCATGTGGGATCCAGCGCCTTCACCACCACCACACCTCCTGCTGGCCCAATCACTAACTTACATTTTAAGAAGTCAGGAAGTCGGGTGTGAGAGAAAAAATCCAAAAGCAGAGGGCCTGGGCCAGTCCTGTGGTGCAGTGGGCAAGCTCTGTACATCAGAAGCCAGATCCTACACAGCTGACTGACACTGGATCCTGCCTCAGTGGCTGGAAAACACACCAGGGGTATGTGCATGTGTGCCCCAAATCCCAACAGGATGGAGAGATGGAGGAGAAGGGATTGTGGTGAGACCACACCTCACTGGGGGAACTTCCTCCCTCTGTCTCTCTGGCTCTGGCCAGCACACATGCCCTCTGGCAATAAAAATGCTTTAAAAATAATAATAAAAACATGAGCCAGCAGATGGCATAATGGTTATATCACTGGACTCCCACTTGACCAACCACAGTTTGAGTCCCAGACCAAGTAGCTTGAAACACACTGGATGCATGTGCATGCATGCCCCAAATCCTGAAAGGAGACTGGAGGAGAAGGGATTGCAGCATGGCCATCTCCCCAGGGCGGAGCGGTGATTTCTCACTTTTTTTTTTTTGGAGAAGTTTTTTTTTTTTTTTGCTATAGGGTGCGTGCGCTCACCAGACAGAGACATACAGACAGAAAGCGAGAAATCACCCCCTAGGGGGGATGGTCACGCCGCAATCCCTTCTCCTCCATTCTCCTCTCGGGATCTTGGGCATGCACGCACACGCGCCC
>NW_006205672.1:1136473-1145112 GCF_000334495.1 Tupaia belangeri chinensis
GCCGACCCCCCCCCCCACAAAAAAAAAACTACCAAAAAAAAAAAAAAAAAAAAAAAACATGGAACCTGAGAGAGCACAAGAATCGTGTTGCCATTTCCTGGGCTGAGAAGACACTAGGAGAAGCAGGTTTCGGGGGATTAGATCAGTAATTCAATTTTAGTCATATTGACTTAATACACTACAATGGAGATATAAATTTTGGTGCCATTAGCATCATTTATGTATTTAGCTACAGGGCACATGCACTCACCAGAGAAAGGGAGAAAGTGAGAAATCACCCCCAGGAGGGGTGGCCAGGAAGCAATCCCTTCTTTTCCATTCTCCTTAGGATTCTGGTCACACATGACATGTGTCCAGTGCTTTTTTTTTTTTTTAACTATTTTTTGGGGGGGACAGTTTTTGCTATAGGGAGCGTGCACTTGCCTGAAAAATAGACAGACAGAAAGCGAGAAATCACCCCCCAGGGGGGATGACCACACCACAATCCCTTCTCCTCCATTCTCCTCTCGGGATCTTGGGCACACATGCACACGTGCCTGTATGAGTTTAAGCCGGGTCTGGGACTTGAACTGCGGTCTACTACATGGGAGTCCAGCGACATAGCCATTACACTAACTACTGGTCTCACCCAGTGCATTTTTTAAGCCACCAGGTCCTGGATTCAAACCGTACAGTCGGCCATGTGGGACCCAGCTACCTTCACCTCCATCAGCTTTTATACATAGTATTTTCATGGGGGGTGGGAGATTTTTGCTATCGGGCACATGCGCTCAGAGAGATGGAGAGAGAGGAAGTGAGAAATCACCCCCCAAAGGGGATGACCATGCTGCAATCCCTTCTCCATTCACCTCTCGGGATTTAGAGCACGCATGTGTGCACACCCAGCATGCGTTTCAAGCTGCCAGGTCTGGAACGCAACCTGTAGTTGGCCTTGTGGGAGCCCAGTTCCTTACCACTACAGCACCTCCTGGCCCTGTAGATAGTATTTAATACTCGGGACAGAACCGTGAGATCGCCAAGGGAGTTTGTGAGGAAAGGAAGGAGAAAAAGCCTAAGAATTGAGTCAGGGTGAACTCCAAAATATAAAATCCAGCAAAGGAGACAGAGAAAGAAGGGCAGAAGACAGAGAAGATAGGAGCCTGGAGACGCTGTTGTGATCTTGAGGCCAAATAGTTTGGAGAAGGAGGAGAGAGCAATAAACCGTCAGATGCCACTAACATATCAAGTGAATGAAGCCTGCGAGTGGGGCCAGCAGATGTAGCGGTTACCTTGTTGAACTCCCACATGGCCAACTGGGGTTCAGATCCTGGACCTGGTGGCTTCAAAATCATGCCGGGCACGTGTGTGCCCGGAGGAGAAAGGAGCAGAAGGGATCCCAGCTTGGCCATCCCCCTGGTGGGGTGATTTCTCACTTTCCCTCTCACTGTGTCTGTCTGTCTGTCTGTCTCTCTCTCACTCTATCGCTCTCTGGTCAGATTAAAATAAATAAATAAAGTTTAAAAAAAAAAAGAATCCAGGTAAGAGGCCAGCAAGTGGCGTAGTGGTTAAAGCACTGGGCTCCCACATGACTGATTTCAGTTCAAATCCTAGATCTGGTGGCACAAAGATCACTCTGGATGCGTGTGTGTGCCCAAAATCCCAGCAGGAGAATGGAGGAGAAGGGATAGTGGCATGGCCATCCCCCCTGGGGGGTGACTTCTCACTTTCCCTCTCTGTCTCTCTTTGTCTCTCCCCAGTGAGCAAATATGCCCTTTGGCAAAAACCTTTAAAAAAAAAAAAGAGAGAGATCATCCTCTGAGAGTGAGGATAATGAAAAAGGTGTCTGAGGAAGAGAAAGGGTGGGAAATACAGATGTGCGAGCGAGAGAGAGAGATGAGAAGAGGTCAGTGTGCAGGAAGGCTCATTTACACGAGTACTGAACTCAAGAACTATGGTAGCAGCGGTACAGGGGCAAGTGACAGAGGGCACGGGGCAGTACATGGTGGCAACAAGGAGGTGGTGGGTGGAGTGATCAGAAGGTACTGCTCCATGGGGCCAGCAGGAGGCATGGTGGTTATAGGCGCTGGACTCCCGCAAGGATGACTGTGGTTCAAGTCCCGGACCTGGTGGCTTGCTTTCTCACTTTCTCTCTCTCTTGCTCTGTCCCTCTCTGGTCAAATTAAAATAAATATATAAGTAAATAAAGTTAAATAAAAATCATTATTAGGGCCAGCAGATGGCATAATGGCTATGTCGCTGGACTCCCAGGTAGCCAACTGCAGTTCGAGTCCCGGACCCAGCAGCTTAAACTCACACCGGGCGCATGTGTGTGCATGCCCAAGATTCCGAGAGGAGAATGGAGGAGAAGGGATTACGGCATGGCCATTCCCCCTGGGGGGTGAGTTCTCGCTTTCTGTCTCTCTGTCTCTCTCTGTCCTTCGGGCGAGTGCACGTGCCCTATAGCAAAAATCGCTCAAAAATAGTAATAATAATAATAATTCTTTAACAGGAAACAGTTCTGTCCCAGGAGTGTGCACGTGTGCCAGCGGGTACATTTCTAACTCGCCAGGGTTCCATCTTACCCGTTCCCCGACAGTACCTCTCAGTACTCCGCTCGTCACTGCTGAGATCCACTTCCTTCTTAAACTTCATCTTCACATGATTTTTGTGCATCTAGCTTCTGTCCCTCAATCATTTGTTTGTGAGACCTAGTCATATTGTGACAACAGCTTGTGTTTTTTAAATAATTATTTAATTATATTTATCATCATTATTATGTTTTAATTTGCTACAGGGCATATGTGCTCCCCAGAGACAGAGAGAGAGAGAGGGAGAGAGTGAAAAGCAGACTACCAGGTCTGGGATTAGAACCACAGTTGGCGGGAACCAGCAGTTAGCGTAATGGCTGTGTCGCTGGACTCCCACGTAGTCGACCGCGGTTCGCGTCCTGGACCCGGTGGCTTAAAACTCACGCCGGGCGCATGTGCGTACATACCCAAGATCCTGAGAGGAGAATGGAGGAGAAGGGATTGCGGCGTGACCATCCCCCCGGGGGGTGATTTCTCGCTTTCTGTCTCTATGTCTCTCTCTGTCTATCTGGCGAGCGCACGGGCCCTATAGCAAAAACCTCTCAAACTCTCAAAAAAAAAAAAAAAAAAAAAAAACACCAGTACGCTGGCAATATAGGAGTCCAGTGCCTTAACCACCATGCCTCCTGCGGGCCCCAACTTGTGCTTTTTTATTGACGTGTACTATTTAATTTTATTAACAAAACACAATTTATACATTCTACTATTGATGGACATTCAGTTGTATCCACTTTTTACCTACTATGAAAAAACTACTATGAGCATTATTATATCTGTCTATTTTTTGCCATAGGATGTGTGCACTCACAGGAGAGAGACAGAGAGGGGGAAGTGACAAATCACCCCCCCAGGGGGGGATGGCCATGCTGAAGTCCTTTCTCCCCCATTCGCCAATTCTCCCCCAGTATCAGGATTTTGGGCATGCACACACACATGGCTGGTGTGATTTTCAAGCTCCTGGGTCCAGGACTTGAACCATGGCTGGCTATGTGGGAGTCCAGCACCTTAACCACCACACTACCTGCTAGTGGCAGTATCTTGTTGTTTTTTTGGAGAGGTTTTTGCTCTAGGGTGTGTGCACTCGCCAGACAGACAGAGAGACAGAAAGAAAGAAATCACCCCTCAGGGGGGATGGCCACGCCACAATCCCTTCTCCTCCATTCTCCTCTCGGGATCTTGGGCATGCATGCACACACGCCCGGCGTGACTTTAAGCCACCGGGTCTGGGACTCGAACCGTGGTCGACTACATGGGAGTCCAGCGACATAGCCATTATGCTAACTGCTGGTCCCAGTATCTTGATTTTGAAGAGTGGGTACGTGCATCTTTCCTGGCTGTACAGCTAGGACACAGGGTGTGTGTACTCGGCTTAGTAGATACTGTCGGTTTTCCAAAGTCCCCCGTTTGTGCTTCCACCAGCAACATATGTGTTTTCTAGACACCCTGTAACGCTCGATATGCAGTCCTCCCAGTATTCTAGTGACTATGTTGTGGTATTTCACGTGCACTTCAGGTAGAGATGAAGAGAGAGAGAAAAAGCACTCCTCAATAGGGCATGGTCGTGTCGCAATCCCTCCATTTCTCCACCCCGTCAAGATTTGGCGCATGTACCCACATGCACCTGCAGTGTTTCCCGGCCGCTGAGGCCAGGGTTCTAAGCTTAGCTGACCACGAGGGACCCAGCTCCTTCATCCACCAGGCTGAGTCTAGCCCATAGCTCCTCTTTTGTAAAGTGCTTTTTTAAGCCTTGCCCATGGTTTTTTGGAGGGCTTTTTTTTTCACTTGTGTGTGTGTGTGTGTGTGTGTGTGTGTGTGTATTCTGAACATAAGTCCTTTGACACTCATGTTTGTTTTTAACAAATTTTTTTAAGTTTATTTTCCTCACGAGAGAGAGAGGGACAGGCACTCTCAATTGGGTCTTCAGGCCGCCAGCGAGGTAGACGGAAGACAACAGGATTCCAAGGTAGTGGGCAAAGCTGAAAAATCAGCTAGTGGCACTACTGGACCCTCATTAGAGTCAAGATACCTCTGAAAGGGCGTGACAGAAGTGGGGTGAAAACAGAATGACCCGGACATCCAGCTCCCGCTCCACTCCGTGCAACTCTGCTCAGCGCCCACGGTGGCAGAACACTGGAAGTTTAAGTTCCAGAGAAGGCAGGAATGTTATCCTAAAATCAGGAGGACTAAAAGAACATTGCATCCTAAACGCTGGGAACCGCAGTTCTTTTCCTCATCTCGTACCCAGAACACTGGAATCAGGGAGTTACTCTCCCAGGGGACCGGAGGGTGGCACGGTGGTAAAATGAGTTGCTCTGGGAGGCCGGTCCACACAGGAAGGTCCCAAGTTCCCACCCAGAGTATTCCGGGTACACACGTGTTCCCACGATCCTGGCTGGCTGAGGTTGGAATGGATTGTGGTATCAAACCCTGTTAGGGGGACCAGCAGTTGGTGTAATGGCCATGTCACTGGACTCCCACGTAGTCAACCGCAATTCGAGTCCCAGACCCAGTGGCTTAAACTCATGCCGGACACATGTACATGCATGCCCAAGATCCCGAGAGGAGAATGGAGGAGAAGGGATTGCAGCGTGGTCATCCCCACTGGGGAGTGATTTCTCACTTTCTACCTCTCTGTCTCTCTGTGTCTTTCTGGCAAGTGCATGCACCCTATAGCAAAAACGTCTCAAAAAAAAAAAAAAATCCCTGTTAGGTGCTATTTCTGTCTCTGCCTCCCTCTCTCAGAAGAAATGAAAAATGAACTTATAAAAAAGAAAGAGGGGCCGGCAGGTGACGTGGTGGTTAAGGGTACTGGACTCCCACATGGCTAACGGCAGTTTAAGTCCCAGAACGGGCAGCTTGCTTTCTCACTTTCTCTCCCTCTCTCACTCTGTCCCTCTCTGGTCAAATTAAAATAAATAAATAAAGTTAAATAAAATAATTATTAAAAAAAAGAAAGAAAGAAAGAAAGAGACCAGCAGATGGCATAATGGTTAATCACTGGACACCCAAGTAGTCAACAAGGGTTCAAGTCCTAGACCCAGAGGCTTAAAACTCAGGTGAGGCACATGTGCTTGCACACCCAAGATCCTAAGAGGAGAATGGAGGAGAAGGGATTGCGATGTGGCCATTCTCCCCCCCCAGGGGGGGTCATTTCTCGCTTTCTGTGTCTCTGTCTCTCTGGCAAGCACACATACACTACAGCAAAAAAATAATAATTGGGACCAGCAGATGGCGTAATGGTTACATTGCTGGACTCCTACGTAGGTGACTATGGTTCACGTCCTGGACCTAGCTGCTTAAAATTCACACCAGGAGTGTGTGCGTGTGTGTGCAAAATCCCAAGAGGAGAATGGAGGACAAGGGATTGTGGCGTGGTCATCCTCCCCAGGGTGTGATTTCTTGCTTTCTGTCTCTGTCTCTTTCTGTCGCTCCAGTGAGGCACGTGCCCTACAGCAAACATCTCTAAAACATAATAATAATGAAAAATTTAAAAAATGAAAATAAGAAAGAACAAGGATGATACCTCCACGTAGGAGACTGGAATATGTTTGCTGTGGAGCATTTGATCTGAATATACCAACATCGAGGGTTCCCCAGGAAAACACTGGCCCAGATCATCCTGGAGAGAACCTTCCATTAACGGCTCTGACTGACAAAGTAAAATTCTGCCCTGTCCTTTATCAGGCGGGATAACCACACAGATAAAAACTGCTGCGAAGCAGCAACAGGAAACGGCCTTTCTTCCAAGGCACGCAGCAGAGCTCCTAAGAGCCCGCACGGGGACCAGGGCTTTCTTCCTGGGAAACTCGCTTCCTAAAATCCCAGGCTGTGAGAACCATCACTGTCTGCAATCATGCCAAGAATGAATCCTCGCACCGTTGCTGAGGGCTGCAAGTCGTGTCAAGGCAGAGAAGCAGCCTGACTGGCAGCCCAGACGCTCAGATAAGCGGTTCGGGATATATTCCACGTAAGTGTCTACCCGGCAGTCCAGGCCTGACGTTACCCTTCCTGCCAGATCCCTGTTTACTGGGAGCTCAGACACTGCTGTATTTTAATTTCTTCTTCTTTTTTAAGATGTATGTATGTATGTATTTAATTCCATTTGTTATTTATTTATTTATTTTTAATTTTACCAGAGACAGAGAGGAAGAGAGAAGGGGAAAGTGAGAAAGCAAGCCACCAAGTCCAGGATTTGAACCGCAGTCAGCCACATGGAAATCCAGTGCCTTAGACCACCGCACCACCTGGTGGCCCAGTATTTGAATTTCACCTAAGCGCCCCACCTTGTAAATCCTACAGTACACCTGTCTATTCCTCCTCTTGCCATGATGCCTTGCTTAGGAACACGCCAGGTCCACGTGCGTGCCCCAAACCCTGACGGGATGGAGAAATGGAGAAGGGATTGTGGCATGACCACATCCCATGTGGAGTGATTTTTCCTTCTCTGTCCATCTCTCCCTCATGAGCCCATGTGCCTTCTGGCAAAATAATTTTTTTTGGAGAAGTTTTTGCTATAGGGCACATGTGCTTGCCAGAAAGACAGAGAGAGACAGAGAGACAGAAAGCAAGAAATCCTCCCCAGGGGTTATGGCCATGCCGCAATTCCTCCCCCTCCAGTCTTCTCTCGGGATCTTGGGCATGTGTGCGCGTACATGCACGCAATGTGAGTTTAAGCCACCGGGTCTGGGACTCAACCTGCAGTCAACTACATGGGAGTCCAGTGACATAGCCATTACGCCAACTGCTGGTCCTACAGCAAATTAATTTAAAAAGAAAGAGAAAGAGAGAGAGAGACCCTCTTGGGGATGCTGTCTCTCTCATGTATGGATGGGAAAACAGAAATAAATTTAAAAGGAACCTGTAGGTGGCATGGTGGTTGAGGCACTGGACTCCCACATGGCCAACTGTGGTTCAACTACTGGACCTGGTGGTTTGCTTTCTCATTTTCCCTTTCTCTATCTCTCTCTGGTCAAATTAGTATTAGTAACAACAAATGGAATTAAACAAGTCAATAATTTTTTTTAAAAAAGACATAAACTTAAAAAGTAGTAACGGGGCCAGCAGGTAGTGTGTGATTAAGGTGCTGTACTCCCAGCTGACCGCTGTTTGAGCCCCTCATCTGGTGACTTGAAATTTGCACCAGGCATGTGTGCATGCATGTCCAAAATCCCTAAAGGAAAATGGAGGAGGGACCAGCAGTTAGCGTAATGGTTATGTCACTGTAACGTAACACATGTAAATGGAGTAAATTCTCCAGTAAAAATGCAAAGTTGGTTAGATTAACTGAAAATGAAGGACCGGCCCCATAGCCTCGTCGTTGTGGGAACTGCATCCCACATGGACTATGTGAATCAAATTTTGGCCCAGACAGTTGGAGAAACACGCGGGGCAGTGGTGTGTGCATGCCCCAGACCCAACAGGACAGAGAAATGGTGACGTGACTACGGCGTGACCACGGGTGCTATCTTTCCCTGCCGCACTCGGTAGAGTGCATGTGCCCTCTGGCAACTTAAATAAATATTAGGTCGTGGAGAAAGTCCTACGTATTTTTCTGTGTCTTTCTATGTAAAAATGCATCATGACTTTCCCGATGACTCAATAAATAAAAATTAAGGTCCAGTTATATGAGGGCCAGCAGATGGCATGGTGGTGAAGGTGCTGGACTCCCACGTGGCTGACTAGTTTGAGGTCTGAACCTGGTAACTTTCCCACTTCCTCTCTCTCTCTCTCTGGTACAATTTAAAAATAATAATGATGATGAATAAAATGAATAATTTCTGAGAGATTTTTTAAAGAATTATTTATTTATTTACTATTTTTGTTATCATTTTTCCAGCCCATCACCTTAACCACTCGGCCACGACTACAGACTATTTTTGTTATCATTTTTCACATGAGTTTTGCCAAAGACTGAGAGAGGGAGAGGGAGAAAGCAAGCCGCCAGGTCCAGGATTCGAACCATGGGCAGCCATGTGGGAATTCCAGCACCATAACACTATGCCGCCACATGCTGGCCTGAGAGATTTTTTTTTTTTTTGAGAGGTTTTTGCTATATAGGGGGCTTGAGCTGGC
>NW_006205672.1:1145172-1150322 GCF_000334495.1 Tupaia belangeri chinensis
CCGCCACAATCCCTTCTCTTCCATTCTCCTCTTGAGATCTTGGGCACGCACACACATGCGCCCGGTGTGAGTTTAAGCCACCGGGTCTGGGACTCCTCAAACCGTGGTCAACTACATGGGAGTCCAGCGACATAGCCATTACGCTAACTGCTGGTCCCTATACAATAATTCTTAAAAAAAAAAAAAAAAAAATTGGGGGTGGGGGACTAGCAGATGTTGTAGGAGTTACATTGCTGGACTCTCACATAGTTGACGGTGGTTTGAGTCCCAACCCAGTGGCTTGAAATTTATGCCAGGAGTGTGTGCATATGTGTCCAAGATCTCCGGAAGAGAATGAAAGAGAAGGGATTGTGGCGTGGCCATCCCTCCAGGGCAATGATTTCTCACTTTCCCTCTCACTGTTTCTGTCTGTCTGTCTGTCTCTCTCTGGGGAGTGCACATGCCCTAAGGCCAAAATTTCTTTAAAAATTTTTTTTAGGCACCAGCAGTTAGTGTAATGGCTATGTCGCTGGACTCCCATGTAATCGACTGTGGTTTGAGTCCCAGACCCAGTGGCTTAAACTCACGCCAGGCGCATGTGTGTGCGTGCCCAAGATCTCAAGAGGAGAATGGAGGAGAAGAGATTGCGGTGTGGCCATCCCCCCTGGGGGGGGGTGATTTCTCGCTTTCTGTCTCTGTGTCTTTCTGGTGAGCAGATGCACCCTATAGCAAAAACCTCTCAAAAGAATTTTTTTAAAGGTCCAGCTATATGCACCATATTTCCCTTAATGATTCAATCAAACAATGACAACAAATATTTAGTAAGCATGTAAGTGAGAAATTTGAACAACTTAAAACCTTGGCCTGGGGTCCAGATGGTGGGGCAGCAGTTAAATGTAACACACTGTGAGGCTGACACACGTGGGAAGGTTGTGGGTTCATGTCCAGAGACCTCCCTGAGTACACTGGGCATATCTGCTCATAATCCGCATCAAGGCCCTGCTGGGGTGTGTTCTCTCTCACTCAAAAAAGAAAGAAAGAAGAAAAACTTAATAATAAAAATAATAATAAAAAAAACTTAATAATAAAAAAAAATAATTAAAAACATGCCAGGTAGCATTGCAATTAAGGCAGCGGGATCCCATGTGACCCACTGTGAAGTTTGAGTCCCTGACCCAGGCTTGAAAACTACACTGATTGTGTGTGTGCATGCTGTCCAAAATCCCAAGAGGAAAATGGAGAAGGGATTATGGCGTGGTCAGCCCCCATGGGGGGGGGGTGCTTCCTCACCTGCCCTCTTTCTGTCTGTCTCTCTCTTCAGTGAGCACAGGACCCACACAGCAAATTTAAATAAATAATAAGGTAATTAAAGCTTGATCTAATAAACTTACATAAAACCTTGCAGTTGGGCTGGTCTCATAGCTCAGCAGTTAAGGGGGCCAGATCCCACATGGTCATTTGAGGTTCATATCCCAACCCCAGCAGCTTGAAAAACACACCAGACACATGTATGTGCATGATCAAAATTCTAATGGCAAGGAGGAATGAAGAAAAAAGGATTGCAGGGGGCCAGCAGGTGGTGTGATGGTGAGGTGCTAGACCCCCACATGGCCAACTGTGGTTTGAGTCCCAGACCTGGCAGCTAGATTTCTCTCTGTCTCTCTCTGGTCAAATTAAAATAATAAGTACAATTAAAATAATTGTTTTTTTTTTTTTAAAGGATTGAGGCATGACCATGCTCCATTGGGTGGTGCTTTCTCTCTCTCTCTCTCTCTCTCTCGTGGATATACCCTCTAGCAATTAAAATGATGTAAAATAAATAAATAAAAATGAACCTGTGGTGAATAATTGCAGGATAAATACTTTTCTGTATACAGGTCTGATATACAGATATAACATTTTTAAAAAATTTATTGGGACCAGCAGATGGTGTAATGGTTGGACTCCCATGTAGTCAACCACGGTTCAAGTCCCAGAACTGGTGACTTAAAACTCACCCCGGGAGGGACCAGCAGGTGCGGTGGTGATTAAGGAGCTGGACACTCTCAGATGCCCAACCATGGTTCAAGTCTTGGACCTAGAGGCTTGCTTTCTCACTTTCCCTCTCTTTCTGGGTCTCTCTGGTCAAATTAAATGAATAAAAAAAAAAAAAAAAAAAAACGCTAGAAACTCACACCAGACACATGTGCATGTGTGCCCAAAATCCCAAGAGGAGATTGGAGGAGAAGGGATTTCGACATAGTCATTGCCCCTGAGGGGTAATTTCTGTCTCTCTCTGTGTCTCTCTGTGTCTATAAGGCATGTGTGCCTTATAGCAAAAATCTCTCAAAGAAATTTTTTTATCAAATTGGGAGACCCCACATGCAAATCCAGGTCACATTGCAATCTCTTCTTCCTTTTGGGATTTTGGGCACACACACACACGCACCTGGTGTGTTTCTCAAGTCACTAGGGCTGGGACTTGAACTGTGCAGTCGGCCATGTGGGATCCAGCCACCTCAACCCCCAGGTCAAGGGCTGGCCCTTCATGTTTTCTGCCTGGGTTGTTTCGGAGATCTGACGAGACTGGGTGTGTTCAGGATGGCATGGCCGTAGACTTGCCTGGGTTGCAAACTTCCCTGGGGCATAGCTTGACCCTGGGAGAGCACAGATTTTTGTCTGCAGACTTGGATTAGAATCCTGGATCAGTCTACTGATCAGCCACGTGGCCTCGAACAAATTAGTCCCTCTAAAAGAAATGGTTTCTCTGTCTCACACACGCAGATGATAACCCAAACCTCATAAGGTTTTTGTGAAAAGTCATCGCTGGGAAAATGCAGACATACCTGGCACCCTGCTGGGCACATGGTGGGTCCTGGCGGTGCGCCCTGTGATGCACGGCCTGTCTGCCCTCAGGGACAAAGGACTTACCCCTCAATCTGCTGGGCAGACAGCCCTGGCCTTGACCAGCATTGCCCTGGCCAAGAAGAGCACCCACCCGAGATCAGGCACGCGCCTTCCCTGGCGGGCTGCGGCCCATGACTGGTCTGACATCATAGAAAAGGCCCTCGTCTCTGTCCTCAATTCAGAACACGAGAGTTAAAAATACAGGTTAACCTACCCAAGATGTACTTAACTAATATGTGCCTGAAAACCACAAGTGACATTTTACTGAACCCCAGAGACTTTTAGGCCACTAATGGAAAATCTATTAGAAAAATAAATCTTGGATTACTCCAATATGCTTTCAATTATACTTTATATTGCATTCGATTGTTCTCTTGGGTCCAGCTCTGTTTGCTGGTAGCAGCCAGATGCCACATGGCTGACCTCATAGTTCAAGTCCCAGACCCAGCAGCTTGAGAAACCCGCCAGGCACATGGTCATGTGTGCCCAGAATCCCAAAAGGAGGGGACAGAGGAGGGATTGCAGCATGGCCATCTTCTCTCTGGTGAATGCATGTAATCTGTAGAAAGAACAAATGAAAAATAGGGCCAGCAGGTAGTGTAGTGATTAAGGTGCTGGATTCCCACATGGTCAACTGTGCAGTTCGAGTCCCAGACCAGGAGGCTTGAAAATCACGCCAGATGTGCGTGCATGCCCAAAATCTCAGGAGAAAGTATGGTGTGGCCATCCCCCCTGGGGGCTGATTTCTCACTTTCCCTCCCTCTCTCTCTGCCTTTCTCCTAGGACAAAAACTGAAAATTAGCAAATAAATAATAAACTTAAAAAAAAAACTATGGGCTTGGAAAGAGTGGAGAGTGCCGCCACAAAGGCCAGCAATGTCAGGGAGGGAGCGGCGGACAGCCCACGCCAGGGGGGCGCGGAGAGAGAGCGGGGAAGGGTTCAGTTCAGGAGGGAGGACCGGCTTGATGACCTTGGCCCAAGGGTTTCTGCTGGGATTCAGGGGGTGGAGGGAGAGTGAGGGTGATGGCTGGAGGGGGAGCAGAAGGTGAGGAGGAGGAGCAGGGACAGCATACTGATCTTTGAATAGCAGAAGTGTGAAAAGGAGAGTTGTAGGAAGGTGCCTAAAAAAAAGGAATTTTCCACTTTTTAAAAGAAAACATTTGAATTTTTGTGATTACAAAAAATTACATAATCTTTCCACAAAAAAAAAAAAAAAAGAAAAGAAAAAAAGAAAAGCATAGAAAAGCTCAAAGCATAGAGTTCTTCTGTAAGCCCAGCTGACAGAGGTAAGAGGTGTTCATCCTTAGGTAATGGTCCTTTAACTCATCCAGGTATAGGGGAGAGTCTTCAAAAAGTTAGTGGAAAATACAACTGGGGGGGCGTTTCGTGTTTTTTTTTATTTTATTTTCTAAGAGTTTTTCTTTTAGGGCACACGCGCTCACCCGAAAGAGAGACAGATAAACAGAAAGAGAAACAGAGAGACAAAAAGCAAACAATCATCCCCCTAGGGGATCCCTTCTCCTCATCTCTTCTTGGGATCTTGTGCATACATACACACACACACACACACACGGGTATGTTTGAAGCTGCTGGGTCTGATACTCAAACTGAGGTCAACCATGTGGGAGTCCAGTGATGTAGCCATTATGCCATCTGCTGGTCCCAAAATCATGTTATTCCAAGATTTTAAAAAAATAATTATTTTATCTAACTTTATTTATTTATTTGACCAAAAAAGGACAGAATGAGACAGACAGAGAGAGAGAAAGTAAGAAAGCAAGCCACGAGGTCCGGGATGGAAACTGTGGTTGGCCATGTGGGAGTCTAGAATCCTTAACCACGATGTCACCTGCCAATTCCAAGATTTTTTTTTTTTTTTGAGAGTTTTTTTGCTATAGGGCACGTGCTCTCGCCAGAAAGAGAGAGACAGAGAGATAGAAAGTGAGAAATCACCCCCCAGGGGGGATGGCCATACCACAATCCCTTCTCCATTCTCCTCTTGGGATCTTGGGCATGCATGCACATTCGCCTGGCGTGAGTTTAAGCCACCGGGTCCGGGACTCAAACCGCAGTCAACTACATGGGAGTCCAGTGACATAGTCATTACGCCAACTGCTTGCCCCCCAAGATTTTTTTAAACAATTATTTTATTTAACTTTATTTATTTACTTACTTATTTTAATTTGACCAGAGAGGGACAGAGAGAGAGAAAGTGAGAAAGCCAGCCACCAGGTCTGGGACTCGAACAGTGGTTAACCATGTGGGAGTCCAGTGCCCTTAACCAC
>NW_006205672.1:1150527-1158276 GCF_000334495.1 Tupaia belangeri chinensis
GGGCGGGCAGGTGGTGTGGTGGTTGGGGACACTGGACTCCCACATGGCCAACCACAGTTCAAGTCCTGGACCTAGTGGCATTTCTCTTTCACTCTCTCTGTCTGGTCAAATTAAAATAAATGAATAAATACAAATAATTATTAAAAAAAAATAAAGTTAATAATTGTTTAAAAATAAACTGTGCTCTGGTGTGCAGTAGTGTACTTCCCATCTACCTCAGAAATTATTCAAGATGTGTGTGTTCTGGGGTTGAGATCTAATGGAATTAGTAAGCTTTACTTTTTCTTCAACTATGAGTGGGAAGGGGTCTTCAGAACACTAATGGAAAATGCATGTTATGAAAAACACTATGGGCCAGCAGGTGGTGTGGTGAAGGTGCTGGATCCCACATGGTCGACTGCATGGTTCATGTCACATGTGTGTGTGCGTGCCCCAAATCCCAAGAAAATAGAGAAGGGATTGCAGCATCGCTCTCTCACCTGGGGAGGATTTGTCATTTTCTTTTCTTTTTTTAAAAATAATGATTTATTTTATTTTATTCATTTGTTTATTTTTTTTTAGTTTGACCAGAGAGAGACAGAGGGTGAGAGAGAGAGGAAGTGAAAAAGCAAGCCACCAGGTTCAGGACTCGAACCCTAGTCGGCCATGTGGGAGTGTCCAGCACCTTAACCACCACGCCACCTGCTGGTCCCAGGGATTTGTCATTTTCTTCCTGTCTCCCTTTCTAGTGAGCACACATGCCCAATGGCAAAAACTAAGAAAAAAAACTATGCATAGATTGCGAAATTTTCTTTGCACTCTCCAAAGTTTTTCAGAATTAAAATGGAGTTTTATTTATTTATTTTGAGAGGTTTTTGCTATAGAGCATGTGCGCTTGCCAAAGAGAGAGATAGAAAGTGAGAAATCACCCCCAAGGGGGATGGCCACGCCACAATCCCTTCTCCTCCGTTCTCCTCTCCGGATCCTGGGCACACATGCACAGGCGCCTAGCATGAGTTTAAGCCACCGGGTCCAGGACTTGAACCACGGTCGACTATGTGGGAGTCCAGCAACATAGCCATTACGCCAACTGCCAGTTCCAAAATGGAGTTGATGTCAACTCTGACTAAACTGGGCTGGGAAGGACATGGAGGCGTTTTCTCACCGCTCGCATGCCTTATAACAAGAACTGGTATTTAGAGAACTCTGCCAGAATCACAACCTTGCACAAAGACCACTGTAACCTGACACTGGGACTTCTGCAAAACATCTACCCAGTCCAACCTTGTTACTGGTCTTTGTAGCCAATAATAATTCTTCCAATTAGGACAATCCCCTCCTGCTTTTGGTTTTTGTCTTAAACCCTGTTTAAGGTTTGAGCGTGCTGGGTCTCCCTGAAGTATGCTCACCTGGCTGCAGTCACATCTATTTAATTTAGAATAACCTTTTTCAATATTTTACAGAGTCTGGGCCAGCAGGTAGTGTGGAGATTAAGGCGCCAGACTCCCACACAGTTGGACCTGGCAGCCTGAAAATCACACTGGGCATTTTGCATGTGCATGCCCCAAATCCTGAGAATGGAAAAGGGATTCTCACTTTCTTCTCTGTCCCTCTCTCTGACATACATGCACATGCACCCTATGGCAAAAACCTTTTAAAAAAATCCCAGAAGTCTTAAGTTTTTATAAAGCTATTTTCAACAAAGCTCAAAAACACACAAAAAACTTAGGCCAGTGGTACAATGGTAACAAAACTGAACCCACATGGGATGGTCCTAGGTTCACCACCCAGAGCCTCCTTGCACATTGCCCGTGATCGAAGCGACTGACGCTGGGGCTGGATGGCAGTGTAAAGGTCCAGCTGCTTGCACCTGTTTCTGTCTCTTTCATGGAAGAGATAAACTTCAGAAACAAATGAGAAGGTAGGCCAGCAGATGGTGTGGAGGTTAAGGCACTGGATCCCAGATGGCTGGCTGTGCGATTCAAGACCTGAATCCTGCAGCTTGGGTATCATGCTGGACGGTCTGTGTGTGGAGAAGGAATTGAGGCCCTGCGTCCTGAGGGGTGACTTTTCTTTCTGGCAAGCCTACACACCCTATGGCAAGAATGCAGACAAGCAAGCAAATAAAGAAGGCTGCCTTCCACAGATGAGGTCTTGGTCCTTGTAACATCTGGCCAGCAGGGGGTGCACTTCCCATAAGAATGTTTAAAAATAAGCATACATGAGAAAATTGATGTTGAGGAATGAAACAATAAATGCAAAATTCAAGACAACAGCAACATCTGAGGAGACAAGTGGGCTCCAGGAGGCACACAGAGGTGCCTAGGAAGGCACCAAAACAAAGCGAGGAGACTGGATGCTACATTCTACACCACGTGTGGCACTCATGAAGATGCACTGTGTCCATGGGTCCAGCAGTTGGCATAATGGCTGCGTTGCTGGACTCCCATGTAGTCGACTGCAGTTCAAGTCCCGGACCCGGTGACTTAAACTCACACCAGGGCACATGTGCGTGTGTGCCCAAGATCCCAGACGAGAATGGAGGAGAGACTGTGGTATGACCATCCCCCCAGTGCATGTGTCCTTATAGTCAAAACCTCTCAAAAAAAATTTAAAAAAAAAAAAAAAAAAGATGCACTGTGTCCTGTCCTGTGGCTTCACGGGTCCCCCCTGTGAAAGCCAGGCTGAGAGGCGCCTGATCCCTACTATCCTGGCTGGGGTCGACTTCTCAGGCTCTCTCCTACCATGGTCGACAGCCCCGTCTCTGCGCCCTCAGTCCCCCGCCCTCAGTCCCTCGGAGGTGCACCGTCAGCACACACTGCTCCTGCGATGGCTCACCCCGGCTCCGCCCCTCAGCGGATGAGCTCTTCGCCCCCTCAGAGGTTGCAAATGTTCCCTCTAAGAGCCTCCCCAAGAGGCTGCCCAAGCCAGCTGTGCCCTCACCACTCCCAAGAGCTCTGCTGGCCCTTCTCAGACCTGGAATCCCTCACAAAGGCAACCTCACAGTCCCAAGGGCCAGAAGGCCTTCTCTACACCTCGTGGCCCCAGTGCTAGCATGAAACAGGCTCTCAGCACAGCCTCTTACTGAGGTCCAACAGCCCTGGGCAGCCAGAACTTGGGAGGGACTGTCCTGGACGGACACAGAAGGGACAGGAGCGAGTGGGTCAGGATTTGAAGACCTGGGGACAAGACACCGAGAACTCAACAGGAAGGCGCTCCTTCAGCTATACACTCCTTCACTCACTCAAAGCTACCACTACTTGAAGCAAAAAGGAAAAAAAGTTGTGAAGCTTTATTCGGTTGTCCTGGTTACAGATAACGTACCTAACTCTATATCCCCCTGCCCCCACACAGTCCCCTGAGCAGGCTCAGCTACCCTTTCCCTCAGTGTCACTTCTTGTCCTCCTCCTTCTTGTCTTTCTTGCCATCCTTCGTGGCCTGGGAGGCCAAAGAGCCCATGGCATTTCGAATGGCTTCATTGTTGGGATCCACACCTGGAAGGTTCTCTAGGACACTCTGAAGGAACTCCGGGTCCTGCATCACGTCATAATCATCCTCCTCCTGCAAACAGGCAGCGTTAGCTCGGGGCAGGGTCGGGCTAGCAGGAGCAGCAGGTATGAGAGCCAGGAGCTTGCTGCTGCCTGAGACCCCTTCTCCTCTTGACTGGAGGGAAGGGGGCACCTCTGACAGAAGGAAGGACGAATTCAGCAATGCAGCACTGGGGGCTATGCCGTGGCCCCAGGAAAAGTGCAATGCCCTGAGAGGTTCACACATATGGAAGCTTCAGGGCTCTCAGAGTATGCCAGGCACAAGTGTGCCCAGGATCTGGGGCTGGCTGGGGATGGATCCTAGCATCAAGAGCCTGTTGGGGGTGCAACTCTCTCATGGGGGCCGCCGGGTGGCATAGTGATTAAGGCTTTGGGCAGCCAACAACAGTTTCAGCCCTGGACCCTGCGGCTTGAAAATCACACGAGGCACATTTACATGCGTGCCCAAAATCCCAAGAGAAGAATGGAAGAGAAGGGATTATGGCACGGCCATCCCCTCGTAAAGGGAGATTTCTCACTTTCCCTCTCTTTCTCTCTCCAGTGAGCATGCACACTCTATGGCAAAAAACTAAAAATAATAATAACAACAACACACAGTGCCTAGATATGGCATGAAGCTAAGCATTTATTACTAACCACACAGACAGACCTGAGAACGTGGTTAACTTCTCAGAGGGCAAGTACAAGCGCCATCAGTCAGGCTTCCTGCCGTCAGACCTATGCCTTTTTCCCCCAGACCCTCTCTGACCCTGCTGGGAAGATCATCTCCTAGACAACTGTTCAGACTGCTCCCACCAGCAAGAAACGAACATTTCAGAACACAAGGCCATTTCTCCCACCTTGACCACGTACCCTGTTGTCTGGGTGAGGTTTTCAAACAAGAACAAGAAAGGCATGTCTGCCGGGCACATGTGTGCCCAGGATCTGGGGCTGGCTGGGGATGGATCCTGGCATCAAGAGCTCCTCAAGGACTCATCTATGAAACTCTAAGGGAAGAACGGCCCCCGCCCTCCAGGGCTGGGGATCTCAGCACAGGGGACCCGAAGCCTGCTGGACACAGCTGGTCACTGGTGGCTCTCACCTTGGCTGGCTCAGATGTGTCCATGGCTGAGCTGGCATCAAGATCTGCTGATTCTGCCTGGCCGAACTCTGAGAAAAGAGATCCATCTGTTCAGTGCCAGCTGCCAGCCTGGCCTTGGCCTGAGCACTGCCACCCAGGCCAGCTCACCTGCTCCCTGCAGGGACATCTGCATGGCATAGGCAATCTGTTCCTCCTCAGTCATACTGCTCAGGTCAGGGAGCCCTGCGCGGCTGAACTCCTGCTGGCTGATAGTCATCTTCAGAAGGGCGTCGTCTGAGTCTGCAGAGGAAAGGAGGGCAAGGTGCGACTCGCGCTGTCCTCCACACGCCAGCTCTGGAGCTGCTCCCTCGGCCCAACCCTCCAAACAGCCACCCTGCCCAGCCTCCTCACTCCCTCTGCCACGTCCACCCCCAGCTTTCAATGCTCAGCGCCCTGCAGGCCTGGGACTTCAGATGCCACCTCATTCACCTTCAGCCCCAGCTGGAGCAATCCCGGCTTCGGCAGCAGAGGCAGGCGTCCTCCTCCTGTCGCTGCCGCTGCTCCTCCATGGAGACGCGAAGGGCCTGCGAAGGGCAGGGTCAGATCGGTGATCAGAGTCAGAGCAGGACGCCCTCCCTCCAGAGCTGGGAAATCAGCTATGGGCAGGGGAAAGGAGCCTAAGGGGCAGTTTCCAGTTTATCCTGTGGGAAAGCCACTGCAGGGTGAGAGATGATACAGAAATAAGGACTTGGAAGAAGCCTATGGTCTCACCAGGAGAAGTGAACGAGTCTGACATTGTGGGATGGAAGGAGGCCTTGGCGAATGAGTGAGGGTCATGGGAGTGCTCAGGACTGCCCAGCTCATGGCAGCTCTGTGATGTGTGTGAGTAGAGGAGACCAAGGAGGGACCCGGGCTTTCCCAGGGGCCAACATCTGCTCACCAGGGCCAGCTCAGGATCAGCACTGGGATCCACTCCAAATTCAAAATCACTAGCACCAAGACCCAGCATGGCACCGCCCTCGCCAGCCAGAATCGGAGAGCTGATGAGGGCATCGGCCAAGCTGGGCCCAGGAGGCACTGTCACCAGATGAGAACCAGTTCCATCTTTGCCGTTCAGTGTGTTTACAAAGGCTGTCAGCTTTTCCGTGTTCACCTCCTGCAGAGGAAGAACACAGGATGCCCTCAGGCCCTGCTCCCTACTCTCTGCCACTTGGTTCCCGCCTGTGGCTAGTCACCCACAGTGCCACGGTAACACTGCTGTTTAAAACCAAACCAAGACACTGCCCCCTGTTCTGGCCCAATGAAATGAGGGGCAGGGTGAACGCCGAGTGGGAGAAAGAATACACAGAAAAAAGCGGAGACGGGGCAGACAGGGCGTCGCTGATGGAGATCACCATGGCACTGAGCTGTTCCCAGGCTTATTCCTTTATAGGGAACTAGGAGAGGGAGCAGCGGAAGGTAAAGCCAGGTGTCTTCCCTTATCAACTGCAGCTATGGAGCACTCTGCGTCCCTTGGTCTAAATAAGCCCCATTGGCCTTCTCTGGCTGACAGTCTCCTTTCATCTCCGCCCACTACGCAGCATCGGCCCCAGTGAGAATCTGCGCTCTGATTTTCTTTTCTTTCTTTCTTTTTTTGAGAGGTTTTTGCTACAGGGCGTGTGCGCTCGCCAGACAGACAGAGAGAGACAGAGAGACAGAAAGCGAGGAATCACCCTCCAGGGGGGATGGTCATGCCACAATCCCTTCTCCTCCATTCTCCTCAGGATCTTGGGCACGCACGCACATGCGCTCAACTACATGGGAGTCCAGCGACATAGCCATTATGCTAACTGCTGGTCCCTTGCTCTGCTTTTCTTTAAAGGTCATCACTGGGGCCAGCAGGTGGCATGGTGGTTAAAGGTCAACCACAGTCCGAATCCCAGACCAGGCAGCTTGCTCTCTCGCTTTCCCTTTCTCTCTCTCTCCCTATCTGGTCAAATTAAAAAATAGTAACAAATGAACTAAATACTAATTCCTTAAAAATAAATAAATAAATAAAGGTCACCATTATCCAGCTCAGATCTGACTGCTCCCTACAGTCTCCAACCCGTCCCTACTCACCTCTTCCCCAAAGTTGATGATGTCAACATTTACTTTCTCCTTCTTAAGGCGTTTGGCCAGTTTCACCAGCTGAGAAGAAAGGGAGAAAAATGTAGAAATCGGTTCTACACTGGAGGGGGAAGGGCCCATCACAGAAACCATACAGAAAGCTGTTGACGCCCCAAGGCCCAACAAACACACTGAATCTTGCATATCTGCCTCGCCCCTTGAGTGATGAGCCCAAAGCCTCACCAGGCTGACAGCCCGCATTCCCAAACACAGCTGCCCACACCCACTCCTGCCCTGACTGGACTCACGTCCTTCTCGTTGTCCTCCACGGGGCTCCCCACGAACGCGATGATGCGCATCTTGTGGTTCTTGCCCTGCCGGTGCTTCAGAGCCAGCTTGTTGAGGAAGAGTTCTCAGAGTCAAACAGGAATGACCAGGCTCTTCCCTCCATCCCTTTCCCCTTTTCTTACAGTGCTCAAGAACCTCAAGTCTATCATCATTCTCACACAAGTGCATTTAAGTATGTGTGGGGGTGTCTTAGGGTCTCACTGCATCATGATCCTCCTGCCTCAGTCTCCCAAGTACCTGGAACCATCAGCTCAGCCACTGTCCCTGGCTTTTTAAAGGCTGGGCACTGAATCCAGGCCTCCCACGTGGCCGCAGCCTGCCTAGTGGCAGCAATCGGCACACACTATGTCAACTGGGCCTCACACGACGTTTGTGTTTTTTAGCAAATTTCCCGATCTGCGGGGTACATGAGCTTGCCAGAGAGAACAAGTGAGTTAAGAGCGAGAGAGAGAGAGAGGAAAGGTGAGAAAGCACCCCATGAGGTACAGTCATGCAGCAATCCCTTCTCCTTCTTTCTGCCTTTCAGAATTCTGGGCACACAGACGTGCTCAGTGCGTTTTCCAAGCCTCTGGGGCCAGAACTCAAACACCCACCATGCCACGGGCTGGCCCCTCCCTTCTGGAGTGCCTCTCTATGGATAAAGGGCAGGAGGGGGTCCTCCTTGGTCCTGGGGACTTTTCCCTTCACAGTTCCCACTGTTCCCGACACACAGACCACCACACTCTT
>NW_006205672.1:1158324-1166741 GCF_000334495.1 Tupaia belangeri chinensis
GGGAAATGCAGGGCAGGAAGGAACGACCAAGGGGACACAGGGAGACTCACGTGGGCCACACGGATGCCAGTGCAAAAGGTGATCTTGCCCTTGGGCTGGACAGTGTGGAGCTTGGACAAGATGCGGCCGGTGTCAGGGGTGAGCGTGGTCAGCACTTCACAGTCACTAGGATGTGGGAAAAGCGCTTCTGTGAGCTCAGGTCAGCATGAGGACCTCCAAACTGGGTCTGACTTGCCTGTGTGGTTTCTTTTTTATTTTTTTTTTTGAGAAATTTTTTGCTATAGGGTGCGTGCACTCGCCAGAGATAGAGACAGAGACAGAAAGTGAGAAATCCCCTCCCAGGGGGGTAGGGGTGTCCATGCCACAATCCCTTTTCCTCCATGCTCCTCTAGGGATTTTGGGCATGCGCGCACACGCGCCTGGCATAAGTTTAAGTCACCGGGTTCTGGACTTGAACAGTGATGAGCTACATGGAAGTCCAGCGACATAACCATTCTGCCACCTGCTGATTATGCCATCCCTGATTTACTGTTCTTCAGAGATCTTGGGAACAACTATAATCCCTATTCTTTTTTTTTTTTTGGAAAGGTTTTTCGCTATAGGGCGTTTGCACTCGCCAGACAGACAGAGACATAGAGACAGAAAGTGAGAAATCACCCCCAGGGGGGATGGTCACGCCGCAATCCCTCCTCCTCCATTCTCCTCTCAGGATCTTGGGCACGCACACACACGCACCCAGTGTGAGTTTTAAGTCACCGGGTTTGGGACGGGAACCGCGGTCGACTACGTGGGAGTCCAGCGACATAGCCATTACGTTAACTGCTGGTTCCCCTATAATCCCTATTCTTGATCAAGCATCTAGTGTCTAGTCGATACCAGGCACAGAACTGATACTGACGCGTTTTTTAAGAAATTTGCCCTCTGCCTCCCGTTTCTATACCAGAATTCTTCACAGTACAAGGAAGGTACTTGGTCTCTCTCCCACCTCTCCATTTCTAGACACATTCTCCAGCTAACAGCATGTATGCTGGGGTGGGAGATTACTCATGTGGGGATTATCAATTCCTAAAATGAATCATTTTTGGAGCGACAGGATGTCTGAAATATGGCCAAAGGCTCTGATTCAAAATTACTTTTGACTAACTTTAAAATATACTGCAAATTTCTTCACCCCAGGAGATTTAGTTTTATAATTGTATTAAATTCAGGTTAGGGGGCCAGCAGGTAGTATGGTGGTTAGGGGCGCTGGACTCCCACATGGCTGACTGCAGTTTCAATCCCAGACCTGGCAGCTTGCTGTTATACTTTCCTTCTTTCCCTCTCTCTGGTCAAATTTAAAAAATAATAATAAATTAAATAGAATAATTATTTAAAAAAATTAATCCAGGTTAGTATTAAATATGGGTTGCTGGGACCAGCAGTTGGCATAATGGCTATGTCGCTGGATTCCCATGTAGTTGATCAAGGTTCAAGTCCCGGAGCTGGTAGTTTAAACTCACACCAGGCGCATGTGCGTGTGTGCCCAAGATCCCGAGAGGAGAATGAAGAAGGGACTACAGTGTGGCCATCCTCCCTGGAGGGTGATTTCTCACTTTCTCCTGTCTTTCTGACTCTGTCTTTCTGGTGAGTACACACATCCTATAACAAAAATCTCTCAAAACAAACAAAAAAAGGGTTGCTGGGCCTGCAGGTGGTGTGGTGGTTAAGGGCACTGGACAAGGGTGCTGGACTCTCACATAGCTGACCACAGTTCAAGTCCTGGACCTGCGGCTTGCCTTCTTACCTCCCCCCCACTCTGTAATAAATAAATAAATTTATTTATTAAAAATAAATAAAGTTAAGTAATTCTTTAAAAAAAGTTGCAATTTTCATGTACACTGAATAGGAAAGATGGCCACCTAGGAAGACGATGGCAAAAGCAGCCTCCTGGAATCCACAGAAGGGCAGCCACCCACAGCGGTCCACATGGGAAGACAGCCAACCCCAGGCCACCCCCTCCTCCGGTCCACATACTTGGCTAGTGTGATGAGGCCCACGTTGTTCTCCGGGTTGCTGCGGGTCTTTGAGTGACACACTATGTTGACGGCATCCTGCTGGGCCTGCAGCCGGGTAGGTAAGAAGTCCCCATTCCGCATATACTCACTATTGTCCACACTGTAAGATGAGGGTGACAGAGGGGAGAGGAGCAATGTTGTAGGAGCTCTGAAACATGTCCTCTAGTCCCAAGCCCCATCACCACCTCTCGTGTGAGGCGCACTACGGTATGTAACAGTGGCTCTTAGTCGGCGGAACACAGAACCACCTACATATGTATTTTAGTTTACTATATAAACGTGTGTGCTCGCCAGAGAAGGCGGGGGGTTAGACATAATCTGCGACGGGGCCTGACCATGCTGTAATTCTTTTCTCCACTCTCCTCTCCAGATTTCCAGCAAACACACACATGCCTGGGGTGATTTTAAAGTTGCCAGGTCCAGGACTTAAACCTACACAGTCAATGATGTGGGAATCAAGCTGCTTTCACCTCCACGCCACCTGCTAGCCCTTTTTTCCTTTAATATGCAGATGGAAGCCAGCAGGTGCGTGGTAGCTAAGGTGTTGGACTCTCCATGGCAGACAGCAGCTCAAGTCCTGGACCTGGTGGCTTGCTTTCTCACTTCCTCTCTCTCTCTGATGAGCACATGTGACCTATAACAAATTAAATAATAATGAATAAATTAAATAAATAATTCTTTAAATACACAGATGCCCAAGACTTTAGACTTATTGATGCAAAAAAAAAAAAAAAAAGACTGGCAGTTGGTGTAATGGCTATGTTGCTTATGTTGCTAGATTCCCACATAGTCGACCATGGTTCGAGTCCCAGACCCAGTGGCTTAAACTGACGCCGGGCATGTGTGAATGCGTGCCCAAGATCCTGAGAGGAGAATGGAGGAGAAGGGATTGCATCATGGCCAACCCCCCAGGGGTTGATTTCTCACTTTGTCTCTCTGTCTCTCTCTGTCTTTCTGGCGAGTACATATGCCCTATAGCAAAACCTTTCCAAAAAAACAAAACAAAACAAAAAGACTAACTAATGATCAGAGAATTTTTTTAAGGTAATTTTAAAAAAATAATTATGTATTTGTTATTATTTTTTAATTTGACCATAGAGAGACAGAGGAAGAGAAAGTGAGAAAGCAAGGACTCAAACCAAGATTGGTCATGTTGGACTCCAGTGTCTCAACCATCATGCCACCTATCAGGCCCCATCAGAGGATTTTTTAAACTCTCCAAAAGCAACCTACAGTTACATCACAAGCACTTTTTTTTTTTTTAGGTAAAATTTTTACAATTATTTTTTTATTATCATTACCTTAAAAATTATTATTTTAACTTTATTTATTTATTTATTTAAATTTGACCAGAGAGGGAGAGAGAAAGAGAGAAAGAGAGAAAGAGAGAAAGAGAGAAAGTGAGAAAGCAAGCTGCCAGGTCCAGGACTAGAATCATGGTTGGCCATGTGAAAGTCCAGTGCCCTTCACCACCACACCACCTGCCAACCCTTATTATCATAACTTTTTAATTTGACCAAAGAGAAATAGAGATAGGGAAAATGAAAAAGCAAGCTGCCAGGTCTAGGACTTGAACTGTGGTCAACCATGTGGACGTCCAGCACCTTAACCACCACATCACCTGGCGGCTCCTTTGCTAAGGTTTTTGCCATAGGGTACATGAGCTCACTGGAGAGAGACAATGAAATAAAAAGTGAGAAATCATCCCTCAGGGTGGATGGCCATGCTGTAATCCCTTCTCTTAGGATTTGGGGTATACATGCACACCCGGAGTGATTTTCAAGTTTCTGGATCTGAGACTCAAACCATGGTTAGCCAAGTGGGAGTTCAGCACCATAACCACCATGCCACCTGCTGGCTCCCACAAGAACCTTTAAATATAAACTGTACTTAAGTGTTATTAAGTTTTAGGGGACCCACAGTTGGCGTAATGGCTGTCGCTGGACTCCCATGTTCGACCGCAGTTCAAATCCAGACCCGGTGGCTTAAACTCATGCTGGGTGTGTGTGCGTGTGTGTACCCAAGATCCCAAGAGGAGAATGAAGGAGAAGGGATTGTGGCGTGGCCATCCCCCCCCCCGGGGGGGGGGGATTTCTCGCTTTCTGTCCTCTGTCTCTCTCTTTCTGGCGAGCACATGCAACCCATAGCAAAAACCTTTAAAAAAAAAAAAAAAGAGTTATTAAGCTTTGTCACGGATAAAAAATTTAAGTCTGCTGTTAAATGTAAGTATTCCAAATGTAAAATAAAGAAGGAAACATAAAAACACTTAGAAAATATCACATGTTTGGCAGCACTGAGTGTAGGAAAGCACCATGCAATCATCTGGTCAGATGCTCAATGACTGAACTGCAAACTTCACGGATTTGAGGCCTCACCTCTTCTACTATCCCTGCAACTTTTCCAAAATTAAAAAGAATCCAGATAATATGGAATACAAGCTTCAGCTTCACAGAGACCAAAAGAAGGCAGATGAGTGAAAAACAGTTATGTAAGCCCTGGAGCCAATCAATTCTTTCTGTGTGTGGGGTGTGGGTGTTATTTTTAGACAGGCTCTCAGGCAGTCTTCCTGCCCCAGCCTCCCAAGCATCTAGGATCACAGGCATGTGCCACCTCATCTGTGAAATGGGTTTTATGGCATCCACCCTAGGTTGCTTTGATGATTAAATGCATGCAAAGTACTTAGCACAGTGCATAAGACTCTGCAAGCAGGAAATAGATCTATTCTCAGGCAGGAACACAGCTATGCAAAAGAGGCCAAGGGCTGACTCTATGGACCATGCATTCTATTTTATCCCCTGATACACTGTTTCAAGTTATTCTCCCAGCAGGGAAGTTACTGCCTCTCTAGCTTCAGATAAAGTGGGAGTCCAAATACCAAAAACAATGAAGGTGTTGAGCAGAGTCCAGATGGAATAGCTTTTAAGTGTAAGGACTGTGGGCAAGACCAGCAGATGCACAATAGCAGGGAAACCAGAGTGGAGTAGAAAAGGTCGTGAGAGATGGAGGGGTTGACGGCGAAGAACAAGGCAGTTCTCACACTTTGTCACGATTCGGAACTGTGGGGGTGGGGTGGTGGTAGTGGTGGTAAAAACACAGATGCCTTACCATCCATGTACACATCCCTAAAAGAGATACTGTTCAGTTTTCCTAATGTAGCTATATATGAATGGAAGTATATATGTATTCCACAGGCCAGTAGGTGGCACAGAGATTACAGCGTTAGATCCCACATGGCCAGCTATACAGCTCGAGTCCCATCACTGGAGGCTTGAATACTGCACCAAGTGCATGTGCACACATGCCCCAAGTCCCTAGAGAGTAGAGAAGGGACTGCCGCATGGCCATCTCCTCTGGGGGCAGATTTCTCACTTTCCCTGTCTCTCTCAGGTGAGTGCATGCACCCTATAGTAAAAATTGAAACAAACAAACAAACAAAACAAAAAAAAAACAAAGTTATTTCATGTAATTACTTCCACTGAGAAGTATAATTTTAGCCAACAAAAATTTCTATCAAAGTTAAAGCTTATGGTACTATCTAAACCCAGCTGCAGCGAAGCAGGTGGTAGGGCACAACTACGACTGGAACATATGAGAAGACTCAGGGCTCAGATAATAGATTGTCCTGCACAAGGAGGGCATGCCCATAGACAACGCCCATTACCATGGCTGGCTAGAAGGCTTAGGAGAGATGGTAAAATACAGTGAGACCCTTTTGGGGATTCCTGTCTGTATCTCTCTCTCTCTCCACCAAGAAATAAACAAACTTCACACACATACACACTCACTCACACACACAAAGTATCATCCAACTATCCCATAAAGTCTTCATTTTCAAAGAGAACAGAGGTACCTAGAGTCTATATGGGAAAGTCTGACTTAGCATATCAAGAGTAATGTCAAGGAGGCCAGCAGGTAGCGTGGTGGTTAGGGGAGCTAGACTCCCACATGACTGACTGTGGTTCAGGTCTGGTGGCTTGCTTTCTCATTTTCCTCTCTCTTGTTCTGTCCCTCTCTGGTCAAATTAAATAAATAAATAAAGCTAAATAATATACTATATTGAAAAAAGAGAGAGTAAAATCAGGGCCCAGCAGGTGGTGTGGTAGTTAAGGTACTGGACTTCCATATGGCAAACCGCAGTTTAAGTCCTGGAAATGGATGCTCGAAAATCACGAGAGGTGCATTTATGTACCTGCCCAAAATCCCCAGAGAAGACTGGAGAAGGGATTATAATGTGGCCATCCACCCCTCAAGGGATGCTTCTCACTTTCCCTCTCTCTGTCTCTCTCCAGGGACCACATGTGCCCTATGTCAAACCTAAAAAAAAAGAAAAAGAAAAAAGTAAAGTCAAATACCTACTTTATTTTGGTTTTTGCCATAGGGCACATGCACTCACTGGAGAGGCAGAGAGAGGGAAAGTGAGAAGCATCCCTTGAGGGGTGGTGGGGGGGTGGTCGCACGAGTCTCTTCTCCACTTTCCACTCAGAATTCTGGGCACGTGCACATACGTGCCTGTCATGATTTTCGAGCCATCAGGTCTGGGACTCAAACCACGGTCAGCCATGTGGGAGTCCAGTGTCTTAACCACCATGACATCTACTGGCCCCAAACACCTACATTTTAAAAGAACTTATGAGTTCCCAGTGGTTTCTGATGGTAAAACATAAGGTCCTACAGAAAAAACCGTAAGGGTGGTCTTCATCACTCTTCCCAGCTCATCAAGTTGGATCAATGATCTTTTCTTTTTTTGTTTTAAGTTTATCTCTTCTGAAGGGGGTACCTTTAACAGGTTTTACGTGCCGAAATACTCCCAGTCTCGGAGGTCTAGGTCACAGACAGGTGTGCCCAGCTGACTCCGGTAGGTCCAGGACACAAACATAGGATTTCTACCACGAAGGACTAGATACAGTACTGCCTTGTCACCACCTAATCCTAAAATCAACAAGTATATTTTTTTTTTTGAGAGAGAGATTTTTCACTATAAGACACGTATGCTCACTAGAGAGACAGAGACAAGAGAAAGTGAAAAATCATCCTCCGGGGGATGGCCATGTAGCAGTCCCTTCTCCATTCTCCTCTTGGGATTTTGGGCACGCACACATACCCAGCACGAGTTTCAAGCCACCAGGTCCACATTCATTCGAACCATGGGTGGCCACATGCGAGTCCAGCACCTTAACCACTATGGCATCTGCTGGCTCCAAGATCAGTATCTTTTCTTTTTTAGGGAGAGATTTTTGCTGTAGGGCACATGTGCTCACCAGAAAGACAGAAAGCAAGAAGTCACCTCCCTGGGGGATGGTCACACTGCAATCCCTTCTCCATTCTCAGTTGGGACTCTGGGCGCACACACACGCCCAGCGTGAATTTAAGCTGCCAGGTCTGGGACTCGAACCACATGAGAGTCCACTGACATAACCATTATGCCACCTGGTGGTCCCTGAGATCAATATTTTTTTTCTTTTTTTTTTGAAGGGATTTTTGCCATAGGGCATGAGTGCTCACCAGACAAACAGAGAGAGACTTAGAGACAGAAAGCAAGAAATCACCCCCGAGGGGGGATAGCCATGCCACAATCCCTTCTCCTCCATTCCCCTCTTGGGATCTTGGGCACGCACGCACACGCACCTGGCCTGAGTTTTAAGCCGTAAGGTCCAGGACGTGAACTGCGATTGACTACATGGGAGTCCAGCAACATAGCCATTACGCTAACTGCTGTTATATATATATATTCCCTTCTCCTCCATTCTCCTCTTGAGATCTTGGGCACTCATGCACATGTGCCTGGCGTGAGTTTCAAGTCACCGGGTCTGGGACTCAAACCTATGGTCGACTACATGGGGGTCCAGCAACATAGCCATTATGCTAACTGCTGGTCCCGCAAGATCAATATTTTTAATTGCTATTTTGTATAGTTCTGCCTCCACCACTCTCATGACATTTTTTTTTCCTTTTTTTGGAGAGGTTTTTGCTATAGGGCGCGTGCGCTTGCCAGAGAGAGACAGAGAGATAGAAATCGAGAAATCACCCCCCAGAGGGGATAGCCACGCCGCAATCCCTTCTCCTCCATTTTCTTCTCGGGATCTTGGGCATACACGCACACGCGCCCGGCATGAGTTTAAGCCACCAGGTCCAGGACTCGAACAGCGGTCGACTACGTGGGAGTCCAGCAACATAGCCATTATGCAAACTGCTGGTCCCACTCTCATGACATTTTTTTTTAAGAATTATTTTATTTAACTTTATTTATTATTATATCATTATTTTTCAGTTTGATCAGAGAGAGACAGAGAGAGAGAGAGGTAGTGAGAAAGCAAGCCACCAGGTCCGAGACTTGAACCGTGGTCGGCCATGTGGGAGTCCAGC
>NW_006205672.1:1166772-1167744 GCF_000334495.1 Tupaia belangeri chinensis
TAATTATTTTTATTTATTGAGGGGACCAGGAGTTGGCATAATGGCTATGTCTCTACACTCCCATGTAATCGACCATGGTTCTAGTCGACTGTGGTTCTAGTCGACTGTGGTTCAAGTCCCGGACCCGGAGGCTTAAACTCATGCCGGGCATGTGTGTGTGCGTGTCGAAGATCCTGAGAGGAGAATGGAGGAGAAGGGATTGCAGCATGGCTAGTCCCCCTGGGGGGTGATTTCTTGTTGTCTCTCTGTCTTTCTGCCGAGCACATGTGCCCCTAAAAGCCTCTCAAAAAAAGAAAAAAAAACATTATTTACTGGGGCCGGCAGGTTGCATGGTGGTTAAGGGTGCTAGATTCCACATAGCCAACCATAGCTAGGGTCCTGGGCCTAGTGACTTGCTTTCTCACTTCCCATCCCCCGTCCCTCTCTGGACAAAAAATACAAGTTCAATAAAATAATTCTTTTAAAAACAAAAAAGAGAATTAGGGGCCAGCAGGTGGTGTGGTGGTTAAGGGTGCTGACTCCCACCCACATGGTCGACTATGGTTCAAGTCTCAGAACTGGTGGCTTGCTTTCTTATTTTTTCTCTAGTGTGCTCTCTCTCTCCCTGGTCAAATTAAAATAAGTAAATAAAATTAAATAAAAATAATTCTTAATGAGGCCGGCAGGTGATATGGTGGTTAAGGGCGCAGGAATCCCACATGGCTGACCATGGTTTGGGTCCTGGACTTGGCAGTTTGCTTTCTCTCTTTGTCCCTTTCTGGCCAAAATAAAATAAATAAATAAAGTTAAATATAATAATTTTTTAAAAATTTAAAAATGAAAGAATTATTTGGGACCAATAGATGGCATAATGGCTATGTTACTGGACTCCCATGCAGTTGACTGCAGTTCGAGTCCCAGACCTGGAGGCTTGAAACTCATGCCAGGCGCATGTGTGTCCGTGCCCAAAATTCCGAAAGGAGACTGGAGAAG
>NW_006205672.1:1168017-1174490 GCF_000334495.1 Tupaia belangeri chinensis
AGAGAAGGGATTGTGGCGTGGCCATCCCCCCTGGGGGGTGATTTCTCACTTTCTGTCTCTCTGTCTCTCTCTGTCTGTCTGGCGAGCACACATGCCCTCTAGCAAAAACCTCTCCAAAAGAAAAAAAAAAGATTTAAAATAATTACTTATTTAACTTTATTTATTCTCTTATTTTAATTTGATCAGAGAGAGACACAGAGGAAAGAGAGACAAAAAGTGAGAAAGCAAGCTGCCAGGTCTAGGACTTGAACTACAGTCATTCATGTAGGGAGTCCAGCACTTCAACCACCATACCACCTGCTGGCCCCTGTATTTTTTTTTGAGAGAGAGAGATTTTTTTTATAGGGTGTGTACACTCATCAGAGGCAGAGATGGAAAAAGAGAAAGGGAGAAATCATCCCTCCAGTAGGGATAGCCAGACCACAATCCCTTCTCCTCCAGTCTCCTCTTAGGATTTTCGGCACACACGCCTGGCGTTGAGTTTTAAGCCTGCAGGGTCTGGAATTCAAACCACTGTTGATTATGTGGGAGTCCAGAGACATAACCATTATGCTATCTGCTGGCCCCTTATTATTATTTTAAATCTGCTATAGGGGATGTGTGCTCACCAGAGAAAGAAAGCAAGCTGCCAGGTCCAGAACTCAAACTGCAGTCAGCCATGCGAGAATCCAGTGCCTTAACCGCTACACCACCTGCTGGCCCCTCTCATAACTTTTTTATTTTTTAGGTTTTTCCATAGGGTGTGTGCATTCACCGGAAGGACAAGGAGATGGAAAGCAAGAAATGCCCCCTCCAGGGGACGGCCATGCCCCAATCCTTTTTCCTCAGTTCTCCTTCTGGGCTTAGGCACCCACGCACATGCACCTGGCATGAGTTTCAAGCCACCAGGTCAAGACTCAAAATTGCGGCTGGCCATGTGGGAGTCCACTATGCCACCTGCAATCCATTTGTAATAGTTCTCTATGGAAAGGTACAAGATAGAATTCAATCTCCTCGGTTTGACAGTTGATACTTGATCCCACGTACCTTTCAAAAACACACACACACTACACAAAAGGAACTACCTGAAACAATAATCTTATGTCAAAGTCACACTACACCCAGCATAGTGCTTTGGGCAGTTGGGCACTGCTTTGCAATGCTGGCTACAGGGAAAACTGGGGTATGAATCTCGTATCAGTCTGAAATACACCAGGTAAGCAAGGCTGACGCCCCCATTACCCTAGCTGAATAGAGGGCAGGGATGGGGGGACACAGCATCACGAGACCATGTCAACAGTACTTGTTTTCTCTCTCTCAATGAAACAAATTCAAGAAAAAAAATCACACTATTCTATTCCCTATCATTTTGGGTATTTATACTTTAGTAACTGTGTCCATCACTACACAGATGGCCTCTTCTTCCCAACATTTGGAGAAATCTCTTCTAATTCCCTCTTACGTATTTTCTTTTTTCCTTAAGAATTTTTATTTGGACCAGCAGTTAGCATAATGGCTATGTCGCTGGACTCCCATATAGTCAACCATGGCTCGAGTCCCGGACCCCGGTGGCTTAAAACTCACGCCCGGCACGACTACGTGGGAGTCCAACGATGTAACTATACCCTTTTAATAAACAGACTAACATTCTCAAGAACATCTGATAAATACCAGAAAACAAACAGGGTTTTTGGATTCCAAATCAGATCTTCTTTCTCTCTACAGAGGTTGCCAGATTTAGAAAAAAAAAAAAGAACAGAAACAAAAACACAAGACTCCCACTTAAATTTGAATTTCAGGGGACTGGCCGTGGCGCCAGACTGGCCCCCTCAACTGGTGCCCTCAACTGTCCAGTTGAAGTGCTGGACTCCCACATGCTGACCACAGTTTGAGTCCTGAACTTGGCAATTTGCTTTCTCACTCTCCTTTTCTCGCCCTTCAGTCATAATTGAAGAATAATGATAATAAAATTTAAATTAAAAAAAGACAATGATTTTTTTAAAATTTGAATTCTAGATAAGCAACAAATAACATTTTAGTATAAGTATGTACCATGCAATATTTGGGATATACTTATATAGTAAAAGTTATGCACTATTTATCTGTAATTCATATTTATCTGTAATTCATAGTTAAATATGACACGCTATCCTCCCTTCCAAAAAAGGAAAAAGAAGGAACCTCTGAAGTGTCTGTTCCACCAAACTGGCAACTAGTGTGTGTGCACTAGTCTATGCTCACATTTAGAAGGAGCTCTTGAAACTGCACAAGTTCATGTCCTTGACTTTTTTAAGAATTACTTTATTGGGACCAGCAGTTAGCATAATGGCTATGTCGCTGGACTCCCATGTAGTCAACGGCGGTTCGAGTCCTGGACCCGGTGGTTTAAACTCACGATGGGTGTGTGTGCGCGTGTGTGCCCAAGATCCCGAGAGGAGAATGGAGGAGAAGGGATTGTGGCGTGGCCATCCCCCCTGGGGGGTGATTTCTCGCTTTCTGTCTCTTTCAGTCTCTCTTTCTGGCAAGCACAAGTGGCCTATGGAAAAAAAAAAAAAAAAAACAAACAACTCTCCAAAAAAAAAAAGGAGTTAAACTATTTTTTATTGTATTTTTAGTTGACTAGAGAGGGACAGAACAGGCAAGTGAGAGAGAGGAAAAGTGAAAAAGCAAGCCACCCGGACACAAACTGCGGTCACCCATGTGAGAGTCCAGCATCCTTAATCACCACCCCACCTACCGGCCCCATGTCTTTGACTTTTAATCCTACCCATAATACTCAGTCCAAGTCTGAGACTGATGAAGCGAACAAGCTGATCGGATAAGAGTCTTTGTGCCAGAAAGCCCCGGGTTTAAATCTCGGCTCCACCACTTAACTAGCTGTGTGCCATTGGACAAGTCACTTAAAATCACTGAGCCTCGGTATCTGCATCTGTAAAATGGAAAGGTATTTTCTTTAAAGTGCTGCTGGGAGGTTTAACTAAAGATAAATAAATGCCTGGCAGGCAGCAATCTATAAAAACGTGCCTCTGAAGACGACAGAGGGAAAGGTATGGAGCTGGAGACAGCGATGGGAAGGGGGTCACAGCCTTACTGATATCCATTACTCCCAGGACAGGGGCAAGAGTCCACCGCGGTCAGGCCCAGAAGCAGGTCTCTGGCTGAAGACAAACCTGGGGCTGTGCAAGGAAGGCGGCAGGGATCGGCCGGTCCCTGACTGCCGCAGGCTGGGGGTTAAAGCGGGTACCCCTGCCTGGGCTCCGGGGCTGGGCCCCGGGATGACTCAGGGAGTCGCTCGGGCCCTTCCCTCTGGGCCCACGCCCGCATCTCCCCTACCGCCCCGACCCCTACCCCAGGCTCGCCGTGCCTCGGCCCTACACGCGCCCCCGACCCAGTGCCTCCCCTCACGGTCCCGAGGTGGGCTCTCACCAAACCATAGTGCTTTCCAACACCATCTTGCCACCTTCCGCCCTCCCCGACCGGGTCTCCGGGACTGCCTAACAACAACGCCTCCAATTGGCCCGGGGCTACCACCAATCACAGACCCGGGCGCGGCCACCTCTTCCACCTCTCTCCTCCGCGATGCATGCTGGGAACTGTAGGCGCGGCCCCAATTAAAGGGACTTTGCTGGATGGATGGAGAGAGGAGCCCGGGCAACACGAAAAACCAAAGACGAGGGCTCCAACTTGCCTTCCCTGTGATTCTGGTTCCCCGGGTGGGGTCCCCTGCCGGCTAGATCTCAGAGAAGCTCTGAGAATCCTTCCAAAGTGTGGCCACGAATGTCCCAGCATCACCATTTCTCTCTGATTTTTTTTTAGAAGTTTTTGCTACAGGGTGCGTGCAATCGCGGGAGAGACAGAAAGCGAGACATCACCTCCCCGAGGGATTGGACACACCCAGATCCCTTTTCTTCCATTCTCCTCCAGCTTGTTCACTTCATCAGACCTGGACCCAGTGGCTTAAAACTCCCGGCGCTTGTGCATGTGTGCCTGGACTCAAACCACGATCGGCCATGTGGGAGTCTAGCACCCTTAACTGCCACACCACCTGCTGGCCCCATCAAACTTCTTTTAAGTGAACATAAAAGGTAAGAGTAAATGGAGAATAAAAAACAATATATCAGGCAATAATAATGAAAGAAAGCATGTGTCTATTAATACTGTACAAAATAGAAATCAACACAAATGACAAATCAGATCAAGAGAAAAATCGTTTTCTTTCTTTTTATTTATTTATTTATTTTTAGCTTGCAATAGGGCGTATGTGCTCACTAAGGGTAGAGAGAGAAAAAAAAAGTGAGAAATCACTGCCACAATCACTTGTCCTCCATTCTCCTCTTGGGATTTTGGGCATGCAGGCACATGAGCCCAGTGTGCTTTTCAAGCCACTGTGTCAGAGAATCCAAAAGCACCAGCAACCATGTGGCATCCAGCCACTCTAACCACCATGCTACCTGCTGGGCTGAGTATTTCAGGGCTGGTCCCATAGCACAGCTTTAAAGCCCTGGATAGAGAGCTAGCTCTCAGATGACTGGCCATGATTCAAATCTCAGTAACGTGTGTGTGCATACTCAAAATCTTGACAAGACAGAGAAATGGTGGAATAGGGATTGTGGCATAACCAGGCCCCGTTGGAGGGTGCTTTTCTCTTTTTTGCTCTCATTAAGAGGCATGCCCTCTGGTCAAAAAGAGAGAGAGGACAAGAGTGAAAAGAGTATTTCATAAAACATAAAATCATCAGGCCGAGGCTGGCAGGTGGGCTCCCACATGGCTGACCACAGTTTGAGTCCCGGATATGGCGGCTTGCTTTCTCTCTCTCTCTCGTCAAATTTTAAAATTAAATCAATGAACAATTGATTTAAAATATAAAAATCATCAACAAAAGTGCTCTGGGTTAATCAAATAATAACACCAACAACACCAACAAAAAGTTGAACATCAGGGATAACTGTAATTAGAATTTGTTAGGATTTGTCTAACTGTAAAAATTAATAAAGACAGGGGCTGGCAGGTGGCATGGTAGTTGAAATGCTGAACTCCCACATGGCTGACTGTGGTTTGAGTCCTGGAACTGGAGGCTTGCTTTCTTACTTTCCCTTTTTTTCTCTCTCTCTGTCTCTCTGTGGTAAAATTAAAAATAAATAATACCAACAAATAGGGACCAGCAGTTGGCATAATGACTATGTCGTTGTACTCCCATGTAGTTGGCCACAGTTTAAGTCCTGGACCTGGTGGCTTAAATTTACGCCGGGCATGTGTGCGTGCGTGCCCAAGATCCCGAGAGGAGAATGGAGGAGAAGGGATTGCGGCGTGACCATCCCCTCTGGGGGGTGATTTCTCGCTTTCTGTCTCTATGTCTCTCTCTGTCTGTCTGGCGAGCGCACGCGCCCTACAGTGAAAATCTCTCAAAAAAAAAAAAAATCATACCTGACATATATGTGTGTGCCTTAGATCCAATTACAACGTGGCTATACTCCCTGGAGGGTGCTTCACAACCAAGAAGAAAAAAAAAAAAAAGGAAAAGGGAAAAAGAGAAGAGAAGTTGAGACTAGCCAATGCCGGGACCAGCTTGGTTACTTTTGCTTCCTGCTTACAGCAGGCCTCGTAAGTAAATGTAATCTTCTGCCTTAGACTCAAAAATGACCAAGAACAGTGTAAATATGCTATTTTCTTCCCCTAATAAATTGTCACTATCCTTCTGATCATATTATACAATTTTCCTGTATTACTGCACTTGTTTTACCCGAAATAATCTCACCTAAGCCCATTCCAAGTGCTCTAGCGATATTCACTGTTAATCAACTCAAAGACACACCCATTAAAAATTTACTTCAAAAATCTTGTTTTATCACAAACATTTTCTCATAAAACCAACTTAAAAATGATTTTAAAATCTTTTTGCAAGTATACGTGTGTGTATATACATACAATATGTCATATTACATATTATATGTTTTATGTCTATGTGATAGAAGGCCTTAAGGAATTCCGTTCAATTTGGTTTATAAAAAAGAGCACTCATACAAATTAATTTAAATACTCTAGTTCACGTGACTTAAAATCATTGACAAATAAGCTGGTTCCAATAATAAATAAAAATTTTCAAGGACCAGCAAGTGGCATGGTGGTTAAGGTGCTGGACACTCCCACATGGCCAACCGCAGTTCGAGTTCCGGACTTGGCAGCTTACTTTCTCATTCTTTCTCTCTGTCTGTCTCTCTCTGGTCAAATTAAAATAAATGAATGAATAAATAAAATTAAATAAATAATTATATTTTAAAAATAAAATAAAAATCTTCACAATTTCCAACAAATATTTTGTCCAAGGTTTTATTAATCAGGCAACATCATGTTTAATTTATTATAATCCAGTCAATAAAACAGCTAATTTTTTTAAAAATTAACTTTATTTATTTGTTTGTTTAATTTAATTTGAACAGAGAGAGACAGAGCGAGAGAGAGAGAGAGAGGGAAAGTAAGAAAGCAAGCCACCAGGT
>NW_006205672.1:1174774-1182374 GCF_000334495.1 Tupaia belangeri chinensis
ACGGCGGTTCGCGTCCCGGACCCAGTGGCTTGAAACTCACGCCGGGCGCGTGTGCGTGCGTGCCCAAGATCCCGCCCAAGAGGAGAACAGAGGAGAAGGGATTGTGGCGTGGTCATCCCCCCTGGGGAGTGATTTCTCGCTTTCTATCTCTCTGTCTCTCTCTGGCAGGCGCACACGCCCTATAGCAAAAACCTCTCAAAAAAAAAAATAGCTTGAAAAAAAAGGTTTAATTGCTGTTTAATGAGACTAATCTTCCTAAAGTTCCTTTTTTTTACATTTTTTTTAGAGGTTTTTGCTATAGGGTGCGTGCACTCGCCAGAAAGACAGAGAGAGACAAAGAGATAGAAAGCGAGAAATCACTTCCCAGGGAGGATGGCCACGCCACAATCCCTTCTCCATTCTCCTCGCGGGATCTTGGGCACGCACGCACACATGCCTGGTGTGAGTTTAATCCACTGGGTTCGGAACTCGAACCACGATTGACTACATGGAAGTCCAGCAACATAGCCATTACACTAACTGCTGGTCCCCAACATTGCTTTTTTTAACTTTTTTTTTAAAGAGAGATTTTTGCTATAGGGCGTGTGTGCTTGCTAGAGAGACAGAGAGACCAGAATGCAAGAAATCTACCCCCCGGGGGGATGACCACACTGCAATCCCTTTTCCTCTGTTTTCCCCTCAGGATCTTGCATAGACACACAAACATGCCTGGTGAGAGTTTTAAGCCACCGGGTCTGGGACTCGAACTACGGTTGACTACGTGAGAGTTCAGTGACATAATCATCATGCAATCTGCTGGGCTTGGGTCTCATTGTTTCTTTGTTTTTTAAAGAATTATTTTATTTAACTTTATTTATTTGTTTATTTATTTCGATTTGACCAAAAACGGACAGAGAGAGAGAACACGCGAGAAAGTAAGCCTCCAGGTCCAGGACTCAAACCATGGTCAGCCATGTGGGAGTCCAGTGCCCTTAACCACCACACCACCTGCCAGCCCCAGGTCTCATTGTTTTTTTGTTTGTTTGTTTATTTTGCTGAGTAGTATTCCATAGGATACATATGCCATATTTTTTCAATCCATTTATTTTTGGACATCTGGGTTGATTCCATGTCCTTGCAATTGTAAATAACACTGCAATGAACATGGACATGCAAGTGTTTTTCTTTTTTCTTTTTCTTTCTTTTTTTTGAAGACGTTCTTTATTTTGACCAGAGAGAAACAGAGAGAGTGAGAAAGCTGGCCTATAACCGCAGTTGGCCATATGGGAGCCCAGTGCCTTTAACCACCACACCACCAGCTGACTCCAATGTTTTTTCTAAAGAATTGTTTAACTTGTTTATTCATTTATTTATTTAAATTTGACCAGAGAGGGACAGAGGGGGAGAGGGAGAGAGGAGAGAGTCGCCATGCCACGTGCTGGCCCCTTATAATGTTCAAGGTCAGGAAGTGAGATGCCTCCTACTTTATTCCCCTTGCAAAGTATTGCTTTATACGGGGACTTTTATGCTTCCAGACCAATTTTCAGATTTTTTTTTTTTAAAGAACTGTTTTCTTTTGGGAGACGGCAGCTCGTGGTGTGGTGGTTAGGTTCACTGGACTCCTACGTGAATGAGCACAGTTTGAGTCCCGGACCAGGTGGCTTGCTTTCTCACCTTCCCTCTCTCTCTCTCTCTCTCTGTCCCTTTCTGGTCAAATTAAAATAAATAAATAAAGTTAAATATTCTTAAAAAAAAAAAAAAAGAGGGATCAGCAGTTGATATAATGGCTATGTTGCTGGACTCCTACCCCCGGGGGGGATGGCCACACCACAATCCCTTCTCCTCCATTCTCCTCTTTGGATCTTGGGCACGCACGCACACGCGCACGGCGTGAGTTTTAAGCCACCAGGTCTGGGACGCGAACCACAGTCAAATACATGGAAGTCCAGCAACATAACCATTACACTAACTGCTGGTTCCCCTTCTCCATTCTCCTTGGGATCTTGGGCACACATGCACACGCGCCTGGTGTAAGTTTAAGCCACTGGGTCCAGAACTTGAACTGCGGTCAACTACATGGGAGTTCAGCAACATAGCCATTATGCTAACTGCTGCCCCCTCCCTTGTTATTTTTTTAAAACATATTTATTTTGGGGTCAGCAGGTGCTGTGGAGATTAAAGGCACTGGATTCCCATATGTCCAACTGCAATTCAAGTCCCGGACCTGGTGGCTTGCTTTCTCATTTTTCCTTTCTCTCTGTCTCTCGCTGGTCAATTAGAAATAATAATACAAGTGGAAATAAATAAATAAATCTTACGAAAGACATATTTATTTTATTGAATGACATCTATTCTGAGATGAATCAGTCAACTTGCTTACTTGATTTAGTTTTTTAGATTTTTGCCAAAGGGCATGTGTACTCGCTGGAGAGGGACAGAGGGAAAATGAGAAATCGCCCCCTCCTCCAGTGAGAGGGATTGGCCCTGCCACAATCCCATCTTCTCCATTCTCCTCTGGGCACAGACATATGTGCACTTGGCATGATTTTCAAGCTGCCAGGTACAGGACTTAAACCAGGGTCCACCATGTGGGAGTTCAGTGCTCTATCACACAACCTGCTGGTCCCAGAAGGAATAGTTTTAAATTATACATATGCGCATATCTACCTATCTGTATACTTTTTGTAAAGCAAGATTTTTCTACAGGGCACATGTGCTCACCATAGAGAGAGACAGAGAGATGAGAAATCACCCCCTGGGGGCATGGCTATGCCACAATCTCTTCTCCATTCTCTTCTCGGGACTTTGGGCAAGCATACACACACAGATGGGTTGAGTTTGAAGCCCCCAGGTCTGGGACTCAAACCATTACAGCATCTGCTGGTCCCTAAAATACAATTTTGAAAAAAAGGAATGAGACTCTTGGGGCTGGTAGGTAGGTGGCGTGGTAGTTTTAAGGGCGCTGGACTCCCACATGGCCGACCATGGTTCACGTACCAGACCTGGTGGCTCGCCTCCCCACTTTCCCTGTTTCTCACTCTGTCCCTCTCTGGTCAAATACAAATACATAAATAAATAATAAAATAATTATTAAAAAAGGATGAGATTCCAAGTCTGATGAATACTTTTTCTTCCTTTTTTTTTTTTTTTTTTGAGAGTTATTTTTGCTATAGGGTGCATGCGCTCGCCAGAAAGACGAGACAGAAAGCAAGAAATCACCCCCCCCCCGGGGGGGGATGGTCATGCCGCAATCCCTTCTCCTCCATTCTCCTCTCGGGATCTTGGGCACGCATGCACACGTGCCTGGCATTAGTTTAAGCCACCAGGCCTGGGACTCGAACAGCGATCAACTACATGGGAGTCCAGCGACATGGCCATTACACTAACTGCTGGTCTCTCTGATGAATACTTTTTAAAAAAATAGTTGAACTTTATTATATTATTTTAGTTTGATTAGAGAGAGACACACAAAGAGAATAAAAGTGAGAAAGCAAGTGGCTGGGTCTAGGACTTGAACCATAGTAGGCCACATGGGAGAGTCCAGTGACTCAACCACCATGCTGCCTGTGGCCCCACAATGAATACTTTTTAGAATGAGATTGATATGCTTGGGACCAGCAGATGGCATAATAGTTACGTTGCTGGACTCATACGTAGGTGATTGTGGTTCGAGCCCAGAACCAGGTGGCTTAAAACTTACACCAGGCACATGTGTGTGCTTGCTCAGGATTTCAGGAGGAGAATGGAAAAGGGATTGTGGTGTGGCCATCCCCAGTGGGGGATGATTTCTTGGTTTCTATTTCTCTGGTGAGTGCATGCACCCTATAACAAAAATCTCTTAAAAAAAAAAAGATTGACATGCTTTAGAGTGAAATTTAAAGCAGATAAGGATTTTAAACTTTATTATCCAATGGTTTTTGTTTGTTTAGTTTGCTATAGGGAGTGTGCACTTGCTGGAGAAAGACAGAGAGAGAAATGGAGAGATCATCTCCCAGTGGGATGGCGGCCATGCCACGCACGGTCCCTTCTCCTCTATTCTCCATTCAGGATTTTGGGCGTGTGCACACACATATCATGTTTTTTAAGCTGCTGAGTCTGGGACTCAAACCACAAAGTCGGCCATGTGTGATCCAGCTGCCTTAACCTCAGCATCACCTGCTGGCCCTATCCTATGGTTTTGATCTCTCTTTTTGTTTTACATTAAGAGGCTCCACATATAGACAACAGCTTCAGCACTAACTGGTACTCACCACTAGAGGGCCACTCTGACCATAGAGACAATCTGCCTCATTGGCTGGACAGTTGGTTGAGTACATTCAAAGGAGTTAAGAATGGGGTAGCACAGACCATTTATGCCTAAAATGCGTTTGGATCCAGCTCATATTTGGGAAGAATTTTTCTTCTATCAAGCATAAATTAGAGCTGAGCCTATGTTAAAATCAATTTAAAAACATTTTTGAAAAAGACACATTAACATTGAGACCAATTCCTCTTCCAATTCAATTACTTGTTCTACCATGCAGATGTTTTTCTCTTTAACATTTCAGTGCTCACTCTTCCTGTCCAACTGCTGTCACTATCATTCTAGACTCACACCACTTCATGCCTGAATTACAATCCAAAGTCTGCTTTTTCTATTCATTCTGATAGAAATTTGTAAACAAGTAAACCTTGAGTTGTTCTGATCGTATCTTACTTAGAGCCATGGATCCCCATTTCCTACAGTGTAATGTAAAAATTCCTCAGCCCAGGGACCAGCAGGTGGCATTCTGGTTAAGATGGCTGAATTCCACATGATCAACTGCAGAGTTCAAGTCCTGGACCCAGTGGCTTGAAAAACATGTCAGGTATATGTGTGTACTCAAAACCCCCAAGAAGAGAATAGAGGGGAAGGGACTGCAGTGTGGCCATTCCTGGGGAGGTGGGGTGAGGGGTGGTTTCTCACTTTTCCATGCATAAAACCTATAGCACCAAAAAAAAACAAAAAACAAAAAACAAAAACAAAAACAAAACAAACCGCCAGCAGGTGGCATAATGGTTGAGGTGCTAGACTCCCACACGGTTGGACTTGGCATCTTGTTTTCTCACTTTTCCTAGTGACAACTGGCCTCAGGCTTGCTTTTCCCACTGTCCCTCCTTTTCCTCTAAACCTGAGTAAACAGTGAGCTTTAGATCCCCAAATCTCTGCTAAATTAGCTACAACCTAGGCAGGGACTCACAACTCCCCTCATTTGTTCAGTTTTCCTTGCTAAGCTTAAGTTGTTAAGATGGAAGGGTGACTGGAAAGTAGAAAATGAAGTTGTTTCTCTCAGTCTGAGTTAGACTGAAGCTGGACCCAGGGAAGCTGGAAAGGATGCAAAATTTGTTCAAGGCAACATGGGAGGTGGGACAGGAGAATGGGACAGGCGATACAGAAAAAAGAACCAGGGAGAAATAAGAGGTCTAAATAACTGATATAAGTTTAATACATTAAAACCAGAGATTTATCACTTATATTGCATTTGCCATTTCTGAACAATACAAAGTAGAGGCAAATAGTGACACTTCATAAAAATGATGATTCCCCATTCCTTTCCCTAAGACCCAGCCCTCCCTCAAGTAGTCCCTCCCATCCCTTACAGAACTCTGTCCTGAATAAAACACTTAAATACATCATAAATAGTAAATTATGAAAAAAAATAGCAAGAATTGTTTCTTTCCTTCTTGTAAAAAAGAATATGGCAGCAAAGACAGGCAGCCAGAAACTGGCTGGGGGTGTCTAATATAGACAGTTACTTGGGGACAGGCTAACCTACTATCAAGGTAGGGTGGGATGGAGACAGCATAGTACGGAACTCAACAATCTGCCTGAAGACACCAGGCCCTCATTCTCCCCGACAAGAGTGGAAGGATCACATGGAAAACCACAACTCTTGGAGATGGGGAGGAGAGGGCATTCACAGCCCCCATTTCCATCTTCCCCGTATGAAGACAGGGTTCAGGGAATGTGGCACAGCAACGACCTCACCGAGGCAAGAATCTGCAGGCTCCCCATGAGTCTAAGAGAATATTCTCTAGCCTCATAGATACCGATTCCTGTTAAACAAACACAAGTGTCCCCCTTTCTACTGTAGCTCCTCAAACAGCAGAACATTGTTGGAAAGATGGAAAGAGCAAAGAAATCTCCTTTGGAGAATGATCTAAAATTCATTTGATAAGTCTTCATATTTATAAAAACAACCAGAATGCATTTCAAATTACAAAACAGTAATAATCAGTATGGCCTGGCAGTGAATAGGGCCCTGCTTGGAAAGGGGTCTGAGCTAGTCCCATGGCTGCCCCACTGTTTTAACAAAAGGGGTAAAGATTACCCCATGTCCCACTCTCTCCATTCCTTCAGCCTTAAGAAATTCAGCAAGAGAGGGGGAGTTAAAGAGGAGCTGCTCCTGGCAGAGGAGTCACACTTGGCTTCAAACACCAGAGCTCTCCTGAGGGAACCCCATGAATAGCATCTCTTCAGAGCTTCTTGAGTTTTGATTTCAAACTGACTTGAAATTGTGTGCTTTTTGTTTTTTCCTTCTTTTAAGGAAAGAAGATAAAAAAGCTGGGAGGTGGCTAAACACCTTGACTCTCCGCAAAACCTTTACAAGGATTACAGGGGTCTCCTTCCAGGAAGCAGGAAGAGATAAAGTGGGGATGATGTGCCAGTCAGTCTGTCCTGAGGAAATTACAAGTCCAGCCCCTGCTGAAAGGTCCATGCGAGGGAAGAAAATCGCCACGTCTGGCAACCCCACTTGCAGCATGAAGAATGGGTTTGAAAACAATTCAGTTGTGAAAGCCAAGGTCGGCCAGCTGAAGAGTTGTGCCACCCAAATCTGAGGTGGAGGGGATGTTGCTGTCCTCAACTGTCCAAGGCACTAATGCCCATTCACGAGGAAGGGGAAAGAGAAGAGTTTCATTCTTCAGGAAGGAGAGCTCCCCTAGACTCTATTTATACTCCTTTTCTGATGGCGAGAAAACTCAGCACTGCTGGGGCAACAGCTGATATCTTGGGATCGCAGAGATGACAGAATCTTGTTTCAGGTCTTCTGAGGTTTTCTGCTCACTGAAAAGGAAAAAGTATAAAGTTAAGGATGTACAGTGTGAGAAAACGATAGGAATAGAATTCAAGTTAATTTTGACCTGAAAGTAAGAAGTTTCCTTTGATTTCAGCCTCACCTTCCAAGTATGAATTACCGAAATCACAAAATATTTATTAAAAAGCAAGATTTAGGGGGTACCCAGATCCTCTAAACTTGCTGTTAACTTCTTGCTCCATTCCATCAGTGATCCACTTTATACCCTTCCAAGCTTTCACTTCCCCCATGTCCCAGACACTTACATGGGTGAACTCTGACTCTGCAACTTCAAGCTTTTCCAAGGTTGAACTAACAGGAGAAAAAAATGGAGGCAGAGAAGAGAATTAGAAGGTAGAAAGGACTCTCCTCCTCTGAAGTTGGATCTCATACTGCTTCTCCATTTTTCACTTCAGGATCAACTTGGTATTCAGAAAGAGGAGACTACAAAACTACTAAAGCACACTGTTTTTTTTTTTTTTTTTTTTTTGCTATGGGGGTGGTGGTCTCGCCCGAGAGCCAGAGAT
>NW_006205672.1:1182683-1186467 GCF_000334495.1 Tupaia belangeri chinensis
TTTGAACACAACTTTTTTTTTTTTTTTTTTTTTTTGCTATAGGGTGTGTGCTCTCGCCAGAGAGACAGATAGCCAGTAAAGCACACTGTTTTAAATAACATTCATTTCTTGAGTATTATAAAATACTTCCTAGTACCTTCCTCTCCTTTCAATCTCTAGGGGGTAGTGAGCAGCTTCTAAGATTATTCCCAATTATCCCTGTCTCCTGATATCTGTGCCCTTGCGTAATTATCTCCTCTTGAGTATGGGCTGCATTGAGTGATTCTCTACTGATGAACAGCAATTCTAAGACTAGGTTTCAAAAAGACTGTAGCTTCCTTTTGGATGCAAACTCTTTAGCTTGCCTGCTCTGAGGGAAGCTGGCTCCTATACTTTGAGATACGCTGTGGGTGGGGCAGTGTGATAGAGAACTGAGTTCACAGGGCCGGTAACCTCCAAGGAACTGAATCTTGTCAACCATTACCTAAGTGAGCTCAGAAGCTGACCCACCTTCAGCGAGCTTTCAGGCTCACAGCTGACTGTGATCTCCTAGGAGACTCAGAGCCAAAGGCATCAGGTTCAGCCACAGAACTGAGAAAATTCTTGTTTCCAACTGCTAAATTTTGGGGTAATTTGTTACACACAATAAATAATAAAGATTTTTATACCTGGAAGTGAGGTGCTATTGTAACAAAAACGTAAAATGTGAGAGAGGATTTGAGAAGAGTTTAGTGAAAATTTTAAAGTGTCTTGAATAGGGCCAGCCAATGGAGTGGCAGTGAAGGTGGATGAATCCCACATGGCTGATGGAGTGGTTCAAGTCCTGGATCTGGAGCAAAACATGCTGGGCATGTGTTTTTCTCTCCGAGAGGAGAATGAAAAAGAAGGTACTGGGGTGTGGTGATCCCTCTGGAGGGGGAAGTAATTTTCTTATCTCTCTCCCCCCCTTCCCATCTCTCTCTAGCAAGTATACGTACCTAATGCAAAATTAAAAATGTGTTTTGAATAGGCTATTTACAGAATTTTGGATTTAAAATGGAAGGAAAGGTAATTCCTGTCATGTAGTAGCACAAAGTTTAGCAACGGTGTCATCTACAGTTATGTGAAAAGTAACTGACCGTGGTTGGTGTCCAGGACCTGGTGGCTTGAAACTAAAACCGGACATGTGTGCATGTGTGCCCAAAAATCCCAAGAGGAGAGGAGACTGCATTGTGACCATCCACCTGGGGGTTATTTCTCACTTTCTGTCTCTGGTGAATGCATGTGCCCTGTGGCCAAAACCTTAAACCACCCACCTCTGAAAAGTAGATTATGTGCCCACTGAAGTGGGTCACCTAGCTAAGGAGATTTCCATGCAAAGGTACCAGCTGGTTTCTCCTTGATGCTTATAGAAAAACATGAGAGAAGAGAAGTAAATTAAGGGAAGGGCCGTTAAAAAGAAATGAGGACTGGATAAATTTTTGGAAACTCTGAACTTCTGGAAAGTAAATGATGCTAAAACTAAGAAATGGCGCTTAAGCAAGGATCATTCAAATCCAGGAAATTGCCCAGAAAATGAAGCTAAGGGCATGACTGTTAAACACTGTATTAAAACCTCAGAAAAATAAACGGTGGGCACATTAGAGCACTATTCAGTCATACAAGGCTGTTCAAAAGATCAAGGGTATGTCTCATATCCCCCAGCGGGGGGGTAAAAAAGGGGGTCTCTAGAGTTTAAACCTTATCAAGAAGAAACCTTTGAGTATTTAATGGAGTGAATCTCAATATACTTCATAGTAAGTTCATAAACTCTTTAAGGAAATTTTATCAGTAGAAACACTGCTAGCTCACACAGAAATAGTACAAAATGAAGAGACCTCCAGACCTCCAAATTTCTATTAGAAAGAAGCAGGCTAGAAAAACTCCTCAGCTTTAAACACATTCTAGCTTTCATGAAAAAGGAAGATTCAGAAAACAAAGTCAAAAGTTCAGAGGGTTGAGCCAAGAACCATGGAGAATTATTCCCACATTTTATGACCTGATTTAAAAAGTCAACCCTTCCTAGATTTTAGAATAGCTAATCAATCAGTGACTCTGTGTCTACCATTCTCCCCTTTTGGAAAGAACTGTATGCAGTGGTGATCTAATGCCTGTCCCACCCATGGACACTAGGTGTGTGAGAAGGTAATTTGTCTCTAGTTTCACAGATCCACAGGTTGACAGGGGATGTGCTCCAGCCGTGCGTAAGGAACTACATACTCCAGAAGTTCACTTATACCTGGGACTGATTTGGTAACAAAATTGTGGACTCAGAGGTGATGACGTAATGGAATGAGCCTTCTGGAGACCTTAGAAGAAGTGACTGTACTTTGCGTATCAAGGGATGTCAGTCACTGCGGACCAGAGGGGCAGACTGTGACAGGCAATTTCTAAGATGGCTCCCAAAGATCCCTAATTCCTGGTTTCAATACTCTTGTGTAATTCTGTCCTAGTGAGCGTGGGCTGCATTTATTGAACAAAATGTAGCACAGGTGATGTGATGTGTCAATTCTGAGACTGGGTTACAAAAAGAATATGGCTTCTGTTTTAAGCAGATGGTCTCCTACTCACTATGAGGGACCCAGCTGCCACATAATGAACTGTACTATGAAGAGGCCAACATAGCAAAGAACTGAAGAGGGCCCCCAGTTAACAGCCAGGTAAGAAATAAAGCCTCCTGGTTAGCAATCCACAGAAACTGAATCCTGCCAGTAACCAGATAAATAAGTTTAGAAGCTGATCTTCCCATCTGAACCTTCAGATAAGACCCTTGCCCAGATTTGACTGCCATCTCATGAGAAACTGAGAGCCAGATAACCCATATAAGCTGGATTACTGACCCACAGAAACTTTGATAAATATTTATTTTAGGCCACCACATTTTGGGGTAATTTATTACAATGCAATAGTTAATTAATTAATATACTAGGTAACACAATTAAGTCATGATCTTTACTCTGGGTCCTTTTGAAAGATTGACTTTTCACTGTATCACCACTCAAAAATTTTTCTAGCCTTAAATCCTAAACTAAAAAATCTCATTTAACTCAGACGATGAAAGGTTAGCTGACCATTTGACTGGATACCATAAAAGCATGCACAGAAAGGCTTATTACCCCATAAAGCTATAGAGATATTGATAACTTTTCCAAATAGCTATAGGTGAGTTTTAGGAAGGTGAAGCTACACAAATCTAGTGAAAGGAGCAAAAGACAAACAATGATCTTTTGAAAAAGTGAACCAGGGAGGTTCCCCAGGACCTGGGGGAAGAGAAAGAGAAGATTATATGGAAAATGGGGCCAAAGAACCAACCTTGTAGTTAGCATTTGCAAAGTCTCTCCAACTACAGGTGAGAAACTGGGGTCAGGAAGAGCCGAGCCCTCAATGACTTCCTCCAAAGGTGGAGTCTGAGGTAAAACATCGGGACGACCGAGGTGGACGTCTAGAAAAAAAGAAAGGAAGAAAATCAATAAAAAAGAAGTGAAATATGATAGGGGAAATACAGAGGAAAGTACATAGCAATGAGGCTTTTCCTGGACAGAAATGGGAGTAGAGAGGCTCAGAAGAAAGGGAGGGAGCACCCAATCACATGGGGACCCCAGCCCTAGCGCTGACCTGGCTCCACTTCCGCCTTTGTTGTCACTTGTGCCTTGTGCTCCCCAGAGACCGATGGCTGGTAAGTAATGCAGGAGTTGCCGCTGGGGCCTGCTCGCCGAGAGAAAGACGAGCCAGACCGAAACTTTTTGGAAGGAGAAGGCTTCACTTCAAAAGGGCAAGAGAGAGCCTA
>NW_006205672.1:1186546-1188820 GCF_000334495.1 Tupaia belangeri chinensis
GGAACGAGAGAGCCTACTTAGCACCACCTCAGAAACCGTCACCAAGACACAGGTACAAATTGCTAGTGTCCCCAACACACACACCCAAATTTGTTCATCTACAAAGCAGGAAAAAGGGTTAACATCAACAAAGATGGAATTGCTTTCAGAGTAGGGGTCTCAGTTCATTTCACTCTGGAAAGGAGAAAACCTAGAAAAAAGGTGACACATACACATCCTCCCTCCTACATGCAACCTCTAGCTTTCCTTCCACTTGATGAAATGACCTCTATTCCATAATCCCCTTGCTCTTTAATAGCATCCTCCAGTAAAACCTGACAAAGATGATCCTTTCACTGCATTTTCCTAGCATTATACACACAGCACCGTGATAATTTGCACTTATTTATCACTCTGAAAAGCCTAAAAGCATTTTCCCAGGCCCCTTAAGACTATCTGGCATACTTAGGTCCTCTGCCTCACTAAGGGATGACTACTGCCTATGATGAGGAGAGGCAAGAAAGAGGCAGAATTGTGTGGCAGCAGCCTGGAAAGTTTGGAAAAAAGAACCTTGGCACTTCCCAACCAAGAAAGTTGAGGGAAGAGAGCACAAATATTTGCTAAGCAAAAATGAGTAAATGCTTCTCCAATCACCTGGTCTAGTCTAAGAATTCCTTGGCACCTGGGACATAGATGAAAAATGGAAGACTAGTGACATTCTTGCCTATCTCTGTTATGAACAGGCCTGGCTTTGCCTATCTTAGCCTGTGGCGTGGATCCTACATTTGCAATGATACATTTTTGCAATCCCACCAATTCCCCAGAAATGGCCCTCACCTCAATGATACATGTAGGGAGAGCCAGGGGGAAAGCAGCAACTCGGAAACGACTGGGATAGACAGAGTGACTGACACAAGGACGAAAAGCAGCTCTCACGGGATGTAGGTAGAGCAGACGAGACCTCTGACCCTGGCAGCTCCCTGACAGAGGTGTCCTGCCCCCCATCTCTTGGGGTAAGGGAGCCATTGTGGGGTCATCTGGTAGAAGCCACTTACAGGGGATCTTCTTGAACACTGTGTTACACATGAAGCGCTGGAACCGTTCAGCATAGAAGCCTGGGCGATGCACTGATACGGTGTCCTGCAGAGCAGACGACATGGCTACAGAGTTAGACACAGGGAGGCCAGAAGAGGACCTCCAATCTATGACCCATGTTTCCCCAGACTAAAACCCTAGCAGAAGAGTAAAACCCACAAATACAAAATGAAATAAAAAGAAGAAACGGGGGCAAATCACAAGTGAGAGACACAGAGGCAGGGTGGAGAGCCTCTAGCTGACTGCTACTTACCCCGTCGTGTACCAGCGCTTTCCAAGAATGTTCCAACTTTTTAACAAACCTGCCAAGAAAAATCTGTATCACATACTCAGTTTTAAAATGAATGACTTTAAAAGCTTTCTACTTTAAGAGACTAAAGGGGCAATGCTACTAAAAAACCTTGAAAAGACAGAAGCTGGGAAAGCATACCTACTATGGTGTACTGGTTTTCCAAAGAACAGGCCCAACAGTGCTTGTTCAGCATGGAGCCCAGTGCTGTTTCTACGTCAGTTATTCATCATGGAAACAGGGCAGCTTAAGTGCCTCTGGCAAATTAGGGGCAAGAATGTGTACTGTAAAAGGAAAGCTGGTGGACAGATGGACAACCCTGGAAAGGGTAGCTAAAATTGGCTAATACTGAAATAGTCAATCAAGTATTATATAGTCCTTATGAGCACCTCGATTTTACAGGAATAAAATCATGGTCTACCATTTCTAGCTCCACCCTCATCACCACTGCACAGCCTCTTAGGTCCACAGGCTAGTACATTTACAGAACACAGTGACGCTCTTGTTTTCCCTCCAGGGAAAAGGAGAACATGTTTCCAGTTCAATCCCAATGTGGACCATGACTCATCTCACAGGTTTTTCACGAGCAGCCAGCCAGATGGCATACTCTACAGTGGTGCTTCCAAGGACTGACTCAGCTTTCCATGGGAGATATATACTATGTTTGGGGAAATGGTGTAACATTAAAGTCAGGGAAGGAAGCAAAAAATCTAGGAAACATGCCATCTGAAAACCAATGCAGTAAGAAGCCAGCCTTAGTTCTTGCTTCAGTTAAAACATGGTGACAAACCCATTTAAAACACGAATGTGAGTGGCCGTCTGCATTTGGGATCCATGTGCTCCTCACCTGTAAGACTGGAGAATGTCAATGATGCCAATATAAAGCAGGAGCCGCTCTCCTTTATTATTCC
>NW_006205672.1:1188851-1200048 GCF_000334495.1 Tupaia belangeri chinensis
TGGGGAAGACAAAAAGGGAAGAGTTAGAAAATCTGTCAACTGGCAGGTAAAGGGGCTGCTTCTAACCTTGAGTCAAATCAGGACATAGAACTGAGACCTAAACCTAACTGTCTCATCCTTCATAACTGGGAGAGACAGAGATTCTGTCTATATCCCCAAGAACTGCTCTGGAATATGTACCATAATCTCATTTTCTCCAAATCTCCTTGGCTATACCTTTTCTTCTTCTTTTTAAAATAATTATTTTATTTAACTTTATTTATTTATTAATTATAATTTGACCAGAGAGGGATAGAATGAGAGAAAGGGAGAGAAAGTGAGAAAGCAAGCTGCCAGGTCTGGGACTTGAACTGTGGTCGACCACGTGGTAGTCCAGTGCCCTTAACCACCATGTCACCTGCCGGTCGCTGACTACACCTTTTCAACTACAATGCCGATGAAGAATCTAAGGATCACCTCTCCTCAGCAATTTTGGGAACATTCCTCCAAATAATTCTAAACTTCCTTAGTACTTTTGTATCTTAATGTCCAATAAGACACTCTTCCTGAGAGTGATACCTTATTTAAGTCTATTTAAGGATACCTTAAAAAAGGAAACCACCAGAACCAGCAGTTGGCGCAATGGCTATGTCACTGGACTCCCATGTAGGCGACTGCAGTTTGAGTCCTGGACCCGGTGGCTTAAACTCACGCCGGGTGCGTGTGTGTGTGTACCCAAGATCCCAGGCAGAGAATGGAGAAGGGATTGCAGTGTGGCCATCCCTCCTGGGTAGTGAGTTTTCACTTTCTGTCTCTCTATTTCTGTCTTTCTGGTGAGCGCACACGCCCCATAGCAAAAACCTCTCCAAAAAAATAAGAGAAACCACTTAAGACAGAGGAGGGACCAGCAGATGCCATAATGGTTACATGGCCTAGACTTCCACATAGCTGACTGCAGTTCAAGTCCTGGACTCGGCGGCTTGAAATTCATTGCTGCCTAAACTGCTACTCCTCCTTTTCTAGCAGAGTTCTTACTCAAGAAAAAAGTACTGAGTCTATGCTCTCCTTCTGGTGCCCCTGAGCCCACTCACTGGTCATCGGTCTCCATGGTGCCACCCCGTCGAGCCTCGCCCTGGATGGACTCCATGGCTGTGGAATAGAGAGCCTTTTGCGGGGCTGGTCTGCGAGAGTCGAGTGAATATTGTGCTTCACTGCTTATGGGTTCTCGTTGTGCGTGATCAATGTTGTGAATTGACATCAAGAGGCTATAGTCCATTATCTTGAAGCTCTGCAGTACCTAATGGAAGAAGAAACATGGTCTGAGTCTTGGGAGGTATGAAGATTTCTTTCAGGATCTCACAGCTTTCATAATTGAATTCAAGTGCTAACCACAGAGTTATCTTTTGTTTCTCCTACTCCATGAAGAAGAGTATATTAACCTCTTTGGGTCAGTTCCAAGTAAATAGCAAGTCGTCTTCTCAAATCCCATTGCCTCACCCAGAGAACCTCTCTATTCTTTCCTTGTATCTTTTCCTGAAAAGAACACTGTATTTTCAAGGGAACAAGGAATATGTAATTGTGCTGTAAAGAATCCAAAATGAGGGTCTAGTAAAAGGACACTTTGTGACAGAGCACATCTGTTGCAGAATTTTATGTGACCAGCTTCAATTCAGTTCAACATGTACTGAATCTCCACCATGTGCAGATACCTTGCCTGCTTATAGGAATATAAAGACACTTGGGACCAGCAGTTGGCGTAATGGCTATGTTGCTGGACTCCCACGTAGTCGACCGTGGTTTGACTGGACTCTCACATGAACCATCATGGTTTGAGTCCCAAACCCAGTGGCTTTAACTTCACGCTGGACATGTGTGCATGCGTGCCCAAAATCCCAAGAGGAGGATAGAGGAGAAGGGATTGTGGTGTGGCCACTCCCTCCCAGGGGGTGATTCTCGCTTTCTGTCTCTCTGGCAAGTGCACATGCTCTATAACAAAAATCTCTCTAAACAAACAAACAAAAAAAAAAATAAATAAAAGAAGAAAGTAAATTAGTCAACTATCGAATGTTGCAGAAAGTTCCAGGAGAGACTGAGAAGTGCTCTCTAGCATGTAGGTGCTTACTGGGAAGAGCAGTTCTACTGAAGTTGCAAAAGCCAAGATACAGAGGAATAATGCAGGGATAAGTGGTAGCAAAGGAGGAGAAATGGAAGCATCAGTAGATAAAGGCTTTTTAAAGAAAAAAATATTTGGACCGGCAGTTGGTGTAATGGCTATGTCGCTGGACTCCCACGTAGACAAAGGCGGTTTGAGTCTGGACCCGGTGGATTAAATTCACGCCGGGCATGTGTGCATGCATGCTCAAGATCCCGAGAGGAGAATAGAGGAGAAGGGATTGCGGTGTGACCATCCTCCCCCCCACCCCCACGAGGGGAGATTTCTCACTTTCTCTCTCTGTCTTTCCGGTGAGCGCACATGCCTTATAGCAAAAAACCTCTCAAAAAAAAAAAAAAAAAAAAAAAAAAAAATCCTCCCAGACTTACAGTAGAAGAGATAAGCTTGTTTGGATGTAGAAAGAAAACAGCCAGCAGGGGCCAAAGCTAGAGGAGGGAAAGGAAGCAAATGATGAAGCAGGTCCTGGATGAAAACCAGGAGGATATAAATCTAGAGGACCAAGGGGACTAGCTTGAAATAAGACACCAAGTTGGGAGAAAAGGAAAGGATTTTTTAGTGCAGATGGGGTTATAAACTGAGTTTCTAAGAGCACAGAAGGATAAAACAGGATACAAAGGTGAGGAAGTTTGCTGAGAAACAAAGCTTGGGAGACGGGAATTAGAAACTGGTTTGAAGAGTGTCGAACATCAGAAGTCCCTGTGGAGTGAGAGCAATGGAAATGAGCACAGGAAATGGACTGATGAGAAAGGCCCAGGTAGCGCTGGATACCATAGATCTATAGAGATGCTAGTATACACACTCATGTGATTTTCTGCAGCAATACTCAGCTTTCAAGATGTAAATCTGGGGGCTGGCAGGTGGTATGGTGGTTAAGGGTGCTGGACTCCCACACTGCTGACTGCGGCTCAAGTCCTGGACCTGGTGACTTGCTTTCTCACTTTCCCTCTCTCTCTCTGTCACTCTTGGCAAATTAAAATAAAATAATAAAGTTATAAATAAAATCTTTTTTTTTTTGAGAGGTTTTTTGCTATAGGGCATGTGTACTCACCAGACAGACAGAGATAGAGAGATAGAAAGTGAGAAATCACCTCCCGGGGGGGTGGGCCCAACGCACACTGCAATCCCTTCTCCTCTGTTCTCCTCTCGGGATCTTGTGCATACACACACATGCACCCGACGTGAGTATAAGCCACCGGGTCCGGGACTTGAACCACGGTCGACTACGTGGGAGTCCAGCAACATAGCCATTACGCTAACCACTGGTCCCAATAAAATAATTCTTAAAAAAAAAAAGATAAGGACCAGTAGTTGGCGGAATGGCTATGTTGCCGGATTCCCATGTAGTCAACCACATTTTGAGTCCCAGATCCGGTGGCTTAAACTCATGCCAGGCACATGTGCATGCGTGCCCAAGATTCCAAGAGAAGACTGGAGGAGAAGGGACTGCAGCGTGGTCATCCCCCCTGAGGGGTGATTTCTTGCTTTCGATCTCTTTGTCTCTTTGTCTCTCTCTGTCTTTCGGGTGAACGCATGTGCCCTATAGCAAAAACCTCTCAAAAAAAAAAAGGTATAAACTTGGATTCAGTACATGGGACCAATGAGGAATGACTGTGCTGGTGTGAAAAAAAGCAGAATGTTTGACTTTGAGGCCCAGGGTAGCTAGAGAAGACAATAAAGCCCCATTGAGAGATAAAGGGGAAACATAAACAGGGAGAAAGTAAAAATGTGAAGGCGTGGCAAAGAGCTAATATCAAAGTTATGTTAAATAAAGTCTGGGACATACAGTGCAAAGGAACAGAATCCCACCTCCCACAGACTCAATGCCTAACTCCAAGTTGTTTTCGTGTTTGAGATTCTTGGGGTCTGAGAGAGGAAAAATATGATCAACTCACCAAACAGTCACGCTGCAGGGTCTTACACAGAGCATTATACATGTCAGCATCTAAAAAAAGACCATCAGGGATGTCTTGTAGAAAGTCCAGGTCTTTAAAGGTGGGGAGAGGCTTATCTCGCTCTTTTTGGGAAGCTCGCCGTTTGTAGGTTGAGCCCTTGAGGTCATATTTCATGTGCATCTTGACCGACCGTGGTAAGAGATTGTTCATTACCACAATTCGAATGTTCTTGCCACCTGCTTGCACACAGTATAGTCCATAGAACTTAGGCAGCAAAGTCCGAGGGTTCTGGTTGAGGTTCTGAGGACACACAGGTAAAAAGCAGGAGGAGCAAGTGAGTTGATTTTCAGGGAAACAAAAACAAAAAGTTGCCACCCGTCCTCCCTTTATGGCCTACATGGGATTCAGGCACAAATGGTCTGCCATCAACCCACACATTTAAAATTTCCCAAACTACAAACTATCTCAGTAACGAGATCACCACCAAGCAGTGCCACAGACCCTCCAGTACAGTCATCAGTCAGGGCAGTGAACATATGATGGGTGCATTCTTTGAGAGAGGTTTATGAGAAGATAGTATTGAAAAAGTCTCAACCCTTAGCCTTGAATATATAGCAGGTTCTTGGGGTGGGGTGGGGAGGAGGATTGTGGGATGTAAGGAAAATTCCCTAACCCTAACCCTAGAACCTTCAAGAGCAGTTAAGAGTAACACTGAACAGAACACTATCAAGGGAAGTTACTCACCTCTTTCCCCAAACTAGGAGCTGAACTAAGAACAGAAAACAAAAACATCTTGAATTTTGCCTCTGGGTAAGACAGTCTAAGGCAACTAACACTTAAAAGTAGGACAAATAAACATAATCATAGAGAGGCAAAAGAGATGGGTCAGAAAACACACAGAGGAACTACACTAAGACAGAAATGTTGCCACGGTCTGCCCTGCTGAAGGCGGCCTCCCAGACTATCTAGGAGCAGGCAGCACGGTGGTCAGTGCTCTCCTCGCACTTACCATGTAGTATCCTGGAAGCAGCTTCTGCAGAAACTCTGCCTCTTTATGCTGCACCGTCTTAATGATGAATTCATCATCACTGGACACATAGAAGAGGGAACCACTAGCTCCGGAGTTGCAGAGTTCAATTAGTGGTTCACTGCAGAGGGAGTACTGGGGCGAGAGAGGAGAGAGAAGACAGGTTCACCAGGGCATGCTCATCACAGAAACGCAATTCTGTTCTAAAGAAAAACTCGAACAAGATCACAGACAGAGAAAGACCTTCCTCTGATAATATCCCTCTGATACTGAAGTCTTAGGTCTTGAGATCCAAAAGCTTACCAAGTAGTCATCAGGCCGGATGCCAAATAGCTCCCGAAAGTAGCGGAAGGCAACAGGGGCATAGGTCTTGAAACGGAAGTCATTGTAGTGATGAGCGGGGGTCAAGTTGCTACCTTCGCTGTGGAGTAAAAGAAGCCATTAGGGACCAGCTATTGGCGTAATGGCTATGTCGCTGGACTTCCATGTAGTAAACAGCGGTTCGATTCCTGGACCTGGTGGCTTAAACTTAAGCTGGGCGTGTGTGCGTGTGTGCCCAGATCCCAAGAGGAGAATGTAGGAGAAGGGGTTGTAGCGTGGCCCTGTAGGGGTGATTTCTCGCTTTCTGTCTTTCTGGTGAGCACACACGCCCTATAGCAAAAACCTCTCCAAAAAAAACAAAACAAAACAAAACAAAAAAAACAGAACAAAGAAGCCATAACTTTCTAGTCCCTATCACCAGGAAGTCCACCCTGGGAAGACACCAAGACTCCTACTGGGGGACCAATATATCCTTCCTATGAAACTAGAGAGATTAAAAGAGTCAGTTCCTTAGTGAGATAAAGATACAACATAGGAAGCAAATGCAAGGGCACAACTACATTGCCTCCTACCTAATGCATTATTTTTTTCACAGATCACTCCGCAGGCCGAAGGTTCATAAAAGCACCTAGAGGACGGCATCTGCTCTCCAAGATCTCCAGTCTTACATCACCCTGATTATCAGCTTAAGAGTTGGATACATATCTAAATTAGATTTGAACCCCTAAAACTGCCCTGGGGTTGATTAGAAAGAACCACATTTTCTAAGATATTCTCCTGAACATTAACTTGTGTACCTACCTGGGGAAGAAGATACTCTCTACCACGTAGAAGTCTTGCATGAGGACATCCCTCTCAGGTTTGGTACTCAGGCTTCCTACGGTGTGAGTAATGCCCAATTGGATGGCACCTTTCAAGGCTGATGAGGTTGTCTAAGCAAGATAAAAACAAAATAAATTGGAGTTTCTAGTACTAGGACTGACCACAGCAATAAAAACTCAAGAGTAAAGAACTAGAACATTTGAAAGCAAATGCCCTTCAAGTAATTCATACCAAACAAACTAAGGTGATCCACCCTCCCCATCTCCAGGTTTTCCACTGCAACTGAACCTGGCAAAGACTAGGACAGTGAAGATACAGAGTAGCAAAGATGGGACTATCTGAGCCAGCCTCAGCTAGGCAAGGAGTTCATTCCCACCAGCCTGCCTAAACAAGGGGCTCAAATCTTTTAAAGGTACTTTGTGTTAAGAGAACAATCTTGGGAACCAGCAGTTAGCATAATGGCTATGTCGCTGGACTCCCACGTAGTCGACCGCAGTTCGTGTCCCGGACCCGGTGGCTTAAAACTCACGCCGGGTGCGTGTGCGTGCGTGCCCAAGATCCCGAGAGGAGAATGGAGGAGAAGGGATTGCGGCGTGACCATCCCCCCTGGAGGGTGATTTCTCGCTTTCTGTCTCTATGTCTCTCTCTGTCTGTCTGGCGAGCGCACACGCCCTACAGTGAAAATCTCTCCAAAAAAAAAAAAAGAGAACAATCTTAAATCTCATTCCTGAGGTTTCTGCCTCCAGAATACTGGGGCCCTCGGTAACATTTTATTCACCTGATAGAGACTGTAACTAAAACCAGCCAATAATCTGATTTGACTACCTGGCTATAGAAACTTCAGTTCTCTAGGAAAGGCCTGACTGATGTGTCAGGGATGACAGTGGCAAAAAGAACTCCCAATTAAAGGGGGAGGGACCAGCAGTTGGAGTAATGGTTATGTTGCTGGACTCTCATGTAGCTAACCGTGGTTCGAGTCTCAGACTCAGTGGCTTAAACTCACACCGGGCATGTGTGTGTGTGTGCCCAAGATCCCGAGAGGAGAATGGAGAAGGGATTGCAAGGAGGTCATCACCCCGGTGAGTGATTTCTCGCTTTCTATCTCTCTTTGTCTCTCTCTTTGTCTTTCTGGTAAGTGCACACGCCCTATAGCTAAATAAATAAATAAAAAGGAGGAAAGTCTCAAATTATTGCTGAGATTGTTTAGATTTTGAATTACTGTGTTATGGTGAAAACACAAAAACAAGAGCTTCATTCTTTTCTTTCTTTTTTTTTAAGAGGTTTTTGCTATAGGGCGCGTGCACTCGCCAGATAGAGACAGAGAGACAGAAAGTGAGAAATCACCCCCCAGCGGAGATGGCCACGCTGCAATCCCTTCTCCATTCTCCCCTCGGGATCTTGGGCACGCACGCACACGTACCTGGCGTGAGTTTTAAGCCACCGGGTCCAGGACGTGAACCGCAGTCCACTACGTGGGAGTCCAGTGACATAGCCATTACGCTAACTGCTGGTCCCAAGAGCTTCATTCTTACAACTAAGAATTCTAGTTCACATCACTTAGATCTGTGTAGCCCAATAGAGTAGACACTGGCCACACAGTTAACTAGCTAGCTACTTTCTAATTGCCAGCAGATGCACCCATCTATTTATCTACCTTGGAACTGCCAGAAGAAGCATGAGCTTCAGAGATGCAGAGAAATCACCTTCCAAAGGGCTAAAGTCATGCTGTCATCTACTTGGCATATTTGTTATAGAAACATTCACTAAAAAAAAAAAGTGTGTGTGTGTATAATTTGCTACAGGGCACATATGCTCATTAGAGAGAGAGAACAAGCAAGAAAGCACCCTCCAAAGGGGATGACTGTGCTGTAATCCCTTCTCCCCCATTCTCCTCTCAAGATTTTGGGCACACACACATACATGCCTGGCATATTTCTCAAGCCACTGAATCCAGGACTCAAACCATTCAGGAGGCCATGTGAGATCTAGCCACCTTAACCACTATGTTACCGCTGGCCTGAAAAATAATTTTTATTGCCAACAGATAGCATAGTGGTTACGTCGCTGGACTCTCACATGGTCGACCATGATTCAAGTCCCTTACCTCTACCCGGTGGCTTCAAACTCATGCCAGCAGCATGTGCACACATGCCTAAGATCCCGGGAGGTGAATGGAAGAGAAGGGATTGCAGTGTGGCCATCCCCCCCGAGGGGTGATTTCTCACTTTCTACCACCCTATCTGGCGAGTACACGTGCCCTATAGCAAAAATCTCTTCCCCTCCCAAAAGAATTATTGTAATTTATGATTTACATATAATTTTATAACTGTGGGGGATACAGTGTGGAAAGCATATATTCAGTGTAGAATCAAATCAAGGAAATAAGCACATTTACCATCTCCAACATTATTTCTTTATATTCGTCAGAGGGCATGTGTACTTGTGAGACACAGAAAAGGGGGGAGGAAGAAGGTACACCCCAAGAGAGTATGATTATGCCTCAATCTTCTCTAGTTCTCCCTCCTGTTGAGATTTTGGGCACATATGCACATGGGCCCATCATGATCTTTAAGATGTCAGAGCCAGGATTCAAATTGTGTGGCTGGCCATGTGGGATCTGGCTCCCTTAACCACTGGACCACTGGGAAGCCTCACACATGGCTGTTTATATTCAAGCTAATTAAGTAAAAGCTCCGCTCTCTCGAGCCTTTTTCTCCTTTTTTCCTTTCAGTGAGTGAGGAGAGAGATTTCTGACGGGGTCCTGTTGTGTTCTTCCTGGTCAGCTAGCACCACAGATGTGCAGCACCATGCATAGTAGCCTATTGATGTTGGTCAGCCATTGTGCAGCAGTGCCCTCCTGCTTGTGCCACTACAGCTGAGGGCACTTTAATAGTTTTCTTCACTGCAGTTCAAGTGTGACTGGTGGCACAAATACAGCAGGTGTTAATCACTGTAGAAAGTTCTTTAGGGGCAGTTTTGCTCTAAATTATTTCCCTTATCCCCAAATCTCCACCAGATATTACTTATTTTATTTGCTCTAGGGCACTTGTGCTCGCCACAGAGACAGAGATGAGCAGGGAGACAGAAAGGAAGAAATCACCTCTCAGGGGAGATGACCATACTGCAATCCCTTTACTTCCACTCTTTCAGGATTTTGGACATGCAAGCACATGCACCTGGTGTTGAGTTTCAAGCCAATGGGTCTGAGACTTGAATCACAGTCATCCACATGGGACCGTATTTCTATTTAGTGGGTATTACAATTAGAAATAGGGGGCCAGATGGTCGTGCAACAGTAAAATGTGACACTCTGCAAGGCTGACCCTATATGAGAAGGTTCAAGTCCAAATAACTCCCTGAATATGCTAGACCTGCCTGTGCCTAGGGCAGGCTGAAACTGGGATGAATCTCAGCAACGAGACTGAGGTGTTGTCTCATTGGGAGTATTCGCTTTTTTTCCCTCTCTCTCTCGTGCAATTAGTAACTGAATTTAAAATATACACAACTAGCTTTTTGTTTGCCCCTCAGTTAGACTAGAAATTCATGTTTATCTCCATGTTTAGCAATTTGAAAAGCTCAATAAATGTTTGTTGAATGGATGTGGGCCCGGGAGTCCATTCCAAGACAATCAGATCCCTGAGTGACAATGTTGGGTTAGTCCACCTCTGCTACTTGGGTCACTGAAATAAAGGCAGTGAGTACGCATAAAATTTATATATGCCGGAAACAAGACTCTAAGTAATCTTCATGCCCTGCATCAGACAAAATACAGACACTAAATGAGAAGTTGGGAAATCTAAGCATCTTCAAATTAGTCCAGAGCTGAAGAACTGCCATCACCCCAGATCCAGGATGCTTCTCTCGCTTTCCTTTCATTAGCTCAATTTTCTCTTCTTGGCTATTACCACTACTTTCCAGTCGATCTGATATACAGAGCTCAAGAAAACAAGTGTTCTAGGTACTGCTCACTAGCTGAAATTACAACCTTAAAAAAAAAAAAAAAAAGAGGATTGGGGCTGGGTGTTGAACTCCTATATGGCTGACCACAGTTCACGTCCCGAACCTGGCAGCTTGATCTTTCTCTCTGGTCAAATTAAAAAATATAAACAAATCTGGGTCAGCAGGTGGCGTGGTGGTTACATCACTGTAATTCCCACATGACTGACAGCAGTTCGAGTCCCAGACCTAGCGACTTACTTTCTCACTCTCCATCTCTCTCTCTGTCTCTGTCTGTCTTTCTCTGGCAAAACTCATGAAAAATAGATAAATAAATAAATATTAAAAAATATATAAGCAAACCAGTAAATAAAATTATTTATTCAACTTTATTTATTTATTTTAACTTGACCAGAGAGGGACAGAGCAAGCGATCGAGAGAGAATGCACCTGCTGACCCAAACAAATAATTCTTTAAAAAAAGGGGGAGGATGGGACCAGCAGTTAGCGTGATGGCTATGTCGCTAGATTCCCATGTAGTCGACTGAGGTTTGCATCCCAGACCTGGTGGCTTAAACTCATGCCGTGCGCGTGTGCACCCAAGATCCCAAGAGGAGAACAGAGGAGAAGGGATAGCGGCATGGCCATCTCCCATAGGGGGTGATTTCTCGCTTTCTCTCTCTCGCTGTCTGTCTGGCGAGCACATGCATCCTATAGCAAAAACCTCTAAAAAAAACGGGGGGGGAGGGGGAGGATAGGTTGGCCCTATAGCACAGAGGTTAACCACTGTGCAGAGACAGCCAGGCTCCCACATGGCCAGCTGAGGTTCAGGTCATGACCCTGGTGGCTTACATGCTGGGCATGCATGTACATGCCTGGGATCTTCACAGGATAGAAAAAGGGAAGAAAAGGGATTCTTGTATGACTAGGCCCTGTTGAGAAGGGGAGGGGTTTTTTCTTTTTCTTTCTCTCATGTATATGCATGCACCTTATGGCATGCTGGAAAAACAAAAGGAAGGAGAGGAGGAGAAGGAAGAAAGGGAAAGA
>NW_006205672.1:1200074-1212370 GCF_000334495.1 Tupaia belangeri chinensis
GAGAGAGAGAAAAAAGGAAGGTAAAAAGAAGACAGGCCAGTCCATGGTATGGTGATTAAGGCAGCAGGTCAACTACTCAGTTTGAGTTATGGACCAGTGACTTGAAAAACATGCTGTGCAAGTGTATGTACCCCAAATCTGGAGAGAAGAAAGAAAAAGGATTGTGGTATGATCATCTCCCTGGCAGGGAGGTGGGGTGGGGTGCATTCTCACCCTCCCTTTCTCTCTGTCTTTTCCCACTGAACACACACATCATAGAGTAAACGCCCCCCTCCCCCCGAAAATCCAAAATACACACATTCAATCCACTGCCTATTTCTGAGGATTTTTTTTTTTTTGAGAGATTTTTGCTATAGGGCATGAGTGCTTAGTATTTATCAGAGAGACAGAGAGACAGAAAGTGAGAAATCACCCCTCAAAGGGGATGGCCACACAGTAATTCCTTCTCCTCCATTCTCCTCTCGGGATTTTGGGCACGCACAGACATGCGTGCCTGGTGTGAGTTTTAAACTGCCTGGACTGGGACTCAAATCATGGTCAACTATGTGGGAGTCCAACAACATAACCACTACGCCATTTGCTGGACCCACCCATTGCCTATTTCACCAGGCCAAGATTTGGCCTTTAGTAAATGTATATCTAACAACAGAGAAAAGATGGGAAGACTTGAAGAGACACGGTTCCCTGTGGAAGGTAAGAGTGGTTTACAAGGCCTAGCTGTATGTTTACGCCCAACAGGGAAATCCTCTCTCTGCAGCTCAGTGAAATATCAACCAACACCAAATTTGTACATTAAGAACACTCATTAAACAAATGGAAAGGAAGAAAAAAAAAAACCAAAAGAACACACTCATTTAAACACACATATAGGAACAAGAGACAATTCATCCTTTGTGAAATAAATTCTAAAGTCCAAGTCGTATGATAGCTATTGTGCAAAAGGCTGAGGAAATCAAAAACTAGGGCAGATTGTGGAAAATATCATCAAGGGGACACTGCCATCCCTGATGGTTCATAGAGCAAGACAAGAGGGTTCCACCCCCACACACACCTTTTTATATGTCGTCTCTCCTGAGGAATCCACACCTCGATGGCCTATTTTCTTGACGCCAGAGGCACAAGGCACCTAAAAGAATGAGAAAGGTTAAGATTAGTATATGACTCTCATGTAATAGACCAAACGGCCACCATAAGGGTACATCAGAACAAAGTAAGCCAAACGCTCACAAACTCGTTCTATCATAAATTAAGAACATTTTATAGATCTTCAGGAGACCCACTCTATGCAAACACACAGCTATAATATTGCTTCCCAATGAATTAACTGCCTGAATAATCACGGAAGAAAACTCAAAGAACACCTATTTTACTTTTGGTCTTCAAAAGATGACAGAAAATAAATACAAGTATCATTAAAGAAAGTAGTCATCGGGGAGGTAGGGACCAGCAGCCCCAGAGAAAGATAAACAAACCTCAGTTCACAAAAGCATGTCATGCTTCACAGGCCTCGTCTTTTCCCCCCAACTTTACTGCCTGCTCACACGAATCTGCCAACAGACATGATCTTGCCCCTGGCAAAGCTGAGGAATTCTACAGCCCACGTATTAAGACTGAGTCAATAAGATGGTTTCTTTGGGGGCCAGCAGGTAGCATAGTGATTAAGGAGCTGGACTCCCACATGGCTGACCACAGTTTGAGTCCTGGACCGGACAACCTGAAACATGCTGGGTACATGTGCATGCGTGCCCTAAATCCTGAGAGAATAGACAGAAAGGGATTGTAGCGTGGCTATCTCCCCAGGGGGTGATTTCTTAGCATCTCTCTGGCACCCTGTCATAAAAGTCTCTCTCAAAAGAAAAAAAAAAAGATGGTTTTTCTCGGGGCTGGCAGGTGGCGTAGTAGTTAAGGGCACTGGACTCTTACATGGTCAGCCATGGTTCAAGTCCCAGACGTGGTGGCTTGCTTTCTCACCTTCTTCTCCCTCTCTCTCTCACTCTATCACTCTCTGGTCAAATTTAAATAAATAAATAAAAATAAATAAGTTAAATACATTAAAAAAACATGTTTTTTCTGACAGGGCCTTCAGTGCTTTCATGAGATTACTGAGAACATGGTATGACTGTTTTCCACCCGCTTCACAGTCCCTTAAATAAGGAAAGTATAAAACCAGTGGAGCACAGTATAGAAGGCCATTCCCAAGAGGAAAGATGCCACTGCAACAGACATAAAGGTATTCCTTCTGACATCAATAGTCATTAATAAGCCAGAAGGCAAAAAGACTAGTGGAAATAGGATGTCACCATCATAAAACCTGATATTCAAGATTCTCAAGGCCCTCAGCACCAGAAAACCCTTAGCATATCACCTGACAGATCTTTGAAGACTAGTCTAAGAGAACAACCTGAAGTCCCAGTTCATAGGGGCCAGAATTCTAAGGCCACTGTCACAAAACCAAAGAGAGGCAAGAAGTGAGAAGAGAGTTTGAAAACAGTCTATAGGAAGAATGTTAAGAAAACAGAAGATATTGTCCACAGAAAAGAGAAATGTGCCCGGATCAGCAGTTGGTGTAATGTCTATGTCACTGGACTCCCATGTAGCCGACCATGGTTCGAGTACCGGACTTGGTAGCTTAAACTCATGCTGGGCGCATGTGTGCGCATGCGGCAGTGCCCAGGGTCCCAAGAGAATGAAGGAGAAGGGATTGAGGTGTGGCCATCTCCCCCGGGGGGGGTGATTTCTTGCTTTCTGTCTTTCTCTCTCTCTCTCTAGCAAGTACACGCATCTTATAGCAAACCCTCCCCCCCAAAAAAAGGGAGAAACTTATCAAATCAACAGCTTCTGAGTGGTTGAAAATTCTTCATATTTGCTGAAGATATGCAACCAGGAGATAGTAACCACACAATACCAGTAGAGTTTTAGTGTCAAACTACCTGGGTGTAGACCCGTTTTATTAATCTTACTTAATTCTGTGACTGTGGACAAGTTTTAGAATCACTCATTCTCGGGACCAGCGGTTAGCATAATGGCTATGTCGCTGGACTCCCACGTAGTCGACCGTGGTTTGCGTCCTGGACCCAGTGGCTTAAAACTCACGCCGGGCGTGTGTGTGTGCCCAAGATCCCGAGAGGAGAATGGAGGAGAAGGGATTGCGGCGTGGCCATCCTCCCTGGGGGGTGATTTCACGCTTTCTGTCTCTCTGTCTCTCGCTGTCTGGTGAGCGCATGCACCCTATGGCAAAAACCTCTCCAAAAAAAAAAAAAAAGAATCACTGATTCTCACTTTTTTCATTAGTAATACATGGATAAAACAACAGTACTTACTTCCCTGGGGTTGTCTGCAGAATTAAATAATAAAATCTATGAAGGCCACTCAGGTACAATTATTTATTTACTATTTAGGACACACTGTATTTGGTAAATTGAAAAATGCTCAATAAGCCGGCAGGCGGTACGGTGGTTAAGGGTGTTGGACTTCCACATGGCCGACTGTGGTTTGAGTCCTGGACCTGGTGGTTTGCTTTCTCAATGCCTCCCCACTCTGTCCCTCTCTAATCAAATTAAAACAATGAATAAAAATAAATAAAGTTAAATAAAATAATTCTTAAAAAAAAAAAAAAAAAAAGCTCAATAAAACTGAGATATTGCTGGGGACCAGTAGGTGGCATGGTGGTTAAGGCGCTGGATACTCCCACAGGGCTGGCCACTGTTCAAGTCCTGGACCTGATGGTTTGCTTTCTCATCCCTCCCCCCTTTCTCTCTTTCTCTCTCTCTCTCTCTCTGGTCAAGTTAAAATAAATGGATAAATAAATCAAAAAACCTGAGATATTGTTAATATCCAAATATCCACAATAGACTACAAGAGAGTTGTATAATTTCTAGCATACCAAAGAGATATAAGAATCCTGTCTAACTTTCAAGACCCAAATTGAGATAAAATAAAGGTGTCATAAATAGGTTTTCTTTTATCCTAGAATTAAAGTTTTAGTAACCATTATATCAACATGAAACTTACCTCAGATGCCACAGGTCTTCTGATTCCGGATGCTATTAAAGAAAATTAATGAAATACATTAAGTATGTACACACATTCATATAATTTCCGTAAGCACACTGGAAAAAAATCATAGTCTGAGTCAAAATAAACATGAGCATGAGCTCCTGCTTCGTGCACAGGGATATTCAGATCCTTTTGGATATCCATTTTAAATGTCCCTTCTTCTTCCTCCATTCTCACAGAGGCCTTATGCCTCTTCCATTCTTGTTCTAGTCCCTTTTCTTAAGTGTTCATATTTCCTATGGAAACTATGACAGTTCTTAATATATTTCACCATTAGTCAGAGGGTCTCATTTGATACCACAGTCAAAAGCAAAAGGGCATAAGAGATAATACCAAGACTTATTAGCAATCCTAGGGACTGACTAATAAATTTTTCTTTCAGAGATAAAATTAAGAATGTTTACAGCATACCTATAGTCATTTATTTCTTTTTTAAAATTTTATTTATTTATTTTTTTGGAGAGGTTTTTGCTATAGGGTGCATGCACTCGCCAGAAAGACAGAGAGACAGAAAGTGAGAAATCACCCCCCAGGGGGGATGGTCACGCAATCCCTTCTCCTCCTCTCAGGATCTTGGGCGCACTGCGCCCAGCGTGAGTTTAAGCCACCGGGTCCGGGATTCAAACCACGGTTGACTATGTGGGAGTCCAGTAACATAGCCATTATGCCAACTGCTGGTCCCAAAATTTTATTTATTCTTATTTATTTATTTTAATTTGATCAGAGAGGTACAGAGTGAGACAGAGAGAGAGAAAGGGAAAGTGAGAAAGCAAGCTGCCGGGTCTGGGACTTGAACCACAGTTGGCCAAGTGGGAGTCCAGCGCCCTTAACCACCACATCGCCTGCCAATCCCAATAATTTATTTCTTAATTAGCTATTTCAGAAGGAAGATAAGGAGTTGGCCTATAAAAACTAGAAGGTAAGGATGAGAAAATGTCGAAATAATGAAAATCATTCAGTGTAAGCAGAAACTGATTTTGTACTCTTACATCCTCATCTAGATATCTGCTATAAACGCAGCAAGAATTTTTTTAAAAATTTACTTGTTGGGAACCAGCAGTTAGTGTAATGGCTATGTTGCTGGACTCCCAAGTAGTTGAGCGCGGTTCGCATCCCAGACCCGGTGGCTTAAAACTCACGCCGGGCGCGTGTGCGTGTGTGCCCAAGACCCCGAGAGGAGAATGGAGGAGAAGGGATTGCGGCGTGACCATCCCCCCTGGGGGGTGATTTCTTGCTTTCTGTCTCTATGTCTCTATCTGGTGAGCGCACGCACCCTATAGCAAAAACCTCTTCCCCTGCCCCCCCCCAAATTTACTTGTTAAATATTTATTTGGGACAGATGTATAAAGTAGGTCTGTTCAAAATCTCATTAGTATTTATGACTTTTATCCATTTAAATTTAGGAAAGACTTAAGCAGGACCCATAGCCTAGTGGTTAAAAAAGCCAGATCCCACATGGCTAACAGAGGTTCAAGCGTTGGTCCCTAAGGCTTGAAAAACATTTTGTGGCTGGGCTGGCAGGGTGGCGTGGTGGTTAAGGGTCCTGGACTCCCACATGGGTGACTGCAGTTCGAGTCCCAGACCTGGCGTCTTGCTCTCTCTCAATCGTGTGCTCTCTTTCTCTTTCTCTCTCTGGTCAAATTAAAATAAATAAAGTTAAATAAAATAATTCTTTAAAAAAAAAAAAAAAAGAAAAAAGGGAACCAGCAGTTAGCGTAATGGGTATCGCCGGACTCCCCCATAGTCGACGGTGGTTCGCATCCCGGACCCGGTGACTTAAAACTTATGCCGGGCGTCTGTGCGTGTGTGCCTAAGATCCCGAGAAGAGAATGGAGAAGGGACTGCGGCGTGACCATCCCCCCTGGGGGATGATTTCTCACTTTCTGTCTCTATGTTTCTCTGGCGAGCACAGGCGCACTATTGCAAAAACCTCTCCAAAAAAAAAAAAAAAAAAAAAAGAAGAAGAAAAGAAAAAAGAAAAGCATACTGTGGGGCCAGCGGATGGCGTGGTGGTTATGGCACTGGAGTCCCACATGGCCAACTACAGTCTGAGACCTGCATCTGGTGGAAATCGTACTGGGGGGCTGGCAGGTGGCATGGTGGTTAAAGGTGCTAGAATCCCACATGGCCCGACCAAGGTTCAAGTCAACTTAAAAGTAAATAAATAAAGTTAAAGAAAAATAAACTAAGAAAGAAAATCATACTGGGCACATGTGCTTGTGTGCCCGAAATCTGGAGAGAATAGAGAAGCTGGGATGCAGCATGGCCATCTCCTTCAGGGGGTGAGTTCTCGCTTTCCTTCTCTCTCTCACTGGCGCCCTATCATAAAACAAAAACAAAAACAACAAAAACCCCAAAAAACAAAAAAGAAAGAAAAACTTGCTGGGCACCAATATATGTATGCCCAAAATTCTAACAGGATGAAGAAATGAAAAAGGGAATACTGTGTAGCCATACTCCAGTAGGGGGTGTTTTTTTTCTCCATATGTTTGATGAGTGCCTATGCCCTCGAGCAATTAAATAAATTTAAAAATTTTATTTATTTAAATACACTTTTTTTTTTTGGGAGAAGTTTTTGCACTAGGGCACATGCGCTCGCCAGACAGAGAGAGAGAGAGAGAGAGAGAGACAGAAAGTGAGAAATCACCTCCCAGGGGGGATGGCCACGCCGCAATCCCTTCTCCATTTTTCTCTCGGGATCTTGGGAATGCACGCACACGCACCTGGCATGAATTTGAAGCCACTGGGTCCGGGACGCAAACCATGGTCGACTACATGGGAGTCCAGCGACATAGCTATTACACTAACTGCTGGTCCCTTAGATACACTTTGATGAAGCCAGCAGGTGGTGTGGTGGTTAAGGACCCTGAACGCCCACATGGCTGACCGTGGGGTTCAAGTGTGGACCTGGTAGCTTACTTTCTTGCTGTCTCACTTTCTCTCAAGGGCTCTGTCTCTCTCTGGTCAAATAAAAAATAAATAAGTAAACCAAATTAAATAGAATAATTCTTTAAAAACAGTAACAATAACAATGCTATAAGTATTTTAAGTAAGGATTTAAAAGGGAGACACCAGGGACCAGCAGGTGGCGTGGTGGTTAAGGGCATTGGATGACCACATGGCCGACTGCGGTTTGAGTCCTGGACCTGGTGGCTTACTTTCTCGCTTTCTCTCTCTCTCTCTCTCTCACTCTGTCCCTCTCTGGCCAAATTAAAAAAACAAACAAACAATAAATAAATACATAAATAAAATAATTCTTTAAAAAAAGAGAGACACACCAAATACAATGTGTAAAACTTGTCTGAAGGGCCAGCAGATGGTGCGATAATTACATCACTGGATTCCCATAGTCAACTGTGGTTTGTTTCCTAGACCTGGCAGCTTAAACTCACACTAGGTGCATACACATGTGTGCCCAAGATCCTGAGAGGACAATGGAGGAGAAGGGATTGCGGCGTGACCATCCCCCCTGGGGGAGTGGGGATTTCTCACTTTCTGTCTCTCTCTCCCTCTCTGTCCTTCCAGTGAGCACATGTGCCCTATAGCAAAAATCTCTTAAATTTTTTTTGTTGTTGTTTGGATACTGATTTGGATAATAAACCAAAATTTTTCTGAGTTAGAAGCCTTGATAATTATCATTAACTTTTGTAGGTATGACACTGCTACTGTGGTTATGTTACAATTCTCCTTCCATCCTGCCCTCAAAAGACTCCTTACCTGTAGAAAAACATTCTAGAGTATTTATGGATGAAATCACACGAGGCTTGCTTTAAAATATTCTCGGGGGTGGGAGGGAACAGGTGGTGTAACGGTTAAAGCATTGGACTCCCTCATGGCCAACTGTGGTTCAAGTCCCAGACCTGGCAGTTTGAAAGTCACCCCAGAAATGTGTGTATGAATGCCCAAAATCCTAAGAAAGCAAATGGAAGAGAAGAGACTGCAGTATGGCAACCCTCCTTGGGGGGTCATTTCTTACTTCCTGTCCTGCAACTACGCTCATCCTATAGCAAAAATCTCTCAAAAAAATAAAATAAATAAATTCCAGAGGGAGGAGGTACAAGAAAGAGGAAGTCAAGATGCGGCCACACTGGCAAAACAATACTGTTGAAGCTAGGTGATTGATACGTGGAGCTTCATTATACTAGTCTCTCTGCTTATGTCTGAGAAATTTCATAACAAAGAAATAAAAGTGGAAAAACATAGAAGAGGATAAAGAGAATCTGGATAATCTAGCTTCTTCATCTTAGCTAGCTTCTATCTGAATGGTTTTCCCAGGTAAGAGCAAGCATCGGTGGGAAGTGTTAAAAGTGAAATTATTTTTATTTTATACTAATTTCCCAATTCGTGTCCACAGAGCAACAATTGTTTCTTGAATGACTGGAACTTTTACTTTATTAACAGGCCACAGACCAAGACGCATTCAGTTAATGTTACTTTATTGTAGGCAAAAATCAAAGCCACAATAAACCGTCTGTAAAAGGAAAAAATAATGGTTCGAATAACTTATTTGTGAATGGGTCAATAGATGATATAGAGCCAAACATGGTAATGTAGAGCCCTACTTTCTCTGCAGAAAAAAAGAATGCAAAAGAGCTAGAAGAACAAGGGTGTATAGACTTTGGGAAATTTAAAAAATTCTAACCAGGACATGCTCTGTCTGGCTGAATTCCACACTTGCTAAGGAAAATTGATTTTTAAATAGACAAAGTTGAGAACTTAGCTCCTTTGGCCAAAAATAAAGTTACTTTTGTTCTTGGGACCAGTGGTTGGCTTAATGGGTTTGTCACTGGACTCCCACACAGTCGATCACCGTTCGAGTTCCAGACCTGGTGGCTTAAACTCATACCAGGTGTGTGTCCGTGCATGCCCAAGACCCCGAGAGGAGAATGGAGAAGGGATTGCAGCATGGCCATTCCCCCAGGGGGTGGTAGTGATTTCTCGCTTTCTGTCTCTGTCTTTCTGGAGAGTGCATGCGCCTTATAGCAAAAAACAAAACAAAACAAAAACAAAAACAAAAAAAACTACTTGCCCATTTTCAAGTTAACAATCAACAATCAATTATATTAGAGAAAAACATCATTCAGAAAGGGACTCTGGGGACTAGCAAGTGGTATAGTAGTTACAGAGCTAGTCTCCAACATGACCAACACTGTTTGAATCTGGAACCTGGCAAATTGAAAATCAGGTTGAACATGTGTGCCTAAGTGCCCCAAGTTCCAGAAGCAAATGGAGGAGAAAGGATTGCTGTGTGGCCATCCCCACCTAGGGGTGATTTCTCCCTTTCTCTCTCACTGTCTTTCTCCTTTTTTTTTTTTTTTTTTTGGAGAGGTTTTTGCTATAGTGCGTGTGCGCTCACCAGAGAGACAGGGAGGCAGAAAGTGAGAAATCACTAGCCACGCCACAATCCCTTCTCCTTTCAGGATCTGGGACACGCACGCACACACGTCTGGTGTGAGTTTAAACCACCAGGTCCAGGACTCGAACCGCAGCAGACTACATGGGAGTCCAGAGACATAGCCATTACACTAACTGCTGGTCCCCGTCTTTCTCTGTTTCTCTCCAGCGAGCACATAGGTCCCTATGGCAAAAACATCAAAAAAAAAAAAAAAAGAGAGAGAGAGAGAAAGGGCTTTGAGATTTTTAATGTAATCCTCTTTTACTAAGTAAGAGCAAAGTGGAACAGATAGGTTAAGGGATATACTCAAAATCACACAATAAAAGTAGTGACAAAGCTAGAACTGAAACTCACATTCCCAACAGCTAGTTCAATTCTTCTTCTAAATCACTGATGTTTTCAATTCTCTTGCTACCTAGAGTGTAGGTGAAACAAGAAAGCCCCAAGGGAACTAGAATGCTCTAACAGACTAAATAAATCTATCCACTAATTGACAATACAAATATATATTTTCTTCCCTTGAGGTACCTACCCCCTTCCCTTGGGACAAAATCTGTAATTTTCACTGGAAGGCCATTAAGATTATCATCCTTTTGCAGATTCCCTAAATGAAATTTACAATAACAAAACTTTTTCAACTGGCAATAATTATCAATATCAGGGGCAAAATTAGCAGTCAATTGGAGCCAGCCGGTGGTGTGGTAGTTAAGGCACTGGACCCCCACACAGACGACCATGGTTCAAGCCCTGGACTAGGCAGCTTGAAAATCACCAAAATCCTGAGAGAATGCAGGAGAAGGGATTGTGGTGCAGCTATTTCCCCTGGGGGATGTTTCTTACTTTTCCTGTCTTTCCAGTGGTTGCACACGTTCTGTGACAAAAATCTAAAAAAGTACTCAAGTACCTTTCATTTATTTTATTTATTTTTCTAGTCACACATTTATCTATTTAAATTTGACCAGAGATGGACAGAATGAAGAGAGAGAGAGAGAGAGAGGAGGAAAGTGAGAAAGCAAGCCACCAGCTCTAGGATTTGAACCGAGGTCGATCACATGGGAGTTGAGTGCCCTCAACTACCACACCACTGGCTGGCTCCAACTTTCATTTATTTTAAATTACTCTTGTTCTGAATCATACAATAGCAATATTCTAGAGGAGCAGAAACTGTTTTTCAAGACTGATACTTGGGAGAGTAATTTCACAATTTTAGGGATGTTAAGATCCTCACTAGGAGTAGAAAGTACCTTATTGCCTTTATATGAAAAATTTCAGGGACCAGCAGACGGAATAGCAGTTACATTGCTGCTCCCACATGGCCAACCACGGTTCGGGTCCTAGGTCCAGTGCCTTCAAAATCACATCAGGCATGTGGGTGCGCACATGCCCAAGATCCCAGGAGGAGAATGAAGGAATTGGGATTGTGGCATGGCTATTGCCATGGGGGTGATTTCTCACTCTCTCTCTCTCCCCCCTCAAGAAAGCACACATGCCTTTAGGCAAAAACCTCTTTAAAAATGTTTTTTCTTAGATGGACCAGCAGATGGCATAGCGGTTATGTCGCTGGACTCCCATATGGCTGACACGAGTCCCAGATTCAGCTTGAAAATCACATCAGGCTCATGTGCATGCATGGGCAAGATCCCGGGAGGAGAATGGAGGAATAGGGACTGCAGAATGGCCATCCCCTTTGGGGGTAGGGGAATTTTATTAGGGGTCAGCAGGTGGCATGGTGATTAAGGTGCTGGATCCAACATGGCCTACTCTGCACCGTGGCTCAAAAAACATGCTGGGTGCATGTGTGTGGATGCCCAGCATGCCTGAGATTCTTAAATGGAGAATGGACTAAGGCCTGCCACCCCTCCTGAGGAGTGATTTCTCTTTCTCTCTCCGGCAGGCCCATGCACCCTAGGGCAAAAATCTTAAAAAAATATTATAACAGAAAAAAAAAGGTGCTGTTTATCTCTGATATCTTTTTGGTACATGTTGACTATGACTTGCTATGATTAAAAGCCTAAGGTTTGTGACTACTTAATTTGTAACTGGAGGAAAAGAAGAGTACTTCTGATATATAAATTCATTTAAGGGATCTTGGGAATGACTATAGAATCATTTATCAATCCTTAGCAAAACCCACATTCACAAACTTCTAAAATAATTTCTGAAAGAATAATTGATAATTCACAAACTACACATTTAAGAGCTCAGAATTTTGCTGCTTTTTAAAGAGGACTAAGGTCAGAAACGATATTCCCTTCTGTACTATTTTCTCTTCCACCAAGGATTCCTGGATCGGACAGTACCCTTCCCTTCTGTACTATTTTCTCTTTGACCAAGGACTCCTGGATCAGACAGTACCCACTCAACAGCAAGTATTTAATCTGGTATAAAGTTAGGTTAGTTCACATACAGACTTTCAGATTAGAAGGGAGGAACGATAATAGCACAAGGGTAAGAATATAGGCTCTGAAATCAGTAACACTTAGGATTGCAAGGTTTGAATACTAAATCTAATATTTACTAAATAGATAACCTAACCTTGGGCAGGTTGGTAAAACTTCTCTAGGCTCTGGTTATCTCATCTATAAAATGTGGAGAGCTGTCGCCATAGCACACCAACTAAGCACTGTGCACTAGGAGGCAGATCCCACATGGCCAACCACAGTTCAAATCAAGCCTCAGTAACTTCAAAAAACACACTGGGGCTGGCAGGTGGTGTGCTGGTTAAGGTGCTGGACTCCCACATGGCTGACTGCAGTTCAAGTCCCGGACCTGAGGCTTGCTTTCCCTTTCCCTCCCTTTCTCTCTGGTCAAATTGAAAAAAAAAAAAAAAAAAACCTTTTTAAAG
>NW_006205672.1:1212940-1219142 GCF_000334495.1 Tupaia belangeri chinensis
CCGGCCGTGTGTGTGTGTGTGTGTGTGTGTGTGTGTGTGTGTGTGTCTAAGATCCCAAGAAGAGAATGAAGGAGAAGGGATTGGGGTGTGGCCATCCCCTTTGGGGGGTGATTTCTCACTTTCTGTTTCTCTCTTTCTGGTGAGTGTACATGTCCTATAGCAAAAACTTCTCTAAATAAATAAATAAATAAATCCAGTCTGTAGTCTAGTGGACAGGGGTGCTGGATCCCCACAAGGCTTGCCCCAAATCCAGACAGGATGGAGAAATGGAAAAGGGATGGTGGTATGACAATGTCCTGTTGCAGAGTGCTTTCACTTTCTTCTCTGTCTGGTGAGCACATGTGTCTTCTAGCAATTAAAAAAATTTAATTAAAAAAAAAAAAATACAGGGTCAGCCAGGGGGATGGTGGTTAAGTCACTGAACTCCCACATGGCCAACTGCGTTTCAAGTCCTGGACCTGGCAACTTTAGAATCATACTCGGCACATGTGCTTGCATGCCCCAAATCCCAGGGTAAGAATGTAGGAGAACAGACTGCAGTGTGGCCATCCCCCCACTGGGGGAAGGGGTGATTTCTTACTTTTCCTCTCACTGTCCCTGTCTCTTTCTGCAGCAAAGCGTACAAACCTGATGGCAAAAACCTAAAATAATTTTTTAAATAAATAAATAAAATGTGGAAACACCATGTATCTCAAAGTTGGAAAACTAAGTAGATCATATATAGACTTAACATATAGTAAATGTTCTATAAGTATAGTACTAGTAATTATTCTGTGAATTATGAACCCCCATGTACAAGTTGAAAAGGGTCGGGATACAAGAAGTACAATAGAAAGGGAAAAGGGAACAAGCTGAGACTAGTTTACTGAAACACAAGGAACTAAAGTTATGAGATTTTTCAGGAGCCAAAAGATAGTCCACTGATTTCATATTATACTGTGGAACCATGAGAAAAGATACTTTTATGTTAAGATAGCATCTTTTTTGAGAAGGTAAAGGGATATGAGAGCTACAGCCAAATAATGCTTGCAAGACATCCAGAGCCTTTTTAGAAGACTATGCACTACCACTACAACAAGTCTGCAATTGTTACGGGGAAGAGGAGCTGGCTGCTAGTTACTGCAAGGAGCTCATGCTTCTTCAGCACAGACACGCATCAGATCTACCTCTCTTACGGTTGACCCCACAGCACAGAAAGTTGAAACCTAATGAGGAAAAACAGAAAATTATACTTACTTTTGGTGTTCTACTTGCTTACAACAGAATAAGCATATTTTTAAAAAACTCTCAAGTTTAACATTATGAACAGAACCAGGCCCAATCCCCGGCACCATATTGTGAAAGCTGAGAAGACTTTTTCCAATTCTAAGTAACTGACCAAAAAAAAAAAAAAGGTAGAAGGAAATGCTCTGGCAAAAAAATTCCAAAAGTGGTCACAAAATTTGTATACCAAATCATCACTCTGGAGTGAATTCAGATCGCAAAGTTTTTCAGGTGTAAGGTTCCTCTGCCTTTATGCTTCTATGTTTTTTAAAAGGAATATATTTTATTTGAGGGTCTCCACTCTTTGAGAGCAATCTGGTAAAATATGTAGGAAGAAGCTTTAAAAATTTACAGGGCTCAGCAGGTGGCATGGAAGTTGAAGTGTTAGACTCCCACACGGCAGACCATGGTTTGACTCCTGGACCTGGTGGCTTGCTTTGTCACTCTCTCTGGTGAAATTAAAAAAATAATGATAGGGGCCAGCAGGTGGCATGGTGGGTTAGGGTGCTGGATTCCCACATGGCTGACCACAGTTTGAATCTTGGATCTGGTGGCTTGCTCTCTCACTTTCCCTTTCTCTCTCTGTCTCTCGTCAAATTAAAAAAAAAACAACAACAAATGGAATTAAATGAATAAAATAATAAATAACATTTAATATATATTTTTTAAATTTAAAAAATAATAAAATGAAAATATACAAGTTAACTAAATGGTAATTTATTCCAAGGAAAAAGTTAAGTGGACAAAGAACATACAAAGATGTTCATTGCAGCACTACATGAAGAGTCTTCAAAAAGTTCATGGGAATGCATATATGAAAAAATTGCATGGTTTTCAATGTTTTAAAAAATAATTATTCATTTATTTTTTACTTATTTATTTATTTTAATTTGACTAGAGACAAAGAGCGAGAGAGAGAATGAGGGAGAAGTGAGAAAGCAAGCTGCCAGGTCTGGGACTTGAACCACTCCCATGTGGGAGTCTAGTGACTCAACAACCATGACAACTGCCAGCCCCAGTTTTCAATTTTGTGTACCAAGATAAATTTGCATTTTCATTCTATTTGTCCATGAGCTTTTTGAAATCCCTTTGTATAACAAGTAATCCCTCAGATATTTCATAACTGGCAAGAACCTGAAGAGGGGCCGGCAGGGGTTAAAGGCACTGGATTCCTACATGGCCAACCATGGTTCAAGACTCAGACCTGGTAGCTTGCTTTCTTGCTTTCCCTTTCTCTCTCTTTCTGTTTCTATCTGGTCAAATTAAAAAATGATAACAAATGGAATTAAATAAATAATAAATAATTCTTAAAAATAAAAAAAGAACCTAAGTAAATAAAAAGGTTTAGGTGATATAAATGAAGGTATAGTCACAAAATGGAATACTATATAACTATCTTTTTTTTTTTTTTTGGAGAGGTTTTCGCTATAGGGCACATGCGCTTGCCAGAAAGACAGAGAGAGACAGAGAGATAGAAAGCAAGAAATCACCCCCCAGGAGGGATGGCCACGCCGCAATCCCTTCTCCTCCATTCTCCTCTAGGGATCTTGGGCACACATGCACACATGCCCGGTGTGAGTTTAAGCCGCTGGGTCCAGGACTTGAACCGCGGTCAACTACATGGGAGTCCAGCGACAGAGCCATTACACTAACTGCTGGTCCCAATAACTGCTATTTTTATGTATTAAATGTCACAATAAATTAGCAAGTAGAAAAAAATAATTAAATTATATATATAATTTTTTGTAAAACACTTATCTATAAGTTTATTTGCATTTTTCAAAAATAATTATTTAACTTTATTTACTACTATTTATTATTTTAATTATTATTATTGTTTTTGATCAGAGATAGGCAGAGAGAGAAAGAGGAAAAATGTGAGAAATCAAGCTGTCAGATCCAGGACTTGAACCATGTTTGGCCAAGTGGGAGTCCAGCGCCTTCACCACCACACCATTTGCTGGCCCTAGTATTATTACTATTTTTTAAAATTTAACTAGATAGAGAAGAAAAGCGAGAAAGCAAGCCACCATGTCCAGGACTTGAACTGCAGTCAGCCATGTAGAAGTCCACAGCTTTTAACCACCACGTCAGCTACCAGTCCTGTATCTATTTATACATATAGAAAAAGTCCAAAAGACTGTATACCAAAATATTAAAATATGACCATCTCTGATTAGTGGTATTTGATTTTTCTTTTTTAAAAGAATTATTTATTTAATTATTTATTCAGTCATTTATTTTAATTTGACCATAGAGAGGCACACAGAGAGAGAGAGAGATGGAAATTGAGAAAGCAAGCCACCAGGTCCAGGACTTGAACCGTGGTCAGCCATGTGGGAATGTCCAATGCCTTAACCACCATGCCACCTGTTGGTCCCGGTATTTGATTTTTCAACTTTACATTTCTATTTGTCCTTAACTATAAAAAGGAATTGCAGGCATGGTGGTTAACATGGCTGGATTCCACAGGGCTGACAGCAGTTTAAGTTCTGTCCAGGTGGCTTGAAAAACATGCCAGTAACATGTGCACGTGTAGCCACAATCCTGAAAGGACAGAGAAGAAGAGATTCAATGTGGCTGTTCCCCCAATGGGTGATTTTCACTTTCCCTATCTCATACTATATACTATAAATACGTACAATAATTGTCAATTGTAACTATGTAAGAAGTATTTTTTAATGTATTACATAATTTGACAATTAAAGAAAAGGGATATATAGGAATGGCTTGTCATCCTCTTTGTTTTATAACCTAAATTTCTCCATACACACTTTTCAACATTTCCATATATACAAACCACCAGCACTCCTCACACACACTAACTCAAGCTCATTATAATCACCTAACACTGCTACAAAGATACGCTAGAATAAAAAATGTGAAAAGAAATGGCAGGCCAGCAGGTTGTGTGGTAGTTAAGGTGCTGGACTCCCATGTGGCCAACTGTGGTTCAAGTTCTGGGAAACCATGGTGGGCGTGTGTGCATCCAAAATCTTGAAAGAAGAATGGAGAAGGGACTGGGGCATGGCTCCTCCCCAAGGGCTGATTTCTCACTTTGCCTCTCTCTATCTTTCTGTGGTGAGTGTATGCACCCTACAACAAAAGGAAAAAAAGAGGGAGGGGGGACAGCAGATAGCATAGTGTTTAAAGCACTGGAATCCTACATGGCCGAACATGGTTACTTGAAACTCACTCTGGGTGTGTGTGTACCCAAAGGAGAAAAAAGGATTGTGGTGTGGCCACCTCCCTGGAGGGTGATTTCTTGCTTTCTCTCTCTCTCTCTCTTTCTCTGTATCTCCAGCGAGCACATATGCCCTATAGCAAAAATCTCCCTAAAAGAAGAGTAAAGGACAATTTCAAGCTAAAAGCAATGATTGCCATATACTCATACCCTCTTTCTCAAATACATACTGCTCTGAAATGCCTATATATCCTCAAGCAACCTGTACTACTCCATGTAAGAGGTTCTCTCTGAAAAAGGAAATCAGAAACATAAGAGTATCAATGGTGGAGACCAGCAGATGGCATAATAGTTACATCACTAAACTCCCACATGGCTGACTGCAGTTCATGTCCCAGACCCAGTGGCTTAAGACTCATGCCAGGCACTTATGTATGTGTGCCCAAGATCCTGAGAGGAGAATGGAGGAAAAGGGACTGCAGCATGGCAATTACCCGGGAACAGGGGGCTGGGGTGAGGTTTCACTTTCTGTCTCTTTGTTTCTCCTCAGCAAATGCACATGCCCTATAGCAAAAAAACCTCTCTCTCTCAAAAAAAAAAAAAAAAAAAAAAAGACATAATGGCTCTGTCACTGGACTCCCATGTAGTTCGGGTCCCGGACCCAGTGGCTTAAACTCACGCCGGGTGTCATGTGTGTGCGTGCCCAAGATCCAAGAAGAGAATGGAGGAGAAGGGATTGCAGCATGGCCATCCCCCCATGGGGGGGTGATTTCTCAATTTCTGTCTCTCTGTCTTTCTGGTGAGCACACGCATCCTATAACAACCCCCCCCCCAAAAAAAAGAGAACATCAATGGTGTCAGGAGAAGCATGGTTACATAATGGTTACATCACTGGATTCCCATGTAGTCAACTGCGGTTCAAGTCCCAGACCCGGTTGGCTTAGAACTCAGCTGGGCACATGTGGGTGCGTGCCCAAAATCCCAAGAAGAGACTAGAGGAGGGATTCAGCATGGCATGTGCATGCATAGCCACAATCCTGAGAGATGGACAGAGAAGAGATTCAAAGGGGGGGTGATTTTTCACTTTCTGTCTGTCTCTCCTGTGAGCCCATGTACCCTATGGCAAAAATCTCTCTAAAAAAAAAAGTGAAATAAAAATAAAAACTTTGAAAAATATAAAAAGATCTAAGAGCTTCTAAATTATAAAAAATAAGCTGGGAAATCATTAATGTCACTAAAATAATTTCAAAACAGTTGAACCAGACAAGTCAAATGCCAAAGTGGAAATCAACCTAATCAATTCTTGCTGAAACACAAAATTAAATCATCACATTTTCACAGAAAATTTTTCTGAGCAACTTTGTACCAGTCTCAAAGAAGCATTCTATTTGTTTTCTTAGTCCCACACTAAATGGTATTTATGGTGAAAAATGTCCTAGAGGGAACACTTTCTTGTCACTTGACAAAACATCACTATGAATTCTCCACAAATTGGCTTGCTACTACTGAGCCACAGGAGACCAAGATTCAACCAAGATTCATTACTGCCTGGAAGAAGAAAATACAAAGGATGAGAAAAACATCAATATAATTCTGAGAAGTGTGAAAAAGGTGAACTTTAGAGGGGAGAAATTAGCTGCTCTTTTTTTTTTTTTTTTGGAGAGGTTTTTTTTGCTATAGGGCGCATGAGCTCTCCAGACAAGAGGAGAGAGGACAGAGAGACAGAAAGCGAGATATCACCCCCCAGGGGGGATT
>NW_006205672.1:1219436-1221934 GCF_000334495.1 Tupaia belangeri chinensis
ACCGAGAGTGTCACGCCCCCGGTGGCCCATAAAAGCCACTGTGAGGAGGGTCCAGGGAAGAATCTGCCATTTTCAGTGGAAAGCAAGTGGCAGTTACTCGTTATGATGACTTTGTACTTTGGATCTGGATTTGCTGCACCTTTCTTTATAGTAAGACACCAACTACTAAAGAAATAAGGATGTTTTAATTCACCCATTTAATAGATAAACATCTTAAGAGGCGCAGTCACAATCTCTGGAAAATGGATCAAACTCTTAAAACTCACAGCATACTGAATATGCTTGTAAATAAACTTATGACCTAAAAAAAAAAAAAGAGGAGATAATTTAAACAAAGACATTTTCAGACAGCAAACAGCTCTGAACTGAGCTAGGTTTTTTTCCCCTGCAGCATGTGGAACAAAACAGAGCTGGCCTTAATAGCAGAGCCTCTCCCAGAGCTTTCAGAGCAGAAACATTTCCGTCAAGACGAGATGACATCATCTACAGATGAGAAACTAAGAGGCAGTGTGTGACTGACTTCAATGTTTGAAGTACACATATAATTTGGAGATGCTAGAGACTAGCCGGATGTGCATTCCTCAAACAACTAGAGTTCTGCCTGAACAGGTCATAGAGAAGCAAGACCAAATAACCTACCAACACTACTACATAAATGTGTCAATAATTCCTACAAAGAGCACAAAGAGATAAACAGACAATATTGAAACATCACACCGTAAACTATAAATATGTACAATTGTTATGTATTAATTATACAGATAATAAAACTTCAAAAAGTAAAATAAGCAAGCTTAGCAAAATGTTACCTCATAGGAGATTCTTGCTTGATAAGACTGAGAGTGAAACATTTAAAAAAAAAAAAAAAAAAAGAGAGAGAGAAACAAAATCCCCTACCATAAGCCAAAACTAAAAACCAACCCGTGGTTTGGTGGACGCTGTAACGCAATCTCTCTAGTCCTAGTTAACTTGGAAAAATGAAAAGCATTCTAACTATACCCCTCTGCTGGTAGGAGGCACAATATGTTCTCCAAATGAAAATACTCAAAAATATGTCTGAAATGTCAGCCTGCCTCCTGAGAAGTGCTGCTGAGCACACAGCTCTAAGTGACAGTGTTAAAAAAAAAAATTGTACCATTCTACACTCTCAATAATGACTGAACCAAGCCAACTAAGAAAACCAAGTCATATCTCAGAGAAGATAAATTTTGTTTCCTGCCTAGTAGGTATCAATTTTTCCAAAGGATGTTCTAGGAAAAAGATAAGGATGTTCCCAGAAACAAAAGCTCTAATGCAGTTTGAACTACCAGTCCTGGAGTCATCTCAGTCAAGAGACAACTAAAAGAAATGTAAAAGAATGAGCTATGAGCCACAAATTAAGTAAGCTTCATCTTGATAACATACAGCATTTAAGCAAAATTTCTGCCACTAGCAACAATCTCTATGAACCTCAGTTTCCTAATTTGGAAAATGAGAAATTAAATAATTCTACATATGTCCTTTTGGCTTTGAGTTCTATGTGGGCAAATTTCATGATTCTCAAGCCTCAACAGTGCCTCCGGCACCAAAACTTTGCTTGAAATTTTGTGATTCTTGGCAGATTGCCATCTCTCAATTCAATTTCCAAATCTGACTCTGTCTTGAAAAAGCAACACATTTTTCTGAGTTAGAATGTTACATACTCCAATCACTTCTCTAGTTTTGAGCCAAGATCAAGTGTAGAATGTACATATTTCAGCAGAGAAAGCTTAACTTTAAGGATACTATAATGACTATTAACTGCCCCAATAATGTACTTCAAAGCAGCTACATCACAACCTCCAACCAGGAAAACAGAGATATGACCAAGTTACTTCTTTGTCATGAGGACCCTTTCATATATATACAGATTCTTCTCAACGAGAACTTAAAGTCTACCGGATTTGTTTACCTATACTGTTCACAGGAAAACTAATACACTCTACCCTCATTGACTATATACACACCCCCCCAAAAAAAACCCTCTTCTCATTCCCTCTGCCCAACTTCCCTTACTCATCTTCCCTCAGCTTCTTATGTACCTCCCCCCCACAATCAACATCACTGATTCTTTGGGACAGAGCTTATTCTGGATAAATTCCATACCGCTCAGTTAAGCACATAAGACAGATAATAAGATATACTGAACTCCCTACAAGGACCTCCCCTCCTCTCTTTATTAGTTTATCTCAGATCCTAGTAACAGAAACTTTCTAGGGAATCAGATGTATAAAACTTTATACATACTGTATATAGCTATTATTAATAAATAGACTGGAATTTCACAGGAGAGAAAGAAAAATGACTAGAAACAGTTTTAAAAGACAGAAGAGTTGAGGGAAAAAGTGCACTTCAAACAGAAAACAGTAAAAGAATAAAAAGCTCATAGCGGTTATGAACAAAACAGGATGAGCACAAATTTAGAAACTAAACACTGTACTCTTTCGGTGGAGAAGGTTGGAGAAGTGAGGAGCAACGAG
>NW_006205672.1:1222004-1227912 GCF_000334495.1 Tupaia belangeri chinensis
CCCCCCGCCACAATCCCTTCTCCTCTGTTCTCCTCTCAGGACCTTGGGCACGCACACACATGCACCCGGCATGAGTTTAAGCCACCAGGTCTGGGACTCGAACCGCGGTTGACTACGTGGGAGTCCAGCGACATAGCCATTACGCTAACTGCTGGTCCCAGAAATGAACTGCTCTTAAAAGAGGAGATAATTTGGTAGCTAGAGAACAAGGTCGTGAGAAAGGAAGGGGTTGTTTCGGTGCGGCCATTTCTCCCATCTTCGGACTCTGCACACCTTGCAGAGCTTCCAGCAGCGCCATGCTGGGACAGAGCATCCGGAGGTTCACGACCTCCGTGGGCCATAGAAGCCACTGTGAGGAGGGTCCAGGGAAGAATCTGCCATTTTCAGTGGAAAGCAAGTGGCAGTTACTCGTTATGATGACTTTGTACTTTGGATCTGGATTTGCTGCACCTTTCTTTATAGTAAGACACCAACTACTAAAGAAATAAGGATGTTTTAATTCACCCATTTAATAGATAAACATCTTAAGAGGCGCAGTCACAATCTCTGGAAAATGGATCAAACTCTTAAAACTCACAGCATACTGAATATGCTTGTAAATAAACTTATGACCTAAAAAAAAAAAAAGAGGAGATAATTTAAACAAAGACATTTTCAGACAGCAAACAGCTCTGAACTGAGCTAGGTTTTTTTCCCCTGCAGCATGTGGAACAAAACAGAGCTGGCCTTAATAGCAGAGCCTCTCCCAGAGCTTTCAGAGCAGAAACATTTCCGTCAAGACGAGATGACATCATCTACAGATGAGAAACTAAGAGGCAGTGTGTGACTGACTTCAATGTTTGAAGTACACATATAATTTGGAGATGCTAGAGACTAGCCGGATGTGCATTCCTCAAACAACTAGAGTTCTGCCTGAACAGGTCATAGAGAAGCAAGACCAAATAACCTACCAACACTACTACATAAATGTGTCAATAATTCCTACAAAGAGCACAAAGAGATAAACAGACAATATTGAAACATCACACCGTAAACTATAAATATGTACAATTGTTATGTATTAATTATACAGATAATAAAACTTCAAAAAGTAAAATAAGCAAGCTTAGCAAAATGTTACCTCATAGGAGATTCTTGCTTGATAAGACTGAGAGTGAAACATTTAAAAAAAAAAAAAAAAAAAGAGAAGAGAAGAGAGAAACAAAATCCCCTACCATAGCCAAAACTAAAAACCAACCCGTGGTTTGGTGGACGCTGTAACGCAATCTCTCTAGTCCTAGTTAACTTGGAAAAATGAAAAGCATTCTAACTATACCCCTCTGCTGGTAGGAGGCACAATATGTTCTCCAAATGAAAATACTCAAAAATATGTCTGAAATGTCAGCCTGCCTCCTGAGAAGTGCTGCTGAGCACACAGCTCTAAGTGACAGTGTTAAAAAAAAAAATTGTACCATTCTACACTCTCAATAATGACTGAACCAAGCCAACTAAGAAAACCAAGTCATATCTCAGAGAAGATAAATTTTGTTTCCTGCCTAGTAGGTATCAATTTTTCCAAAGGATGTTCTAGGAAAAAGATAAGGATGTTCCCAGAAACAAAAGCTCTAATGCAGTTTGAACTACCAGTCCTGGAGTCATCTCAGTCAAGAGACAACTAAAAGAAATGTAAAAGAATGAGCTATGAGCCACAAATTAAGTAAGCTTCATCTTGATAACATACAGCATTTAAGCAAAATTTCTGCCACTAGCAACAATCTCTATGAACCTCAGTTTCCTAATTTGGAAAATGAGAAATTAAATAATTCTACATATGTCCTTTTGGCTTTGAGTTCTATGTGGGCAAATTTCATGATTCTCAAGCCTCAACAGTGCCTCCGGCACCAAAACTTTGCTTGAAATTTTGTGATTCTTGGCAGATTGCCATCTCTCAATTCAATTTCCAAATCTGACTCTGTCTTGAAAAAGCAACACATTTTTCTGAGTTAGAATGTTACATACTCCAATCACTTCTCTAGTTTTGAGCCAAGATCAAGTGTAGAATGTACATATTTCAGCAGAGAAAGCTTAACTTTAAGGATACTATAATGACTATTAACTGCCCCAATAATGTACTTCAAAGCAGCTACATCACAACCTCCAACCAGGAAAACAGAGATATGACCAAGTTACTTCTTTGTCATGAGGACCCTTTCATATATATACAGATTCTTCTCAACGAGAACTTAAAGTCTACCGGATTTGTTTACCTATACTGTTCACAGGAAAACTAATACACTCTACCCTCATTGACTATATACACACCCCCCCAAAAAAAACCCTCTTCTCATTCCCTCTGCCCAACTTCCCTTACTCATCTTCCCTCAGCTTCTTATGTACCTCCCCCCCACAATCAACATCACTGATTCTTTGGGACAGAGCTTATTCTGGATAAATTCCATACCGCTCAGTTAAGCACATAAGACAGATAATAAGATATACTGAACTCCCTACAAGGACCTCCCCTCCTCTCTTTATTAGTTTATCTCAGATCCTAGTAACAGAAACTTTCTAGGGAATCAGATGTATAAAACTTTATACATACTGTATATAGCTATTATTAATAAATAGACTGGAATTTCACAGGAGAGAAAGAAAAATGACTAGAAACAGTTTTAAAAGACAGAAGAGTTGAGGGAAAAAGTGCACTTCAAACAGAAAACAGTAAAAGAATAAAAAGCTCATAGCGGTTATGAACAAAACAGGATGAGCACAAATTTAGAAACTAAACACTGTACTCTTTCGGTGGAGAAGGTTGGAGAAGTGAGGAGCAACGAGGAATGGGCTAAGAAGGGGTTTCCTCTAAGACCGTCAGTCCGAACACTGAGAATGAACGATGGGCTGGGTGTAGAACGCAGAAAAACAGATTCCCTCTATCTGCTTATCAGGAAACAGCTTATTTCCTGAAGTACACTTTTATCCTTGACCAAGAAAAAAGTGCAGTAAAAAGAAGAGAGAAAATAAACTGGATAACTTTGGTCTTCTTGCTGCCTTCTGTCAAATAAAAATACTCTGAAATCTTAAGAGAAAAAAAAAAAAAAAAAAAACTCAGTTTAAAGGATAAAATAACCACTTTTTCTCTCCCTAGTTCTGCCTCTGGCCTGCTGTTATCTGTGGTTTGATTCACAGGCTATAGTTTCCATTAAACTATTAAAGAAAAAAAGCTAATAAAATATTTAGTAGCTATTAAGTAGTACATATTTGAGCAAAGGAATTAATCAGCTGTATATCAACACAGAAAAGCCCAGACATTAACAAGCAAAACATACTACTTTGATATTCAAACCTAACTGTAAGTACACATCACCCATTAATATCAGATACTGAACACTTATAAGAATAATTATACCTGGCACTGGGCTTGAGCAGCCAAGACAGAAATAATAAACAGTTAATCTTTTTTTTTTTTGGAGAGGTTTTTGCTATAGGGCACATGTGCTCACCAGAAAGACAGAGAGACAGAAAGCAAGAAATCACCCTCTAGGAGGGATGGCCACACCACAATCCTTTCTCCTTCATTCTCTTCTCGGGACCTTGGGCATGCATGCACACGCGCCTGGCCTGAGTTTAAGCCACCGGTCCGGGACTCGAACCGCGGTCTACTCCATGGGAGTCCAGCAACATAGCCATTACACCAACTGCTGGTCCCCAAATCTGGTCAAATTTAAATAAATACATAAATACATAAAGTTAAATAAAATAAATCTTAAAAAAAAAAAAAAAGACACCCTGATGACCCTGATGTTAATTTTCCAGCAGAATCTACCAAGAAGACAAAAGGAAAAGGGGAAGGAATGTCTGCGTGGGGAGCAAACAAAATCTCTCCCTCCTTAAAATGGTATCTGACTACATGACATTGTGTTCTACCTAAAGATTTCCAAATTTCAGTTCTTCACTCCAGTAAAGTGATCTAAATTGCTTTACTTTTCACTGGAGTGGATGGAAAGAGTTCAGTCAGACCAAAAAAATATATATATATATATAAATAAATAAAAATTTAAAAATCAACAAGAACCCCTGCCATTGTTACCAGATTACAACACTATTTACTGGTAGGGTTCTGTTGGAAAGAACAAAGTTACTGGAATAATGGACTGATGAGGCTGGTCCTATTACAAAGGTCCCAAGCAAAAATGCTTCAATCTTGTGTCCTCTGGGGTTTCCCTCAGCAGTCAATAAAGAAAAAAAGGTCAAGGGGACAGCAGGCGGCATGGTGGTTAAGGGTGCTGGACTCCTACATGGATGACCCTGGTTCAAGTTAAGAACCTGGTTGATTGCTTACTCTTTCACTCTCTCTCTCTCTCACTCTACCCTTTTCTGGTCAAAATTTAAAATAAAATAAATAAAGTTAAATTTAAAAATAATTATTAAAAAAAGGTCAGGAAAAAAGCTATATAGTTCCATCCAAATCCTCTGCGAGGCTAATAAAATCATAAACAGTGACAATTTCAAAATATTCCGTTCTGAAACAGAGGAGCTATACTTCACGATCATCTAAGGTTTCAAGTGTTTTTCCTTGAGGGAGTCACATGTGATTTTTATCACACAGTTCTTTCTTTTTTTTTTTTTTTAAGGGTTTTTTGCTATAGGGCGGGTGCGCTCGCCAGACAGAATGAGAAATCACCCCCCAGGGGGGATAGCCACACCACAATCCCTTCTCCTCCATTATCCTCTGGCGATTTGGACACACACACACACACACACACACACACACGCGTGTGCGCGCACGCCCAGCGTGAGTTTTAAGCCACCGGGTCCGGAACACGAACCACAGTCGACTGACTACGTGGGAGTCCAGCGACACAGCCATTACACTAACTGCTGGTCCCTATCACACAGTTCTTATTTCAGGTCAGCACTATACACCTTATTTAGCATCCTAACTTTTCTTTCTAATACCTCCACTAACCTCAAATCAAGTTTCCAGAACAGAAATGTTTTATTCTTGTCATGATGGTAAAGGGGATTTGCTGGCTTCATTTCAAGATCTTGGTGGACTACAGGAAATTAAAACTAGAGAGAAACAAGCTCTCCAAACACTGATGTGACAGATGGTCACATTATCAACAGCATCTCATCACAGCTGACTTTATTAGTATGTAATCCCATTGTCCAAATAATGAGGATGGGGGAGAAAAAAGGGAAAGGAATAAATTTCCTTGCACACCAAACAGCTGAGACAAGATACCAAACTGCATCACCTTTTATTAACAGTGTTTGTACAGTAGCTTCTGTAAGCTGATACTCGTTTCTAATTGCCTCCCCCAAATCCAAACATGGTAATTAGTCCAATGGGAAAGATGTTAAACATCTCTCATAGCTTATAGTTTGCTTTACCTCTCTATTTCACTTGTCAGCAGTATAAAAGACCAGCTCTGACTTCACAGTGAAACAATCTAGACAGGGATTTAATATTGGCAGGGAACAATTCCTCTAAATAATCTCTCCTTCCTAATTTGAATGCCAAAGAGTTTGTAACCCTTCTGTTACATGACTTGTGTTAAGTTTTAAGTGGGTTATCTTTTTCTTTAAAGAATTATTTTATTTTATTTATTTATTATTATCATCATCAGTGTTTCGATTTGACCAGAGACACACACAGAGAGAGAGGGAAAGTGAGAAAGCAAGCCGCCAGATCCAGTACTCAAACATGGTTGGTCATGTGGGAGTCCAGCGCATTAACCACTACCTGCTGGCCCCGAGTGGCTTTTTAAAAAGTATGTCAGTCAACCTGTCCCTAAACCATGACATTCCTCTCTTTTTTTGGAGAGGTTTTCTTTGTCATAGGGCGCGTACGCTTGCCAGACAGAGAGAGACAGAGAGACAGAAAGCAAGAAATCACCTGGGGGGGGGGGGCAGGCGCCCACACCAC
>NW_006205672.1:1228125-1250336 GCF_000334495.1 Tupaia belangeri chinensis
ACAGAGAGACACAGAAAGCGAGAAATCACCCCCCAGGGGGGATGGTCACGCCGCAATCCCTTCTCCTCCATTCTCCTCTCGGGATCTTGGGCATGCACACACACGCGCCCGGCATGAGCTCTAGGCCACCGGGTCTGGGACACGAACCACGGTCAACTACGTGGGAGTCCAGTGACATAGCCATTACGCTAACTGCTGGTTCCCCTCTTTTATACCCATTTTCAACACTTACCTATGATATTGTGTCATCAGAAAAACTATGACGCATTTTCCTATTTTTTTTCTATGGAAAAAAGCATCAAGACTTTCAGACAATCCAGTATTTCAAAAGTCTCACTAAAATTTGAGTTTGGCTAAATATAAAGAACAATAAACTCATCCTAAGATGGTTAAAATAGACATACACATCTCCTCTCTGAATTTCTGCAAGTCTAACCTTTAATAACTTATGGTTTTCTTGCTTCCCAGCCATCCTGGCAGCTGCTTTTGTTTGGGGGCCATCACACCTAAGATAGAAAGATGGTGGCAACAAAGATTACGAATAAAATCACTGGAGTCCATCAACTCTCAGCTCCAACTTGTTATGAAAAGTGGGAAGTATGTCCTGGGGTATAAGCAGACTCTGAAGATGATCAGACAAGGCAAAGCAAAGTTGGTCATCCTTGCCAGTAACTGCTCAGCCTTGAGGAAATCCAAAATAGAGTACTATGCCATGTTGGCCAAAACTGGTGTCCATTACTACAGAGGAAATAATACTGAATTGGGCACAGCATGTAAAAAATACTACAGAGTATGCACACTGGCTTTCATTAATCTAGGTGATTCCAGTATCATTAGACATATGCCCAACAGACTGGTGAAAAGTAAACCATGCAACATTTTTCTTTAATAAAGCCTGCCAGAGCTTGTCTTAAAAACAAACAAAATTAAGAAATCATAAACTATTGCTTATTCCTGCCAACTTCCCAATTACCCTAGTATCATCAGAAAAAGCAGTACCCTCCTCCAATAACTAATAAAACCCTTTCTTTGAGACCAGCAGCAGTTGACCTAACGGCTATGTCGCTGGACTCCCATGTGGTCAACCACGGTTGGAGTACCAGACCCTGTGGTTTAAATTCACACCGGGCGCATGAGCATGCGTGCCCAAGATACCGAGGAAAATGGAGGAGAGGAGGGGACCAGCAGTTAGTGTAATGGCTGTGTCGCTGGACTCCCATGCAGTCGACGGTGGTTTGAGTCCCAGAGCCGGCGGCTTAAACTCATGCCAGTTGCATGTGCATGCATGCCCAAGATCCCGAGAGAAGAGTAGAGGAGAAGGGATTGTGGCGTGGCCATCCCCCCAGGGGTTGATTTCTCGCTTTCTGTTCTCTGTCTCTCTCTTTCTGGCGAGCGCACGTGCCCTATAGCAAAAACCTCTCAAAAAAAAAAAAAAAAATGGAGAGGGGATTACAACATGGCCATCACCCCTGAGGGGTGATTTTTTGTTTTCTGTCTGTCTCTCTTTCTGGCAAGCACACTCGCCCTATAGCAAAAACCTCTCCGCCAAAAAATTTAAAAATAAATAAATAAACCTTTCTATTTATTTATTTTTGAGAGATTTTTGCTATAGAGCGTGTGCACTTGACAAGGGACAGAAAGAGAAAGTGAGAAATCACACCATCCCCCCGAGGGGGATGGCCACACTGCAATTCCTTCTCCTCTTGGAATTTTGTGCATGTATGCACATGCACCTGGTATGAGTTTTAAGCTGCCAGGTCTGGGACTTGAACCGCAGTTGACTGTAGGAGTCCAGCAACATAACCATTATGACATCTGCTGGTACCAAAACTCTTTCTTTAAAATAGTCCTCTGTGCATCAGAATCAAACATCACATACTCCTCAAAGACCCATGCTTGAAAGAAAAAATTTTATTAAAAGAATTTCACCTAGCCCAAACTTGAGTGAACATACAGATACAAAAAAGAACACTGCGTGTGTACACAATAATCCAATAGAGTTTTCAGATATATTTACAAAACAGAATTCTTCCCAGTCCAATTGTTTAGGTATGTACCAAAGAAACAGAAGAGGGTGTAAGAAACCAAAGTTGTTGTTTCTTTTCTTTTCTTTTCTTTTCTTTTTTTTAAAAGAATCTAAGGCTATTTCTTTTTAATTTAAACATTTTTTTTTCATACCTTGACTTCACATAAGAACACAGTGGAGTCAAGGAGTTGTAAAGTGTCCACTGAAGTCTAACATTTGACTTTCTGGTGAAAACAGAAAACCTATATAATCTGTAGTAACCTAATTTTAGAACCTAGCAGAAAACATAAAACCCCACAAAAATATCATCTAAAAAAGATATTTACATTATCTGAAGTAGGAGTAGAGACAAAAGAGAAGTATCAGTAAGTGACAAACATTTCCTCATCACTCCTAAACCTGTCTACCTAGCATGTACTTCCATGAAACAAAGGGTGGATCAAATTGTGGCAAACAAATACACAACTTTTAAGATTAACTTTGTTTCTAACAGCAAGAATAACTGACTTGATAGTTGGGAAATTTGCTTAAGGACCACACACACCCTTTCTTCTTTCTGGGTTGGGAAGTAGGAAGAGCAGGTTTCAAATTATGGAGCTACTACATTAAAAAATAAACAGACTGTCAATTTTACTTTAACCTTTTTCACACTTAGGAGATATGAGTCGTTCTGGTCCTCTAATGGTTTTACCGGAAAGGCAAAAATCACCTCTGAAGAAACTATAAATAGATGTACATAAATAAAACTGCAGCTTATGAAGAAGATATTTGTGACTCCTATTCCCTCATCTAAGCTGGGATGTTTAAGGTGGAACCCTCTTTTAACTAATTCAAAATGGCAAGCGTACAATCCCATGCCTAAGGAAATGTCAAAATCCCAAGTAAAGCACTCAACAACATCTGGCATCTCTCCTGTTCCCAGTGTAGAGATGTCACTGTGGGATACCAGACATTTCTGGTGGAAGCTCTAGAACAGTTTCTGACTCACCCCTCCCCTCCTCTCCATCTACTCTTTTTCTCTCCTACACACAATCTGTTGGTTTCCTTGTGGGCCTCCTCAGCCCTCCCTCAACCTGCCTTAGTTTCTAACGCCTCTGAGTTGTCTGTATTCCTTGGCTTCAAGTTCCAATTCCTTGATCCACTCTAAGCATTTTTCCGGTCCACGTCCTATTATGCAATATTCCCCCACAGCACTTAGGGCCGCCCCTGCCCCATCTTTCTTTCCCGGGCCCAACATCTCTTTCTAACATCTCTTCCCTCATCCTCTGCTGCAATTCAAGAGTCCATTCCATCTTCCCCACATGTTTTTAGAGTCTTTGGACCCCTAACTGCCCACATTCCTCAGGCTCTCTTTAAAATTGCCCATTCCTCCCCCAAAGTTAGGCAGTCCAGAAGACAGACGTCACCAAAGGTGTGAGTTTGAGAAAGTATGTGTATGTCTGCGCCTGTGTGTGTGGGGGGGGAGGGAGTAGCTAAGAAAGAATGACGCATTTGGGGGAGACTCTCAGGAAAAAGGCGGCTCCAACAACGCCCACCTGCAACAAAATCACGATGTTCTAACCACCCGGCAATTGAAAGTGTCCCCAAACTGGTCAACACCTTTTACGTGCCACAGCTTCTCTTCGAAAATCTTTATCCAATTAACCCCACAACCAACTTGGATTATACCTGCCTCCCACAGAAGTTCCTCTCTACTTCTCAGGCCTCCTATTTGAGCTTCTCTACTCCCTTCTGTCTCCCTGGTGTTTCGGACCCTTATTCAATCTCCATCCCTCCTCCTCGAAGTCCTCAATCCGGGCTCCTCAAAGACAGCCGAGGTCTGGACAGCCTCCCTGTTCCAGGTCAAGCCCACCCTCTCCTCGCACTCCCCCTGCGCTCTCAGCACTCTCTGCTCTCCGAAAGCCCGGCCCCCGTCCTCCCTACCCGCAAACCCTCTGGCTCTCAGCTACAGGTGCCCCCCCGGGCTCGCGCTTCCTCGCACCGCACATCCTCACCAGCCCCGGCCCACGCCCCGCCGGCTTACCTGAGGACGAGGTGCCGGAAGGGACTCCGGGATCAATAGATGAAAACCCCACCGTCGACGGCCCAGAGGAGGCCGACGCCATCTTGGCAGCCCCTTCCCCCTCAGCGGCCTCGCTCCCTTCCACTCGGGCTCTTCCTCTTCTCGAAATCGAATCTTCCCCACGTCTCTTTACTGATCCCGCGTTCTGCCAGCCCCCTCCGGGGCCTCGCTCAGCGACGTCGGGTGGGCTCCAGGACCAGCTCAGGGCCGCACCATTCGCCGGGCAAGGGGGAGGACTCCCGCTCGCACCCCCACACAACTTTAACCGCTTTCCACAGGAGCTACTTTCCCCGCGCACGAGGGAGTGGGCTCAAGCCGGCTGCCGAGACCCCACGTCCGACCAAACATACCTAAACGGAAACCGAAGCATGAGAGGTCCCAGAGGAGCGAACGCCCCCTCCCCCGCCTTCCTAGCCACAGCCTGTTTATGGCCCAACCCCACCGCTCCACTCCGAGTGGCCAAGGAAATCCACGCACGGCGCATGCGCGCGACCGCCTCCACAGGGTTCCAGCCCACTCAGCCGGGCAGGGAGGAGAGCAAAGCCAGTCGGGAGTCTGCTTCTGGTCACGTGGGGCGGGTCTTTAACACGCACGAACGAGTTCACTGGCCGCAGACGCGCGCGCCCCGGCCGGCTGACCGCCCCTACGGTGGCTCGGTAGGTCAACTTACAGGAAAGGATTGGATTGGTGTTTTGAATTCGAGATAGGGGTTTGCTAGGCTGGTCCTCTCACATTCACTGCCAAGGGAAGAATTCCGGATGGAGGCGTGGTGTCAAGTCCGAGATCACAAAGATGATCAGCTATCACAAAACATCGTATGCCAACGAGAACTCTTCCCAGCCCTTTTCTGGTTTTACTGCCTTGTTTATTGTTTACCGTGCATGCCTGTCTTACCTTCCTCCGAATGACACTCAAAATAAATCTAGGTTTTGTTTGTCTCAAGCACTATGCTGGTTACAGTGATGGAGGTCAATAAATATTTGACAAATGAACCGATGAAGCCGTGTTTAAAAGAATCACAGAAGGTGATCAGACCTTATTGCAACCTTCCCGCGATCCATGCCCTTCTATTCCATTTGTCGATTATCTATGCTCCAAAGGACAGAAAAATTCCACCCCTGTCGTAGGCTGGTCTTCGTACTAACCGTTGAGTTTTACAAAGTACCTTGGAAATTGTGGAGACCTGAAGACCTGTTTCTCTGAACAAGTTTCTGGAGAGCAAGACTGAATTCAGGTTCACTCTTGTATCTCCAGCTCCTTCCCTTTGTATATAGTACAGACCCGATAATTATTTGTAGAATAAATAAAGAGGACTAAGGAAAAAAGCCTAGGTTGCGTAGCCCACCCAAATGGCCAAGATTTAAGATAATTGTTTCCCTGCTGCCACCTGCTGGATTATTTATCCTCCTTTGGGTACTGAAGATAAACTATCCAGGGCAGTGGAATTGCATAGGATTTTATTATTATTACTATTATTAATTTTTTATGGTTGGACTTATATAGTTTTGAAGTATTTTATGATTGCCTCTACCTGTACCCCCACCACCCATCTAAATAGTACAAAACTAGGCAATGTGAGGCATGGCAAATCTAGCACAAGATTTGGCTCACAGATATTCAATAAATAAACATTTCATTGAATAGGTTATCCTCGTTTCCATAAAAGAAAAAGGGGTGCTTTGCTCATTTCCTGAGTTACTTTAGAAATCAGCTGGTGTAGAGGTAAAATTATTTATGATTTCAAAGTTGGGAATAGACTAATAAATCCCTGGATGACCAAGGCAGTCAAACCAAGAAATCTTTTCTCAGGGGGCCAATCTGTGAATTTGATTTCAGCCGCCCGGAAAGAAGAAAGCCCTGTTTTGTAGCTTCCTAAGGGGATCTCTGTTTTTCTTTTGTGTACCAGAAAATGAATACTCTTATGCTATCACTTTGTGCTGTGTCAGTCTGGTTACCTGTTTACTTTTGTATAAGACTGAACTCTTCAGGGCAAAGATTACTATAGATATCTTATCCATTTTTATGTTTCAAAGATCTAGAATAGTACTTGGCAAAGAGTAGGTGTCTAGTACATGTCTCTTGAATATATGAATGGATGAAGGCAAATTTTTAAAAACAGAGCTAGGGATGTTTAAGAAGCAGATGTCTTCCATCTTTCTTCTCTAAATCTTGCAACCACCACCCTCCCCCCCACCCCACCCCGCCTGAGCCTCTGGGGTGCCTCTGAGTCACAGAGCCACTGTTCCCCAGTAACATTCCTGGCATAGCAAAACAGGGGGTGACGTGTCAGGGCGTGGAAGCAGGGGCAGAACAGGACATGTTGGCTTGGTGCCCCCAAGGAAATGGAAAAGGGAGTTCACCGATACATACTTTGGAAAAGGGAGGCAGTCTGGTGACCTCAGAATAGAGACTTGAGTGCGTGTAAGTGCACACACACAGAGCTTTATTGAAGTGTCCTTCATGTTTAAGAACAGTTCCTAAAATCAGAATGAAGAGGCTGAGGACTGGCAAGAGCAATGTACAGACAAAAATAAGAGAATGGGCACATTGGGACCAGCATCTGGCATGGTGGTTAAGTTGGACTCCTACCTGGCCAACTATGAGTTGAGTCCTGGACTCAGTGGCTTGAAAAACACTCAGGGCATCTGTGTGTGCATGCCCCAAATCTGTGGAAAATGAAGGGGAAGGGATTGTGGTGTAACCATCCCCTTTGAGAGGTGATTTCTCACTTTCCTCTCTGTCTCTCTCTCACTCCTGTGAGCACATGTGCCCTATGGCAAACATATATATATATATATTTATATATTAGAGATATTTTTGCTATTAGGGCCTGTGTACTTGCCAGAGAGACAGATCGCTCCTTCTCCATTCTCCTCTTGGGATTTTAGGCATGCACACACATGTGCCCAGCATGAGTTTCAAGCCACCTGGTCTGGGACTTGAGCCACAGTCCAGCACTTGGGAGTCCAGGGCTTTAACCACTGTGCCACCTGCTGCCCTTGGCAAAAAATCTTTTAAAAAATAAAAAAGGAGAACGAGCACATTATTCATTCAGTTAGTCATCCATTCACTCATTTGATTACCATTATTTAGCCCCACTAATATCCCAGGCGCTCTGAGAGACCTGATATACACAATAAAGATGAAGCCCCGGGACCAGAAGTTGGGATAATGGCTATGTCACTAGACTCTCATGTAGTCAACTACATTTTGAGTCCCAGACCCAGTGGCTTAAATTCTCACTGGACTTGTGTGCGTGCGTGCCCAAGATCCCAAGAGGAGAATGGAGGATGAGGGATTGCGGCGTGGTCATCCCCCCTGGGGGGTGATTTCTCACTGTCTGTCTCTCTGTCTCTCTCTGTCTTTCTGGTGAGCACACACACCCTATGGCAAAAAACTCTCAAAGGAAAAAAAAAAAAAAGGATGAAGCTCCTGCCCTTAAGAAGATCACAGACTACTGAAATTAGTCTTAATAGGTGCCATCATATAGTATACAAGAGTTATGACTTGACAACTATATTTTCAAGATAAAAAAAATGGGAAAAGAAGTTGACAGTCTTTTTTTAATATTTACTTATTTATTTATTTAATTCCATTTGTTGCTAATCATTTTTAAATTTTGACCAGAGAGGGCCCAGGAGAGAGAGAAAGGGAAAGTAAGAAAGCAAGCCTCCAGGTCCCGAACTCAGACTGTGATCGGCCATATGGGTATTCAGCGCTCTTAACCACCACGCCACCTGCCGGCCCCAGAAGTTACAGTCTTGACAATACTACAACCTATGGGAATATAGGAGAATATAGGACGCGTGGTTATAGAACTGTGCTTGGAATAGGTGTTCAGGAAGCCCTCACTATCCTGTAAAATTTGAATTTTGCCAGATAGACAAGAAAGAAAAGGGAGACTAAGGAAAAGAAGAAGCCTAGAACGCTGACAGAGAACTGGTGTTAGGGGATTGATAGGAACATACGGCTAGAGAGGGGTCTAGAAAGATAGGGAAAAGCTCAATTATGAAGGATCTTGAATGTAAATAGTAATCAGCTACTAAAGTTTACTACATGCTTACTAAACATGGTGCCATTTACAGGGATTATCTCAATCTTCTCAACAATTTTAAAAGGTGGATATTATTATTGGTCTAACTCCACAGATGAGAAAACATATTCAGAGAAGTAAAGCAATTTATTTAAGGTCACACAACTTAAAGACCTTACAGCTTAGACTAAAACACAGGTCTGTCTGGCTATGCCTTCTATCTCAAGGATTTTAGACTTTATCCTGCAGAGGATGGGGATGTTGGGATTTTTGAGTAGCGACAATATCTGGGTTTTTATATGGAAACGTTCTGGGTCAGAGGAAACTGACCTCTTTTAAAATAAAATTTGTTAACCCCGCATATCATAACTTAGAGCAGTGACGAGGTCCTGGTGTCACCAAGTGGAATCATTAAGCAAGCCAGGTCGGCGGGTTCAAAGACTGACAGGATTGAAGACTTTGCTCAAGAATGGGCGGGGCTAAAAGCGTAGGGGGCGGGACCGAGAGGGGCCTCGACGCTCTGTTGCTTCTGCCTGCAGACGCTCAACTTCCGCCAACGGCGGCCAGCGCAGGTAGTGGTGTCGAGTGCCGAGCTCCAAGAAGGGAGCTGGGCCCGGAGCCGCTGGTGGCGGCGTTGTCTCTGTAGGCGACATGAGTTTGGCTGGGGGCCGGGCCCCCCGGAAGACGGCTGGAAACCGGCTTTCTGGGCTCCTAGAGGCAGAGGAGGAAGATGAGTTCTACCAGACGACTTATGGGGGTTTTACAGAGGCAAGAACCGGGCCCCAAAGCCGGGAAGGGAGAAACCCCGGACAAAGGAGAGGGGCGGGGAATGGAGAGGAGCTCTGGGAGCCGATACTCGAGACTGGGTGGGCGAGTCTGGAAGATACAGTAGAGTCCTACAAGGGTTGGAGGGTCAGGCATGGAGAAGCTGTCTGGAGGCGCCCCAGAGTACGGCAGACACCCACTGTGTACTTATCTGGTTGCAGCTCTCACCGCACTCCTGACGTCTAGCACATGCAAGGCAAATCGTGGTCAATTTCTTTGACTATACTCGTTGGCCCACACTGTTGGGTTATTCACCCGACGTGTAGAAAGGAACCGTTCCAAAAAGTAGAGGAGCCTAGATCCCCCCCCCCTTTTTTTTTAGAGAGATTTTTGCTATAAGGCGCATGCGCTCGCCAGAGAGACAGACAGGGCCGTGCTGCAATCTCTTCACCATTCTCCTCTCGCAATTTTGGGCACCCACTCACACGTGACCGACGTGAGTTTTAAGCTCCCAGGGCCGGAATCGAACCGGGACCACCACGTGGAAGTCTAGCCATGTAACCATTACGCCATCTGCTGGTCCCAGCCCACTATTTTTCAGCTTTAGGACCTCAGTGTATTTGTCTTAGATAATCTTCCTTGACTGTCCTAAAAATGCCTCATTTATTTCCTTCATAACACATTTTAACTTTCAATTTAGATTTTATTTACTTGTTTATATTTTTCCATTAGATTGTAAGCGCTGTAAAGTTAGTGATGGTCTGTCTGGTTCAACATGATACATCCAATGTCTATTCCCAGGTCTGGGCTTGAGCTGTCACTTGCTGGGTTTTCATTGATCAACTCTGTCTGCTCATTAAATATGTGTTGAGTGCGGTAAGCATGCCCTATGTGGCGGACTCTAGGGAAACAAAATATTAAAAACATTTTTCAGGGCTGGCAGGTGGCATGGTGGTTAAAGGTACTGACCGTGGTTCGAGTCCCAGACCCAGCAGCTTGCTCTCTCTCTCTCTCTCTTTCTCTCTCTCTGTCTCTGGTCAAAATTGAGAAAATGATAATAAATAAATGTTTCAAAACAAAAAATATCTTTTTTTCTGTGCTACATATTTGAGACCCCAGTGAGGGATTGGCTGAGTTGGTTAATGGTCAACTAAAATACTGTGTGATAAGAACTAAACAGGAGGTAAAGCACAGAGTCCTGTGGTAACACATGTGGACCAGAATTGTTGGTAGGGATAAGCATCTCTGGGACTTGATGTTTAGCTGAGGACAGTATGAAAAGAAGACCTTTTCTAGATGAAGGGCCCAAGTAGGAGAAAAGTTAGTTCGTGGTGCAGGTGGGGCAGGGAGTGTAAAGTCACTGAGTTCCTGGTTTGGGACCTGCAAGTCTTACTGTCATTCTCCAGAGAGTGGAAGATAATAAAGATCGGTAAAGCTGGAGAGAGGCATGGTCCACATGTAGGGCCTTGTGAGCTGTGTTAAAGAGTTTTGCCCTTGGGACCAGCAGTTGGCATAATGGCTATGTTGCTGGACTCCCATGTAATTGACCATGGTTTGAGTCTTGAACCTGTGACCTGGTGGCTTAAACTCAAGCTGGGCACATGTGCGTGTGTGCCCAAGATCCCAAGAGGAGAATGGAGGAGAAGGGATTGTGGCGTGGCCATCCCCCCGGGGGGTGATTTCTCGTTTTCTGTCTTTCTGGCGAGCACACATGCCCTATGCCAAAATACCTCCCCCCCAAAAAAAGAGTTTTGCTCTTTATTCAGAGGACTCAGAAGAGTCATCAAAGCTCCATGATCAAATGTGTTCTTTGGGGAGATTACTGTAACAAGGAGACCGGTTTGAAGGGGGTAGTTGCAGTGGAGAAACATGGACAGGAGGCTGAATGCAAGAGAAATTAAGAAAATAGAAGCTACAGGACTTGGTGACCAATTGTGAGTCAGTATACAGCCCTACCAACTAGTTTAAAATAGAACTTTCTCATCCCTCCTCCAAGGCCATTTTCCTATTCCTGTCATTTTATGAGTCGTTATCTAATATGTACCCTTCATGCTTCCAGAAAGGATTTAAGGAGGCTTACAATATAAACAAAAAGCAGGACCAGTAAAAATAGAGACAGATCAGAAGTAATAGTACCAGGAGCCTAAGCTAAAATGGCAATAGCAATTGACGTTAAATTTAGTGGTGAGCTTCCTGGCAGCCAAACTCTGAATTTCTTTTTTTAGTAAGAAAGTAGACAGGTTCTTCAAGGGAGACAAATTTATTCAACATTAAATCTCATTAAATCTTAGGGATAATTTAGCAAATACACGTATGTGGAAAACATTCTCTTAGGTCCGTTAGTGACTCGATAAAAGCCAAAGGAATGGTAGTAAATCCATGATTTAGTGAAAGCATTTTGATTGGGCACTAGGTTAATGTGTAGTTGATCTACTACCCTCTCGCGATGTGGTTTAATCCCAGGTTAGGGCGGAGGGGATTAGTGTGTTCCCAGGCCGTCTTTGATGAACCCAGTTGGGAGGAAGCAAGGGTCATCAGTGATACATCGAACTCTGGCAGCCGTGGAGTGTCAGCCTTCTGTGCTGTTTGCTTGCTTTGGCAACGTGTATACCGAGATTAGTCCATTGGTCTCCATCACTGATTGAAGAGAGAGCCACATGTTAGAGGTGTTGCCCAGCGCAGTTGACTGCCCCTCCTTCAAGTGTGGTTTTTGTTTTTTTTTTATTTTATGTTTGTGTGTGTGTTTTAAAGAATTATTTAACGTATTCATTTGTTTTAATTTGACCAGAGAGAGAGAAAGTGAGAAAGCAAGCCACCAGGTTCAGGATTCGAACCATGGTCAACCATGTGGGAGTGTCCATCACCCCTTAACCACCATACCACCTGCTAGTCCCTTTTTTCCTTTTTTTTATTTTTTAAAATCTCTTTATTTGTTGTGATTTTCAAGCTGCCAGGTCCAGGACTCCAGCTGCTGTCAGCCATATGGGAATCTGGCACCTTAAACAACATGCCACTTACTGACCCAAGGTTTTTGGGTTTTTTTTTTTTATTTATTTTATTCATGATAGAGAGGATGCACGTGGGCACACATGAGAGAGGGAAAGAAGCACCCTTGATGAAGTCTCATCATGCTGTGAGCCTCTTCCACCAGCTTTTCAGTTCTTCCGGATCTTGGGTGCCTACACACACACCCAGCATATATTCAGATCAACTCAGGGGTCTGAACCTCTCGATTGCCATGTGACTTCCAGTACCACAGTTCATTTTGCTACCATGCTAGATCCCAAGTGGGTTTTTTTCCCCTTTTGTTTCAGTGTGGCTACCATTCCAGCACTAAGCTGTATCACCTCAGGTCTAGGCTGTACTTGAGGTTCTCTACTCCAGCCCACCTAATTACCTCCAGAGCTTTCTGAAACACCCCTTGTACCTACCGTTTCCACCTCCTATAAATCTTCAGTGGCTTCCCGTGATTCCCAGTAGTAGTATACAAATGTTTTTCTGTCCCAGCACACCTGAGGAGTGAGACGTATTTCAGTAACTTTAGTTTTACCTCAACAATGATTATTAGTGCTGGGACAAGTAAGAGAAGGAGAGGATTGAGAATCACTGACCTGAAAGTGAAAAATCATGTTTATTAACCTGACATCATAGTTTCTCTGTAGACTAAATGTAATTTTTTTAATGAAACAATATTTTAGAATTGTTTATTTAATTTTATTCTTATTATTTTAAAATTTTTATTTATTCACTTTTTTTTAACCAAAGAGAGACACAGAGAGAGAGAGGGAGGGGGGTGAAAAACCAAGCCACCAGGCCCAGGACTCAACCCGTGGTCTGCCACGTGGGAGTGTTCAGCACCTTACCCACCATACCACCTGCTAGTCCTCTCTTCTTATTTTTTTAACTTGACCGAGAGAGAGAGAAAGAGAAAGCAAGCCACCAGGTCCAGGAGTCCAGGACTCAAACTGCAGTCAGCCATGAGGGAGTCCAACACCTCAACCACCAAGCCACCAGCCAGCCTCTAAATGCAACCCTTTAAAATCTTGTAGTCTGGGACCAGCAGTTAGCGTAATGGCTATGTCGCTGGACTCCCATGTAGTCGACCGCGGTTCGTGTCTTGGACCTGGTGGCTTAAAACTCACGCCGGGCGCGTGTGCGTGCGTGCCCAAGATCCCAAGAGGAGAATGGAGGAGAAGGGATTGTGGCGTGGCCATCCCCACTGGGGGGTGATTTCTTGCTTTCTGTCTCTCTGTCTCTCTCTGTCTGTCTGGCGAGCACACAAGCCCTATAGCAAAAACCGCTCCAAAAAAAAAAAAAAAAAACACCATTATAGTTTTCCAGGGCAGTCAGTGTTAGGAGGAGGCTTTGTGGGGCCCAGGAAGTGGCATACTAGTTAAGATGCTGGACTCTCACATGGCCAACCACGGTTTGAGTCGTGGACCCAGCAGCTTTAAAATCACTCCAGGTGCGTGTGCATGTGTGCCCAAAATCCCGAGAGGAGAATGGAGGAGAAGGGTTTGTGGTGTGACCATCTTTCCGGTGGGGGGGTTCAATTTCTTACTTTTTCACTGTCTCCAGCAAAGGTCTCTCAAAAAAAGGAGGCTGTGCAGAGCCAAGGGCAATGAGCTTAGGAAGGCTTCTTGCCAGAAATAAACCTACTTTACTTTGGTCTAAATCTTTATTTATAAATATGCTATATGTATTTCTCCTCCACTTTTGTTTCTGCTATTCTATCTGCCCATAATTCCCTCTTCCCTTTTGGCTCTGTAAATACTACCCATATTTTACTTATTTTTATTTTTTAATGAATTATTTATTTTATTTGTTGTTATTATTATTTTTAATTTGACCAGTGAGAGACAAAGAGAGAAAGGGAAAGTGAGAAAGCAAGCTGCCAGGTTAGGACTCAACCATGGTTGGCCATGTGGGAGTCCAGGGCCTTAACCACTGCGCCGCCTGCTGGCCCCACTACCCATATTTTAAACCATGGCTCAAGTCCTCTTCATCCTTTAGAGATTAAAGCTGGGCTCAGCCTACTTCAACCGATGGGCCAAATGTGGCCCATTACTAGCTTTTTTAAGTTTCACTATAGGGCTTGGGCAGTGGCTAGAGTGATGGAGGAATAAAACCCAGGGGGGATGGCCACACCACAGTCCCTTCTCCTGGGATGTCTCTTCCATTCTCCTGGAATTTGGAGCATGTATGCATGCACATGCACTCGGTGTGATTTTCAAGCCATCAGGTCTGGGACTAGAACCACAATCAACTATAGGACTCTAGCACCTTAACCAGTGCATCACGTGCTGGGCCCCACTACTGTTTTTTTTAAGACTTATTTATTAAATTTTGGGACCAGCAGATGGCGTAATGGTTAACATTGCTGGACTCCCTTTTAGTCAACCAGAGTTCGAATCTCAGACTGGCTGCTTAAGACTCATGCCAGGCACGTGTGTGTGTGTGTGTGTGCGCCCAAGATCCTGAGAGGAGAATGAAGGTGAAGGGTTTGCGGCATGGCCATCCCCCCCTAGGGGGTGATTTCTCACTTATCTATCTCTCTGTCTTTGTCTCTCTCTTTGTCTCTCCAGTGAGTGCACATGCCCTGTAGCAAAAATCTCTCTTAAAAAAAAAATTATTGGGGGCCGACAGGTGACGTGGTGGTTAAGGGCACTGGACTCCCACATGGCCAACTGTGGTTCAAGTCCCGGACCTGGCAGCCTGCTTTTCCACTTTTTGTTTCTTTTTCTTTCTCCCTCCTCTTGCTCTGTCTCTCTCAGGTCAAATTTTAAAAATAAATAAAGTTAAATACAATTCTATAAGTATTTATTTTACTTATCACTATTTTCTTGAAGTTTTTTTGCCTTAGGGTACATGTGCTTGCAGGAGAGGAACAGTGAGAGGGAAAGTGAGAAATCACCCCCCATAGTGGATTGCCACGCTGCAGTCCCTTCTCTTTTCTCCTCGGGATTTTAGACACACACATACGCCCAATGTGATTTTCAGGCTGCCAGGTCATTTATTTTACTTATCACTATTTTCTTGAAGTTTTTTTGCCTTAGGGTACATGTGCTTGCAGGAGAGGAACAGTGAGAGGGAAAGTGAGAAATCACCCCCCATAGTGGATTGCCACGCTGCAGTCCCTTCTCTTTTCTCCTCGGGATTTTAGACACACACATACGCCCAATGTGATTTTCAGGCTGCCAGGTCCAGGATCCAAACCGCAGTTGGCCATATGGGAGTCCAGCACCATAACTAGTATGCCACATGCTGGCCCCTATTAGTATTTTTTAAAATTTGCTATAAGGCATGTATGCTCACCAGAGAGAGAGAGGGGGAGAAAGCAAGCTGCCTAGTTGGGTACTCGCATCGCAGTTGGCCATGTGGCACAATGCCACTTACTGGCCCCACTACTAGTTTTAATCTGGCCTTTTACAAAAAAAGCTTCCTGCCCCTGGTCTAAGAGATTAAAGTTGAAACCTTCCCGTACCGCCAGCCCATAGCAAGTTCACATTTCATTACCATTTAGTACTTTATAAATTGCTTGTATTAAAGCTTCTTTTCTGGGGCCATCAGATGGTGTAGCATTTAGATCGCTGGATTCCCACATGGCTGACTGCGGTTTGAGTTCTGGACCCAGCAATTTGAAATTCATGCCAGATGTGTGCAGGCATGCCCAAGATCCCAGTAGGAGAATGGAGGAGAAGGGATTATGGCATGGCCATCCTCGCTGGGGGGACGATTTCTCACTTTCCCTCTCACAGTCTCTCTCTCTCTCTCTGTTTGGTGAACACATACGCCCTAAGACAAAAACCTCTCTCTCTTTTTTTTAATGATATAGCTATTTAATATATCTTGTACTGGTTAATTGATATTTGAAAATAAGCATATCTTTTTTCTCTGAGTATCCCTTTGGAAAAAGTGCATTGGATATCGTTTCCAGTCATATGTTGCTTTCCTACCTTGTACTTATTTAAAAATCTTCTTATCAGGAGAAAGTTAAGTAGTACTTGAGGCAAAAGTCCAGTGAATCTGACTTCTTTTCTCCATTTTGGTTTGCATGTCCCCTTACAACCATCCACTTTTTCCATGTAGTCTAGTAAAACTCAATGTCATGAAAGTTCCCTATGAGGCTCAGCCATTTTTTGGAGTCTCTGAATGATGACAGCATTCTGTAAATCTGCTTCTTCCAGTGTGCTTCATCTAGCAACTTGAGGAAAGGAAGTGCTGTTGCCAGGGAAAAGGGAGGACTTCTTTGAGATCCTTGATATTTTTCAGTGAAGTCTTTGATGTGCCTTACCCTATGGGACGCGTTAAATTTCTGGACAATCCTTTTCCCATTGGCTAACCAAATCTGTACATTAGTGATTGGGTTCCAAGTCATTCAGTGGAACAGCAGACAAATTATTTTTATTTTCCACTTCCATACTCTTTGCTTTTGAAACAATTTTTGGTGTGGCACTTCCCAGTCTGTTACCTTGTCCTGAGAAGGGCTGAAACACAGGCTTTGTAGACATACATACTTCATTTTTCTTGTCTTCAACCTTAACATCCACCTCCTCTTTATCAAAAATTCCCTTTAATTCTGAGGGTAATTCCCTTGAAAGTAAAACAAAAAAAAATTATAAAGCTCCCAATGTTTTTTCTTTTTCTGAAAAATGTATTCTGTATGCAAAAAGAATGGAATTGGCTGTGAATCCATTTTTCCATAATTTTATACTTATATCTACCTGTTTTTTCTGTTTGGTGGGGGACAAGCGTTTGGCACCAACTTTCTGTGCTTCTTCAAAAAGGCTATCAACAAAATAGTCACAATTCATTTGTCGATTATCACTAAGAGGCTGATTGTCAGAACCTGCTTCACAAACCCATTCTTTTATGCTTTCAAGATTATCTACTTCTTTCATTGTCTTTTGTCTTTCTCCGGGCGCGGCTCCGGCCTCGTCCTCGACTCCTTCAGAGACCGCGGTTCGGCCGCCCCGGGCTCCGCGGCCCCCCGCCCAAAGCCGCACGCAGGCTCGGAAGACGCGCGTCCGCTAGCCAGCTGGCCTCCCGTCGGCTCTGCGCAGCCCCAGGGGGCACGGGCGCAGGCACGGGCCCAAAAACCTCTTTAAAAAAACTCCTTTTTTTCTTTTTAAAGAATTATTTTAGGGCCGGCAGGTGGCACGGTGGTTAAAGGTGCTAGACTCCCACATGACTCACTGTGGTTCAAGTCCTGGACCTGGCAGCTTGCTTTCTCGCTCTCCCTCTCTCTGTCTCTCTCTGATTGAACTGGAAAATAATAAATAAAGTTATTTTCTTTACTTATTTTAATTTGACCAGAGAGAAGGAAAGAGAGAAAGCAAGCTGCCAAGTCCAGGATTTGAAGTACAGTTAGCCATGTGGGAGTCATTATAACGCCTTTAACCACCACCTGCTGGCCCCATTTTGAAAGATTTATTTATGTAATATTATTTATCTTTTTTTTTTTAACTTGCTACAGTGCACATGTGCTCACCAGAGACAGAGAGAGAGAAAGTGAGAAAGCAAACCACCAAGTCCAAGACTCAAACTACAGTCGATAATGTAGGAGTCTACTGCCTTAACCACTATGCCACCTGCTGGCCCTGAAAATAAGTTTGATTTATTTGTAGAGGTTTTTGCTTTGGGCACCTGGGCTCGCTGGAGAGGAAGACAGAGACAGTAAGAGAGGAAGTGAGAAATCACAACCCAGGCAAGATGGCCTCACCACACTCCCCTTCTCCATTCTCCTCCCAGAATCTTGGGCATGCAGGCACACACGCCCAGCATGAGTTTCATGCTACCAGGTCTGGGACTTATACCACAGTCGGCCATGTGGGAGTCTAGTGATGTAACTGCTACATCAACTGCTGGCCCCAGTGAAAATAAATTTTAAGGGCCAGCAGGTGGTGTGGTGGTTAAGGAACTCGACTCCTACATGGCCGACCATGGTTTGAGCCCCAGGCCTAGTGGCCTGAAAATCACACCAGACACATGTGTGTGCCTATGCCTTAAATTCTGAGAGGAGAAAGGATTATGGAGCCACCCTACATGGGGGATCACTTCCTACTTTACCTCTCTCTGTCTCTATCTGCAGCTAGCACACGCACTCTATGGTAAAGACCTAAAAAAATAAAGAAACCAAGACAAACTTCTTTTCATGGTATGTCCTGTCCTTCAGGAGACTGAGTGCCCTGAAGATAGAGACCAAACAGTATCCTTGGTTCTCTACCACTTAACATAGTATGCTACAAATAAGGGCAGCCCATCGAGGTGGTAGTTCTAGAGCAAGGCTGTTAGCTACAAAGGCTTCTTGCCTGAGGAAAATGAAGGGCTCGATTGGAAGGAAGACAGGCAGCCCTCGTCAAGAAAGTGAAGAAATTCTGCTCCTCTTGAAGGACATTAATGACTCCAGTGTCAGCCACTCCTTATCTCCCTGTGACCCTAGGAATCGGGAGATGATGAGTATCAAGGGGACCAGTCAGACACAGAGGATGAGGTGGACTCTGACTTTGACATCGATGAAGGGGATGAACCATCCAGTGATGGAGAAACAGAAGAGCCAAGAAGGAAGCGACGAATAGTCACCAAAGCCTATAAGGTGCAGGGGAAATCCTGGGTGGTTTTTGTTTTTTCGACTTCCTTAATTCCTATTCTCCCTTCATCAGGTCCCAGTACTCCCCACACAATTCTTATTTCCAGCAATAATTTTATTTCCTTGTGAAGACCCTCTTTTTCTTTATCACTGGTGTCCCCTGGTGTCTAATTCCAATCCATCTTTAGGAGCCTCTCAAGAGCTTGAGGCCTCGAAAGGTCAGCACCCCAGCTGGTAGCTCTCAGAAGACTCGGGAAGAGAAGGCTCTGTTACCGCTAGAACTGCAAGATGATGGCTCTGACAGTGAGTAGAAATGTTTGGGTCAATGGACAAAATTAGAATATGATGATTAATTATTCTATCAGTATTAAACTTGCTGAATTTAAATATTATACTATGGTTATACTTATACTTAGGAAATACACAATGAAATCTATAGGGGCAAAGGCCATGATATATGCAACTCAGCACTACTGGATCGTTCAGGAAAAAACACAGAATACATATGGGCTGAAATTCTGGGTTGTTGGAAAAGTTATGACATGTTTTTCTATGCAGAAATGTGTCAGGACTTGCCCAGTGACCCAGTATTAGCAGTAGGTGATGTGAGTAAAGGATACATTGGTGTTTTTTGTACTGTCCTTGCAGCTTTTGTAAGTTTGAAATTATGGCCAAATAAAAGATTTAGAAACAGATAAAAAATAAACAAATAAATAAAGGAGATGGACATGAATGTATAGATTTCTCCCTCTCTGATGTTTTCCAGGTCGGAAGTCTATGCGTCAGTCTACAGCAGAGCATACGCGACAAACATTCCTTCGAGTTCAAGAGAGGCAGGGCCAGTCACGGCGGCGAAAGGGGCCCCACTGTGAGCGGCCATTGACCCAGGAAGAGCTGCTCAGGGAGGCCAAGATCACAGAGGAGCTCAACCTCCGTTCACTGGGTCAGTGTGGTTTGGCGAAAAGTGGGTAGAGGGGCTGAGGAGCATGAAAAACTGTAAAATCTGAAGAATCAGAGAACTCCAGAAATGGAGATTTGGGACAAAGGAATCAGATGACAAAAATGGAAAGAGTTGATGATCGTGAGCAAGGAGCGAGGTACTTATGGGGCTCAGAAGAACTTTGGTGTAAAATAAGAGTTGAGTAGAAATGGGTCTAGTTCCTGGTTCTGCTATTCACTTGCTTCAAGACTGCAGGCGAATTATTTAACTTACGTGCATCTTGCTTTCCCTGTTTACAAAACAGGATGATAATACCGCCTTTAATGACAGTCATGAGAATGGACAGTCAGTAGAGTTAGTTCTTGAGATAAATTGCTTTAAAGGAAACTTCTTTTTAATTCTTGTTTTAGGACATATGCATTAGCCAGAGAGAGACAGAGAAAGAGAGAGGGAAAGTTAGAAAGCATCCCCCAGGGGGGATGATCATCCATCCCTTCTCCTACATTCTCCTCTCAGGATTTTGAGCATGCACACACATTTGCCCAGAGTGTTTTTTAAGCTGCTGGATTGGTGGCTCGAACCACGCAGTTGGCCACGTGGGATTCAGTCACCTTATCCATAGGCCACTCAGCTGACCCCCAGGGAACATTCATAAAAATCTTTTAGTAGAGGACACCAGCAGATAGCGTAATGGCTACGTTGCTGGACTCCCATGTGATCGACTGCAGTTTGAGTCCGGACCTGGTGGCTTAAACTCACACCAGGTGCATGTATGTGCGTGCCCAAGATCCCGAGAGCAGAATGGAGGAGAAGGGATTGCAGCATGGCTATACCCCCGGGAGGGGAGTGATTTCTCGCTTTCTGTCTCTGTCTTTCTGGCCAGTGCATGCACCCTATAGCAAACACCTCTCCCTGCCCCCCATAGAAAAACCCCCCCCCGCCACAAAAAAAAATCTTTCAGTAGGGGACAGCAGGTGGCATAGTGGTTAAGGTGCTGGAGCCCTACATGGCTGACTGCAGTTTGAGTTTCAGACCCGGCATCTTGAAACACCGGGCGTGTATGTGTGCCCAGAAGGGGAATGGAAGAGAAGGGACTGTGGCATGGCCATTCCCCCTGAGAGGTCACTTCTCACTTTCTGTCTCTGTCTCTCTAGTAAGTGCACACACCCTGTAGCAAAAATCTCTCCAAAAAAGTGTCTTTAGGTCTGGCAGGAGGCAGAGGTTTAGGCACAGGAGCCCACATGGCCAGCGGCACTGTTCAAGTCCCAGACCTGTCACTTCAGAATTATGCTGGGCACTTGTGTGTGCATGCCCACTCTCCTGGGTGGGTGAGTTTTTGCTTTTTCTCTCTCTGTCTCTCTGGCTAGCACATATGCCCTATAACAAAAAAAAAAAAAAGAAAGAAAGAAAACTGATAGGACTATTTTAGAGCTGGGACCATTTGAGTCAATGATAAATCCTAGGCTGTAGCTGTAGTGGAATGCACCAACTGAAGTGTCACAGACAAGAAGGCTGTTATGTATGAGCTGTTTAAAAAACTGGGTGGAATGTTAAAGGGCCTCCCACATGAACACTGATGTCACCAGGGTGACCTAAGATAATAACAGTTGAAGTGGGGAGGAAGAGTGGAAAACTACTGCCAAAATTTTCAAGGGGTAGAGTGGGGGTGATTGAGACTAGGAAAGGGAGAGGTTACTGTAGCCTCTTGGCACAGATCTCAAAAGAGAAGGAAGTTGCAGGTGAGACAAAGAGTCGAGACCTGAAAGCTCATTAGGATACAGGCTTCTCCTACGTGGGCTGTGAGCGAATGAGCAGCTTCTGCCAGAGGGCTTCAGGGGAGTGGTGGCCTCCAAGCAGTGTGTGGGAGGGGTGCTAATGGGGAGCAGGAGGAGACAGGGATATCTTGTCCCCTCTGCCTGGTTTTAGATCAGGAGTTCCATGGGTACAAAGAGGTGTTTGAGAGGAGAGCGGTTAGAACGTGGTTCACGGGAGGCAAAGCAGTATTTCCAGCCCAAATTCAAAACAAAAGAGGTTCAGTCACTAGAGGCATGTCCAGAGGACTCTTATGATCAGACTTTAGAGGGTCATGTTCACAGTGTCCACATTTAAGGAGGACACAGACATTCAGAGTTCCTTCAGAGGAAAGGGACAGGAATACTTTGATCTATTTATCATTACAAGTACTTACTGCGTCCCTGTCATGTGCAGAATGCTGCATGACCCTGATCATTTATAGATAACGTGAGTCACGGTTCCTGCCCTTAAGAAGGAGACATATACACCGACAGTGACTCACCGTAAAGCAGCGTCAGGGGGTCACACAGGTCCCAGTCAGTGCAGCTGGCCAGGGAACTGGAGAGAATTGGAGAGGGGGCCTAAAAAGAGACACAGTTACTTGGCTAGCTAGTTGTTGTCCTGTGAGAATGCAGATTCACGGTTGCCAGATTATACTATTTTTTGAGGAACCAGAACTGTAAGTGTAATTTCCTAATTCTCAAATGTCAACAACCAATTCAGATTTTTCTGTACAACATTATAATAGATCAAACCCTTAAACAGGCTGCCAGCTTGCAACCTCTGCTGTAACCTATAAGTTCACTAATAGGGGAACTGGCAGGTGGTGTGGTGGCTAAGGTGCTGGACACTCCCACATGGCCAACAATGGTTTGAGTCCCAGACCTGGTGGCTTGCTTTTTCACTTTCTCTCTCTGTCTCTCTCTCTAGTCAAATTAAAATAAATGAATAGGGACCAGCAGTTGCCATAATGGCTATGTTTCTGGACTCTCATGTAGTCAA
>NW_006205672.1:1250710-1251139 GCF_000334495.1 Tupaia belangeri chinensis
ACTTTCTCTCTCTCTGTTTTTCTCTGGTCAAATTAAAATAAGTGAATAAATAAATAAAATTAAATAAATAATTTTTAAAAATGAATGAATGAATAAATAAAATTAATAAAATTAAATAAATCTTTTTAAAAATGTATAAGTTCAGTAATAGAAGAGTGTGCTAGACACTTTGGCAGAATTGAGGGAGCAACTCAGACCATGTTATGTAAGGAATGGTTCAATGGAGTGCGTGTTGTGTTCAGCCTGAAGAGGACTCAGTAGAGACATGGACACTTATTCCAATTATTTATTTATTTATTTATTTTGGAGAGGTTTTTGCTATAGGGCGCGCACGCTCGCCAGTCAGACAGAGAGAGACAGAGAGACAGAAAGCGAGAAATCACCCCCCAGGGGGAATGGCCATGCCGCCATCCCTTCTCCTCCATTCTT
>NW_006205672.1:1251459-1259117 GCF_000334495.1 Tupaia belangeri chinensis
GTCCGGGACTCGAACCGCAGTTGGCTACATGGGAGTTCAGCGACATAGCCATTACTCCGACTGCTGGTCCCTATTCCAGTGACTTAAAGGACTGTCATATGGAAGCTAGATTAGACTTAATGTCCTTTATCACTTTAAAAGGTAAAACTCTAGGGGCTAGCAGGTAACATGATGGTTAAAGCTGCTGGACTCCCACATGGCTAACCGTGGTTTGAGTCCTGGACCTGGTAGCTTTTCTCCCCCCCACCCCCCACCCCCGTGTGTCTCTCTCTGATCAAACTGGGAAATAATAATAATGTTAAATAAAAAATAATTCCTTTTTTTTTTTTTTTAAGAGAGGTTTTTACTATAGGGCTCATTCATTCACTGGAGAGACAGACAGAAAGCAAAAAATTATCCCCCAGAGGAAATGGCCATGCTGCAGTCCCTTCTCCAGTCTCCTCTTGGGATTTTTGGCACACATGCACACGCCACCCCCAACGTGAGTTTTAAGTCTCTGAGTCCAAGACTCAAACTGTAGTTGACTACATGGGACTCCAGTGAGGTAACCATTACGCCATCTGCTGGTCCCATAAAGTAATTCCTTTTTTAAAAAAATAAATAAGGTAGGACCAGCAGTTAACATAATGACTATGTGGCTGAACTCCCATGTAGCCGACCACGGTTCAAGTCCCGGACCCGGTGGCTTAAACTCATGCCGGGCGCGTGTGCGTGTGTGCCCAAGATCCTGAGAGGAGAATGGAGGAGAAAGGATTGCAACATGACCGTCCCCCTGGGGAGGTGATTTCTCGCTTTCTGTCTCTCTGTTTCTCTCTGTCTCTTTGGTGAGCACACATGCCCTATAGCTAAATAAATAAATAAATAAGAAAGATAAAACTTTTTTTTTTTGAGAGATTTTCGCTATAGGGCACGTGCGCTCACCAGACAGACAGAGAGAGACATAGAGACAGAAAGTGAGAAATCACCCCCCAGGGGGGATGGTCACGTCGCAATCCCTTCTCCTCCATTCTCCTCTCAGGATCTTGGGCACGCACACACATGCACCCGGCGTGAGTTTTAAGCCACTGGGTCCAGGACGCGAACCGCGGTCGACTACGTGGGAATCCAGTGACATAGCCATTACGCTAACTGCTGGTTCCCATGAAAGATAAAACTTTTGAGCTGATTTGGTGGTGAGGTGGTAAAACTGCTCAAGAGAAGCTGGTTCCAATATGGAAGGTCATGGGTTTAGTTTCCTGGTCAACCTGTGTGTGCCAGGTGCAAACCCTCATGGTCTTGTCTGACTGGGAAGGCTGAGGGGGATCACAATGTGAGACCCTGTTGGTGCTTATCTTTCATTCTATGTCTCTCTTTCTCTCAATCTCTCCCTCAATTTTCTTATTAAGGGAATAAACTCTTTTTAGAGAGAGATTTTTGCTATAGGGTGCATGTCTCTCACCAGGGAGACAGAAAGTAAGAAATCACCACCTCCACCCCCCACCCCACCCCGCTTCAGGAGAAGGCCATGCCACAATCCTTTCTCCATTCTCCTCTTGGGACTTTGGGCACACACGCACATGTGCCCGGTGTGTGTTTCAAGCTGCCATGTCTGGGACTCAAACCACAGTCAGCTACATGGGAGTCCAGCGACTTACCCATTACACCATCTGCTAGTCCCTAAATAAACTTACTAAAAAGTAAAATTATCTTCAGGAAGTGTATTTCATCTCAAAATAAGAAAGCTCTGTCGCAATGTATCATGCTGTCTTAGATGGGAGAGAGCTGACAGGGTGGTTGTAGCGGGAATACCAGTATCAGGGAAATCAACGGGCTTCTTGTCCCTGGGCCTTTCTAGCTATAAGGCCTTGCTGTTCCGAGTGGGGGACGGGACTTACACGTACTTGAGATACGAGCAGAGAGCGTGTCGAGGGCACAGGCAGGAAACTGTGAGGTAGACGGTGCTAGAGGGCTCGCGGGGGCTTCCACATTTGCCTGGCGTAGTTGGCAGATGAGACAGCCAGGAAGAAAATGGAGAGATCTTGGGATAGAACTAGTGTGTGGAAAATGGGGACACTCTGACCCTATTCTCTTAATTCCGTCCTTTGACCCTAAAGAGACGTATGAGCGGCTCGAGGCCGACAAGAAGAAGCAGGTTCACAAGAAGCGGAAGTGCCCCGGGCCCATCATCACCTATCATTCGGTGACAGTGCCGCTCGTTGGGGAGCCAGGCCCCAAGGAAGAGAACGTGGACGTAGAAGGGTGAGTGGAACTGGGGGAAGGGGAAGAGCGATTCCTCCCTGTTTTCTTGGCCCCATTTCATGTGCTTTCCCCACACAGCTCCCCTCACACCTAGTTATCTCAGAGCCCTCCCTCTCTTCAGCTCTATGTTTCTTTCACTTTCCGTCTCTTCTCTAAAAATTACCTTTAAGCCTAGCACTTTCCCCTGTCGTGCTATAGATTTGCTGAGAGTGTTTCCTCCACTCTGACTCCTTTTTCTCTCTACATCCCTCTGGCTTCTTTCTTCCTGTGCCTGTTGTCTTCTCCCATCAGATCTCCAGACTTTTCTTTTTTTGCCCTAGACTTGATCCTGCTCCCCCGGCTTCTGCACTGACTCCCCATGCTGGGACTGGACCTGTCATCCCCCCCCCTCGCTGCTCACGGACCTTCATCACTTTTAGTGATGATGCGACGTTTGAAGAATGGTTCCCCCAGGGACGGCCCCCGAAGGTCCCTGTTCGGGAGGTCTGCCCAGTGACCCATCGTCCAGCCTTATACCGGGACCCTGTCACAGACATCCCCTACGCCACCGCTCGAGCCTTCAAGATCATCCGTGAGGCCTACAAGAAGTACATCACTGCCCACGGGCTGCCGCCCACAGCCTCAGCCCTGGGCCCAGGCCCGCCCGCTCCAGAGCCCCTCCCCGGCTCTGGACCCCGAGCTTTGCGCCAGAAAATCGTCATCAAATGAAGAGAGGTCTAGTCCTTCACCATCTTGTTCCTGCCTAGACTTGGGGCTCTTGATGGTCCCTGTCCTCCCTCTGATCCTTCCTTTTGTCATTCTTGATCTTTGCTCCACCCTTTTCTGTATTTCTTTCCCCATCATTTCCCCTAGTTGCTACTGGTTTTGTTGTGTTTTTTAATCTAATAAAATAGGAAGATTCCATTGTCTGGTGTCTAATTTAGGGTTGGGAACAGAAGAATTTAGGAATGTCTGAGCATACATGGGTCTTTATATTTGTTTTATAGCATTTATTATGGGCTCTTTTAAAACAATATTTAATTTTACTTATTATTATTTTAAATTTTGCTATAGGGCATACATGCTTATGAGAGAGAGAGAGAGAGAAAGTGAGAAAGTAAGCCTCCAGGTCTGAGACTCGAACCGCAGTTGGCCATGTGGGAGTCCAGCACCTTAACACCATGCCACCTACTGGCCCCATGAGCTTTTCTTTTTAATTTATTTTATTTATTTACTTATTTTAATTTGATCAGAGAGAGAGAGAAGGAAAGTGAGAAAGCAAGCTGCCAGGTCTGGGACTTGAACTGCAGTCGGCCATGTGGGAATCCAGTGCTCTTAATCACCATGCTACCTGCCGGCTCCTCTTTTTAAAAATTGTGTGCATTCCTCTAACTAGATAATAAATACCTTAACAAAAATAACAAAGCAAAATGATTATATTGACCATTATATCACCTTAAATTTGCCTCTTTGAAGGTAGCAGGTACCAAATAAGTAGGAGTTGTTTGATTCTTGGAAACCTCAGTGTCTAGGGCTTGGGCTTGGATAAGGAGAAGGAGGTGCCATGGCTATGAATGGCCACTAGAGGCTCTCAGGGCTGGGCAGGGTATGGGGGCTGTGTATATGTGATCTCCCACTACCCCCCACCTGGCCAGAGCTAAAATAATAAAATGCTGAGCTCACTGTTCCCCCACCCTCTCCCCCTGCACCGGGTGCCTCCTGCTGCCGGAACAGTGCTCCAGTAGAACAGACAGACCAACCGACAAGAAGAGGCAAGAGGGAGGTGGCCACCAGGACTGGTAGGTGGGAAGGCAGGGGGCTTATGGATGAGAGCCCGGTGGGAGATGGGAGGTGAAGAATGGCTCCTATGGGGAACGGTACGGAGTGTGTGTCTCGCTGTCATTCTGTATTCCTCTACTGTCTGTCCCTTCGCTGTGTGCGGATTGTTTGCATTGTCAATGCGAGTGTCTCACTTTCTGCATCTTTCATATTCAGTGTGGTGTGTATATGCAGAATATGTGCATTTTTCGTATCGTGAGAAGTTGTGCAAGTAATCTTCACACTGTTTTTAGAGAAACTTTGCCCCATTTAGGTGTTTCCCATCTACAGGTCTGGTGTCACCTTCCTATCCAAAGCCAGGGACAAAGTATGGGGACACTGTCCCTTCTCTTGGGCCTTACTGCCCTCCCCCCGACCTGGAAGTCCTTCATCTTCTCTGAGCCCTTGTTTTCCCTTGGATTTAGAGTTTTAACAAGCATAGAAAGTGAAGTCTGATCCCCTGCAATAGACGAGGAAACGGGGTGGGGTTAGAGACTGTCCCTTCATCACTGAATCTTTCGTGCTTAAGAAAAAGACTGGATTATGAGGCAGAGAGAGGGATCTCCGTGAAACTCTGTGCCCCCCCTTTCAATAGGAACTGGGCACGGGGCCAGCTGTGTTGGCAGAGCTTCCAGCAGCTGTGCAAGGGCGAGAGGCACTGGCGGGTGAGGTTGTAGGAGGAGTGCTGCTAGGATTTCTCCCTCGTGGTGGGGAGACAGACCCTTTGGATGCCCGAGATCCCCATCGAGAGTGGCTGGAAGCTGGAGAAACTCGTGCTAACTCAGAACAACCTAACCTTCCCTCTGGAGTTCTAAGCTGCCAAATATCCAGCTTGATGTGCTATCCCCCCACCCGCCGCTGGCCTCTGTGTCCCTACTGTGTCCACATCCATCTTTCCATTGTCCAACCACTTTTCCCATGTCCCCTAGGCTCTGTGAGTGCCACTCACAGTGGGGAGGGGGTGGGGCCACCATGTCATCCTATCAGAAGGAACTGGAGAAATACAGAGACATCGATGAAGATGAGATCCTAAGGACTTTGAGCCCTGAGGAGCTAGAGCAGCTGGATTGTGAGCTGCAGGAGATGGACCCCGAGGTAGGGGCTGCAGCACAGGGGCAGTCCCCAGTCATCTGGGAGGGTGCGGGGCTCTGGGTGGCTAAGACCAGGGCTACCTACAGGGCCCGGAGTCCCAACTGAGCCAGGGAAAAGGTGTCTGGAGATGTTTTGGGGAGCCCTAGAGGCACCTCAGATCTGACTGGCTCCCCGAATTCATCTCTAAGAACATGCTCCTGCCAGCTGGACTAAGGCAACGAGACCAGACAAAGAAGAGCCCAACAGGGCCACTGGACCGAGATGCCCTTTTGCAGTACCTGGAGCAGCAGGCACTAGAAGTCAAAGAGCGTGATGACTTGGTGCCCTTCACAGGCGAGAAAAAGGGTACGGGACCCTGACATCCATGCCCCCCAGAACCCAAGTGACTCTCACGTCCCCCCTCCAGTCACCCTCTTGCCTTCCAACTCCTAGCTGCCCAGGGACTCAACTGCCCCGACGCTTGCATGCCAGCTTGCACTCTTCAGCTTTTAGGAGAGAGAGAGCACCCAGGAGTCCAGAGCTTGTAAGGGACTCAGGCTGTCCAGTGTCCCCTAGTGATTTAGCATTCACCTCCTAGAGAAGGAAAGGAAGCTGCTGGCCAGGATCTTGGGAGAAATGACCTCTCCCTGAACCACCCTTCATCTCTCCATCAGGGAAACCCTACATTGAACCCAAAAGGGAAATCCCAGCAGAGGAGCAGATCACCCTGGAACCTGAGCTGGAGGCAGCCTTGGCTAATGCCACAGATGCCGAAATGTGTGATATTGCAGGTGAGCAGCTGTGGAAAGCTGAGAAGGGGGAGCAGAGGCAGGGAAGTCCTAGCCATGGCGTGGGACTCCATGGGAAGGCCCTGAACCAGGATAGAGATGTTTGCAAGAGCCTCAGGCAGTTGTTTTTATTTTTTTTAGTTATTTGTTTGTTTATTCATTTTAAAATTTAGTATGTTGATATATCAAGAACAACTTTACAGAGCTTATAAAGGCAAGTAAAGGAGGAGCTATTCTGGGCCTGCTCATGGCCTGGCAGTTAATGTGGTTAGATCCCCCATGACTGACTGTAGTTTGAGTCCTGGATCCAGCATCTTGAAAAACACATCGGGTGCTTGTGTGTGCATGCCCAAAATCCCCAAAGGAGAAATAGAGGAGAAGGGATTGCAGTGTGACCATTACCCATGGTGGTGGCGGTGGTGGTAGTGGGGTGGGTGTCACTTTCTCACTTTCTCTCTCTCTGTGTCTTTGTCTCTATCTTGCTCTGCCTAGTGAGAACGTGCACCTTCTGGCCAAAAAAAAACATAATAATAATAAAAGAGCTATTTTCTGACTGCAGTTGGGAGGGGGTCTGCAAACTCCTTCACCCTCTAGTGTCTCCTCAGCACCTTCCCTTAGTCCTGTCTAATGTTTTACAAACCACAGTTTATGGAAGGGACACTTGGGGTTGAGGGAGGATGGGAAACCTCTTTGGAAGAGTGAAAGAGGTCAGGCTTTGAAAACCCTGTAGCAGATTTGAAATGAAGTCAGGGGGCTTGGGACAGGTCCCTCCTCCTCATTGCCTGGTCCCTCTCCTTCTCACCAGCAATTCTGGACATGTACACGCTGATGAGCAACAAGCAATACTATGATGCCATCTGCAGCGGAGAGATCTGCAACACCGAAGGCATCAGCAGTGAGTGTGGTGGGGGAGTGCAGTCCCTGGGGCTGGGAGCAGAAAGTCCCGGAGTCAGAAAAGGTAGCAGAGGGTGAGACAGATGAATCTAAGAGCGGACACGGCACATGAATGACAAGAGAACCAATGGGAGGAGACTGTGTGGGACATGGGTTCCCTTCCTACCCTGACCAGGTGTGGTACAGCCTGACAAGTATAAGCCAGTGCCGGACGAGCCCCCAAATCCCACAAATATTGAGGAGATACTGAAGAAGGTTCAAAGCAATGACAAAGAACTGGAGGAAGTGAATCTCAATAACATCCAGGTATTTAATGTCCACCCTCCAAACACTACTTTTGGGGTAACTATGAGAATGTCTTAGCCTATTGTCCTGTTCCCCTCTGCCAGGACATCCCAATCCCCATGCTAAGTGAGCTGTGTGAGGCAATGAAGACAAATACCTATGTCCGGAGCTTCAGTCTGGTGGCCACAAGGAGTGGTGACCCCATCGCCAATGTAAGGCCAGTTGACATCCCAGCCCTCTCCCCACGCCTTGACACACCTCTGGGCAGGGCTGACATACAAGGTGTGTGCGAGATGTGCTACTCCCATCATGCTTCCTGTAGGCAACCCTCATGGAGACCCCTCACCTCAGCCCTACAGCTCACAACTCCAAAATCTTGAGATCATTTTCTCAAAGGGCCACAGCACTCTGTACTATCACATTCTTTTTATTTATTTTTTAAAGAATTAATTAATTAATTAATTAACTTCAATTTGACCAGAGAGGGAAAGTGAGAAAGCAAGCCACCAGGTCTGGGACTTGAACCATGGTCGGTCATGTGGGAGTCCAGCACCAGCCCCATATACCACCAAGTTCTTGATCTCC
>NW_006205672.1:1259486-1261846 GCF_000334495.1 Tupaia belangeri chinensis
TCCCTACCTGCCCTCACTTCCCTCTAGCCCCACTGACAACTCAAGGACTCTTCACAGAGAGCTGTGTTTCCCTCTTGCTCCTGTTCTTTCTCTCCTCAGTCATCTGTGAAACTGACCCCTAATCCTAACTCAAGTCCCTACTACCCAGGCAGTGGCTGACATGTTACGTGAGAATCGAAGCCTTCAGAGCTTGAACATCGAATCCAACTTCATTAGCAGCACAGGGCTCATGGCTGTGCTGAAGGCAGTTCGAGAAAACACCACCCTCACTGAGCTCCGCGTAGACAACCAGGTCAGCATGCCCTTCGTTGGCCTTCTCAGCATTCAGCTATACTCCATGAACCTCCTACCCGAGCCAGTCACTGGGGCAGCTCTCTAGTCTTGCTTGAGTTTTCTTCGTGGTCTTTATGAGGGGAGCCAGGTCAGCAACTCTCTTCACCCACTCTGGAGAGACAAATCTCTTTGACCTCCCAATGGGTTCTGTGGCCTGGGACAGTGGACAACCCAGACAACATGGCTGACAGCTTTTGTCTCTGCCTTCCCCAGCGCCAGTGGCCTGGTGATGCAGTGGAGATGGAGATGGCCACCGTGCTGGAGCAGTGTCCCTCTATTGTCCGCTTTGGCTACCACTTTACACAGCAGGGACCACGAGCTCGGGCAGCCCAGGCCATGACCCGGAACAATGAACTGCGTGAGTAACTGCAGATGGGGTGTGGGGAGAGGGCAAGAAAAAACAGAAGCCAGTGGGGCCTCCTGAGAGCGAGCTTAGTGACACATGGCCTGGATGCTGCCAGATACTCACCGAAGTTCAAATTTCATGAGTGATCAGAAAGTGCAGAGAGGGACCAGCAGGTGGTATAGTGGCTAAGGCACTGGACTCCCACATGGCTGACAGTGGTTTGAGTCCCAGACCTGGTAGCTTAAAACTCAAGCCAGGGGGGAACCAGCAGTTAGCGTAATGGCTATGTCGCTGGACTCCCACGTAGTCGACTGCGGTTCGTGTCCCGGACCCGGTGGCTTAAAAAACTCACGCCAGGCGCGTGTGCGTGCGTGCCCAAGATCCCAAGAGGAGAATGGAGGAGAAGGGATTGCGGCGTGACCATCCCCCCTGGGGGGTGATTTCTCACTTTCTGTCTCTATGTCTCCCTCTCTGGCTGTCTGGCGAACGCACGCGCCCTACAGTGAAAATCTCTCCAAAAAAAAAAAAAAATTCAAGCCAGGGGACCAGCGGATGGTGGAATGGTTGTGTTGCTGGACTCCCACGTAGTCAACCATGGTTTGAGTCCTGGACCTGGTGGCTTAAAACTCATGCTAGGCACATGTGCATGCATGCCCCAAATCCCGAGAGGAAAATGGAGAAGGGACTATGGCGTGGTCATCCCCCCTGGAAGATGATTTCTCGCTTTCTGTCTCTGTCTCTCTTGCAAGCCCACATGCCCTATAACAAAAATCTCTCTTTAAAAACAAAACAACTCAACTGGGTGCATTTGTGTGTGTGCCCAAAATACCAAGAAGAGAATGGAGAAGGGACTGTGGTGTGGCCAAACCCCTTGAGGAGTGATTTCTCACTTTTTCTCTCTCTCTTCTCTGTGAGCACACACGCCCTATAGCAGAAATCTCTCATTAAAAAAAAAAAGAAAAAAAAAAAAAAAAAAAAAAAAAAAAAAAAAAAAAAAAAAAAAAAAGAAAGTACATAGAAGAGTCCCTCTACCCCAAACACGTACTAAGGGAGGTGGAAGTCAGACAGAAGTGTCTGTTGGAAGCGTGGTATTTTTATTTGTGGTGTGGTTTGTTCTGCTGCCATGGGGTGAGCCTGCCAGGCGGCCTTTGAGTCTAAGGAGGAGGAAAGGAGAAGAGTGCCTTAGGAGAGAGCAAGAGGTAGAACGAAGCCTTGTGTTTATGCTTCCTCCTTCACAGGTCGCCAACAAAAGAAGAGATGATACCGTTTTCCCCTTTGCCAACTAGAGCTGGGAGCCCTGGATGCTTAAATCCTCATCTACTCCCTTTCCTGTAAATAAAGGCCCTCCTGTCCACTCTGCCTGCCTCCCTCCTTGGACTCTGGGGTGGGAATCTTGGCGCTAACTCCCAAGGGTTACTGCCAGTTCATCAGGGGATTATTTATACTCTGGGGATCAGCAGGCTGGGAGGTTCAGGTTACCAGGAGGAGTGGGGGAGTGCCCTCCCTTGGTGTTCCCCATAACCCTGCCAATGCCTCCTGTCCTTTCTACTTTCACAGAATACTTAGCCTTAGCCCTGCTTCCAGATGTGGCCAGCCCTCCCGAACAACCCCACCTCCCCATCCCTTGCCTACTCACAGCCCTCAGGTGATGAGAAGAGGGAAAGGACTTTGTGTGAAGGTA
>NW_006205672.1:1261877-1267061 GCF_000334495.1 Tupaia belangeri chinensis
GGCAGACAACATGAAGGGCAAAGACTTCTTTCTGACAGACTTATTAATAGGGCACCGGGCTGCGTGCAGCTGACGCTTGGCATGACTTTGGGAGGAGGCGGGGGGAGGGGTTAGAAGTATGGAGAACTGTGTACATTCAGGGAAGGAGTGGGCAGGCTAAGAATGTACAGGCCTCTGGGACCAGCAGATGGCGTAATGGTTACGTCTCTGGAATCCCACATAGTCAACTGTGGTTCGAGTCCCAGACCCGGCAGCTTAAAACTTACGCCAAGCCTGTGTGTGTGCGTGCCCAAGATCCTGAAAGGAGAATGGAGAAGGGATTGTGGTGTGGCCATCCCTCCTAGGGGGTGATTTCTCACTGTCTTCCTGTCTCTCTGGCAAGCACGCATGCCCGATAGCAAAATTCTCTCTCTAATAAATAAATAAAAAGAATGAACAGATCTGAAACCCTGAGGTTGGACAAGATACCAGACTCAAGGACTTGCAGGTGGTGTGGGGGTTAATGGCACCTGATTCCCACATGGCCGACTACAGTTCGAGTCCTAGATCCAGAGGCTTGCTTTCTTTCTCTCTCTCTCACTCTGTTCCTTTCTGGTCAAATTATAAATAAACTTAAATAAAATAACTCTTTTAAAAAAAGAAAAGAAAGGGAACCAGCAGTTAGCGTAATGGCTATGTCACTGGACTCCCACGTAGTCGACCGCGGTTCGCGTCCCAGACCCGGTGGCTTAAAACTCACGCCGGGCGCATGTGCGTGCGTGCTCAGGATCCCGAGAGGAGAATGGAGGAGAAGGGATTCCGGCGTGACCATCCCCCCTGGGGGGTGATTTCTCGCTTTCTGTCTCTAATGTCTCTCTCTGTCTGTCTGGCGACAGAAAAGAAAAGAAAGAAACCAGACTTGAAGAAAGTTGGGCTCCCAGCGCCCATTGTAGTTTATTTATGAACTGAATGGGGAAAGGGGGTGTCAGTCTAGGGGGAGACCTGGAGGTTCCTCCTCGTCAGAGTCAAACTCAACATTTTCATCTTTTACCCATCGACCTCGTCCATCTGGGATCCATCCAGAGCTGGGAAGATCAGAGAAAACAAAATTAGTCAGGAAAGAGGTTTATTAAAAGTTAATAGTGGAGCCAGCAGGTGGCATGGTGACTGAGATACTGGACTTCCCACATGGCCAACCACAGTTTGAGTACCAGACCTGGTGGGTTGCTTACTCACTTTTTTTTCACTTTCTCTCACTTTCTCTCCCTCTCTCTGTCTGTCTCTGATAAGCATATGTGTGAAAATAATGAATAAATACATAAAATAATTTTCTTTTTTAAAGTTAATGGTGGGACCAGCAGATGGCATAATGGCTATGTTGCTAGACTCCTATGTGGTTGACCATGGTTTGAGTCCTGGACCAGGTGGCTTAAACTCACGCCATCCCATGCCCAAGATCCTGAGAGGAGAACGGAGGAGAAGGGACTGCGGTGTGGCCATCCCCCCCCGGGGGGGAGATTTCTCACTTTCTACCTCTCTGTCTCTTTCTTTCTGGCGGGCCCACGAGTCCTATAGCAAAAACCTCTCCAAAAAAGTTAATGGTTAAATTGGATAGGTGTGAAAAAAGGAGGGCCAGACAGAAAAGAGACCTGGGAAAATGATTAGGCATATTCACCTTCGAAGGGTGAGGTAATGATCCAGCGCTCGCCTTCTTGCGGGGCTCAGAGGGGCAGGGGCTGAGACAGCTGCCGACTCCGTGGCCTGTGGGCCGCCCCCAGGCTCAGGTTCCCTACTTTCGAGTTCAGTCTCCGGGGATGGCAAAGGGGTACGGGAGACGGAAGGACCAGGCGCTTCCGGTCTGGGTAGAGAAGAATCACAGTCTGTAAAAGCAGTAAAGGAAAAGGCCAACTCTATGACTCCCAACCCCTTCAAGCACTGTTTCCTACACTGTTCCTCAAGACGTAAGTATTCTGTATAAAAAAGATGTTCGGGACCAGCAGGGAGCATAGTGACTAAGGCACTGGACTCACACATGACTGAACACAGTTTGAATCCTGGACCTGGCAGCCTGAAAATCATGTAAGGGTCATATGCATGCATGCCCAAAATCCCAGGAGAATGGAGGAGAAGGGATTGTGGCGCGGCCATCCCTCTGGGGAGTGCTTTTTCGCTTTCTCTCTATATCTCATTTTGTCTCCTTCTGGCAAATGCACAAACCCTATATAGTAAATTGAAAAAAAAAAAAAAGTAAAAAGGATTTTAGGGGACCAGATGGTGGCAGAGCAGTAAAATATGACATTGCAAGGCTGACTCACATGGTCAGGTTCCAGGTTCACATATGGAGACCTACCTATGTTTGTACCCATGATCCAGGGCTGGCTGAGGCAGGGGGTGGATCACAGAGTCAAGACCCTGTTGGAGGTACTGTCTCTTTCTCCCTGTCTCTCTTGTTCATGAAGTAAACTTTATATAAACTTTATATATATATACACACACACACATTAGAATCATGAATGTAGGACAGGCCAACTTATAAATTTTTTGAGGGGAAAGAAGAGCTGCCAGGCAGAGCAGTAACATGCTATTCCAGATAAAGCAGAGTCCATATAGCATCTGTGGTTCAAACTCCCAGTCTGATCAATGGACTAGAGGAAGGGATATCACAGCATCAGACTCTGGAGTGTACATGCTCTATCATGAATTTTTTAAAAAGTCAATCTTGGGGCTGACAGGTACGTGGTGGTTAAGGGCACTGGGTTCCCACATGGCTGACCACGGTTTGAGTCCTGGACCTGGGGGCTTGCTTGCTTGCTTTCTCACTTTCCCTTTCTCTCTCTCTGTTTCTCTCTAATCAAATTAAAAAATAATAATAACCAGTGGACTTAGATAAATAAATCTTTTTCAAAAGTCTTTATTTATTTATTTATTTTTTGGCAAAGGTTTTTGCTATAGGGCACATGTGCTCGCCAGAAAGACAGAGAAACAGAAAGACAGAAAGTGAGAAATCACCCCCCAGGGAGGATGGCCACGCAGCAATCTCTTCTCCATTCTTCTCTTGGGATCTTGGGCACGCGTGCACACGCGCCGGGCGTAAGTTTAAGCCACTGGACCCAGGACTCAACCGTGGTCGACTACGTGGGAGTCCAGTGACATAGCCATTACACCAACTACTGGTCTCTAAAAAGTCAATCTTTTTGTTTGTTTGTTTTTTAATAATTATTTATTTTATTTATTCATTCATTTATTTTTTTTAGTTTGAGCAGAGAGAGACAGAGGGTGAGAATGAGAGAGAGAGGAAGTGAGAAAGCAAGCCACCAGATTCAGGACTTGAACCCTGGTCAGCCATGTGGGAGTGTCCAGCGCCTTAACCACCACGTCACCTGCTGGTCCCTAAAAAGTCAATCTTAAAACTTTGTATTGCCCTTAAAATACAAAGGGTCTTTCAAAAGTTCATGGAAAATGCATGTGTAAAAACTATGCATGGATTTCAATTTTTATTTATTTGCTTTTAAATTTTTTTAAAAAGTTTTTATTATAGGGTGGGCACTCACAAGGGAAAGACAGAGAGAAGGAGGGAAAGTGAGAAATTACTCCCCAGGTGGGATGGCCACTCCACAATCCCTCCTCCTTAGCTGATCTGTCCACCACCCCCCGTTGCAACCCCAGCTATCTGCAGGGTGAGGGGATGGCTTTTCCCTCTAGACAGGCCCCCTCGGGACGTCAGGACTGCTTCATGGGAGCCGGACCCATTCTTATGGAAGCCTGGTACAACTGGCCTGCTCCCCATTGAGGGAAAGACGCCTGGAGCATCAGCTGGAGCCCAGAGACATCTGGAGATTTTGGGGCACACACCAAGAGTTTTTGCTATAGGGCGCGTGTGCTCGCCAGAAAGACAGAGAAACTGTCTTTCCAAGTTACTGGGTCCAGGACTCGAACCACAAAGTTGACCATGTGGGATCTAGCTGCCTTAACCACCACACGACGAGCTGGTCCAGATTTCAATTGTTTTGCACCAAATACACTTGTAGTTTAATTCCTTATTTCCATATGAACTTTCTGAGGACCCCTTGTAAACTGCAAAGTACCATTTCCCAAATTTTACTTAAAATCAGAAAGTTATCTTTCCCTGAAATTTCAGTTAACATCTCTAGATTATATTTCTCAGAATACAATTTGAAAAACACTAATTTTAGAGGCCAGCGAGTGGCATGGTGGTTAAAGACACTGGACTCCCACATGGCCAACCACGGTTCAAGTCTCGGACCTAGTGGCTTTCTTTCTCACTTCCTTTCTCTCTCTGTGTTTCTCTGATCAAACTTGAAAATAACAATGATAGTAATAATAAAGTTAAATAAAATAATTTTAAAAAAACACACAAAAAAACCCCCCACTAATTTTAGAGCCATCTCTCTCTTTCTACCCCTTACTGCCTCTGACTTTCCCATCCCACAGACCTGAACTTCCGGCGGCAGCAACTGTTGTAATGGGGAGCTCTGTGCAGAGCCCTCTGGGTGATAAGTCGGGTCTGGGTTAGCAGAGGAGCCTGGTACAGAGATGGGAGACAGTCAGAACCTTCAGAGCTAGAATGAAGCCAACACCCTGCAAGCCTGGTGTGCACGGCAGTCCTTCCTGAAACACCCCCATTCCAATGACCTCAGCCTTGGTTTCTTCCCTCCTTGATTCACTCTGCGGTCTTGGATTTTGCTCTGTTTCTTTTCCCGGCTGCTTTTTGCCATAGAAAAGCTGTAGGCCTCAGGAGAAAGGGAAAAAGAAATCAAATCAGCACTTAAAAGTGGTCTTTAGCTCTCTTTCATGTTAGTCGCCCACATGCCATCCAGACTGAGGAAGACCCAGAAACTTCGAGGCCACGTGAGCCACGGTCATGGCCGCATCGGCAAGCACCGGAAGCATCCTGGAAGCCGGGGCAATGCAGGTGACTGCATCACCACAGGGTCAACTTCGACAAATATCACCCAGGTTACTTTGGGAAAGTTGGTATGAGGCATTACCACTTAAAGAGGAACCAGAGCTTCTGTCCAACTGTCAACCTTGATAAATTGTGGAGCTTGGTCAGTGAGCAGACACGGGTAAATGCCACCAAAAACAAGACCAGAGTAGCTCCCATCATTGACGTAGTGTGATTGGGCTACCACACGGTTCTGGGGAAGGGGATGCTCGAAGCAGCCTATCATCGAAGGCCAAATT
>NW_006205672.1:1267132-1269992 GCF_000334495.1 Tupaia belangeri chinensis
TTTCTTTAAATGCTAAAAAATGAAAAAAAAAAAAAAAAAAAAAAAAGTCCTTAGCGATTTCGAAGGTTTATTCTCTATCCTGTCTTCTCACACTTACTGGACAGGTGTTTCTTGCCTGCTCGGTGGGCAGTCAGCATGGCCAGGGTGTCCAGGACTGGTCGGTGGGGACAGATGGCACAGGCAAAGCTGGGAAGGATTAAAGAAGAAAACTGCTCTAGGAGAAAAGGAGTGGGAGGAAGAAATCCTGGGGAAGGTCCCACCCTCTGTCCTATCAGTCCTTTCCAAAGCCCAATTCCCAGGTCTTTCAATCTCTATTGCTTCCCATCTTTAATCCCTGCCAAAGAATCTTAGATACTTTTGATTCTTTCCTTAGTAACAAAAATTTGTTGTGCCTCTAGTCGCAGAAACCTCAGGTTTGATCCAGTCCTCGTCCTCACCGTCCATCCCGTAGCATAAGCGCTTCATCCTCTGGGATGTAACTGGCCAAAAGATCTCCAACTCTACGTTTCTGCAGGGTGTAGGGGAAGAAATCCGAACATGTAAGAGACAGGGATGGAAAGGAGATAGGGAAGAGGAATCAATGGCATAAGGACCACGGGTTGAAAAAGGGGGCTCTGGGGCCGGCAGGTGGCGGGTGGTTAAGGCAGCTGGACTCCCACATAGCTGACCAGAGGTTGAGTCCTGGACCTGGCAGCTTGCTTTCTTACTTTCCTTCTCTTTCTCTCTCTGTCTCTCTCTGGTCAACATCAAAAAAATGAAATGAAATGAAATAATGACAACAAATAAAATTAAATTAAAATAATTTTTTTTTGGAGAGGTTTTTTTGCTATAGGGCGTGTTCGCTCACCAGAAAGAGAGGGACAGGGAGACAGAAAGCAAGAAATCACCCCCCTCCCGGGGTGGGGGGGAATGACCATGCCTCAATCCCTTCTCCTCCATTCTCCTCTCGGGATCTTCGGCACACACACACGCACCCCCCCGGCGTGAGTTTAAGCCACCAGGTCTGGGACTCAAACCACAGTCGACTACATGGGAGTCCAGCGACATAGCCATTACGCTAACTGCTGGTCCCTAAAATAATTTTTAAAATAATAATAATAATTCTAAAAAAAAAGAGAAAGAAAGAAAAAGGGGGCTCTTTAGCGCTAGTTTCTAGGCTCCCTCGCGCCCCGATTTGTTGCCAGAGCAACGAAACAAAGCTGCATCCCAGCCTTTAGAGGGCAGCTGAAGCTGCTCCAGACCCTCTTTGCTAGCGCTTACTTTGAGCACATTGAGTTGACTCCAATCGTCCCCTTCTCTCTTGAAAGACATCACGATTGTGAGTCGCACAATGAATATATTCGGTTGCAACTACTTCGCCTCTCCTTCAGGCCACCGTAGCAGGAGACCGTCCCCAGTCTCTCTTCCGGCCTCCTTCCGGCCTCCGCACTTCCGGGGACGCACTTCCACGCATGCACTGCGCGATCCGGAAACCCGCCCTCAGAACGCCCCCGGGACTGCATTTCCTATGGTGCCGTGCTGCCCGCAGACGCGGAGCCTGTTGGGAAATGAAGTCTTTTCTCAAAGAGCTTGTGGCTCAGCTGGACCGAGGCCCTGGCATCCTGGCGAACTGGAGGCTTTGGGAGCGAGCAGGACGTGGCGGTGGAGCCCGAATTTGAGAGTGTGACCTTTCTGATGCACAGCGGGCCTTCGAGGCCCTGTGAGCGGAAAGCGTCCTGCAAACTTGCGGAATCCGCTTGCGCTTCGTCGGCGCCACAGCCCACCTGGGCTGTGTTCCTGACCCTAGCATACGTGCCCCAAGCGGGGCGGAGCCAGGATGTGGGGGCACCCCGAAACCCGCCTGCCGAACTTGGGGGCAAACTGAGGAAAGAGTATTGTGACGGGTATCTGGAGTTCAAAGGCCAGGGGTCACTGTAGCGAGGAGTTGTGGGGGGTTGAAAGTGGGAGGGGTGCTAAGGGGAGACTCAGGGACTGAATACTCAGGGGACAGATTTGTGGATAAACGGCTTGGAAAGAGGAGAAGTAGGGGTGGGCGTTACAGTGCTGGGGGAGTCTGGGAGACTTAGGAGAGAAGGGGAAAGGAGCGAGAGAATATCCATCCATTGCCAGACTTCACGCTTGTCACTGTCGGTCACTTAGCTGATCTGTCCCCCACCCCCCGAGTTGCAACCCCAGCTATTTGCAGGGTGAGAGGATGGCTTCTCCCTCTAGACAGCCCCCCCTCGGGGGGTCAGGACTGCTTCATGGGAGCCGGACTCGTTCTTATGGAAGCCTGGTACAATCGGCCTGCTCCCCAGTGAGGGAAAGACGCCTGGAGCATCAGCTGGAGCCCGGAGATACCCTGGCTGGACTAGCACTCAAATACGGTGTGACGGTGAGTCTTCCGGGACTACACTTGCCCGTTTGATCTTTTTTTTTTTTGGAGAGGTTTTTTACTATAAGGTGACTGTACTCTCCAGAAAGATAGAGACAGACAGACAGACAGACAGACAGAAAGCGACAAATCACCTCCCAAGGGGGATGGCCAGGCCTCAATCTCTCCTCCTCCATTCTCCTCTTGGGATCTTGGGCATGCATGCACACATGCCCGGCGGTGTGCATGCATGCGACCCGATAAGCCACCGATTCTGGGACTCAAACTGGGCTTGACTACATGGGAGTCCAGCGACATAGCCATTGTATGCCAACTACTGGTCCCTGCCCATTTGATTTTCACATCTCTATCAGGTATACAATTATTGTTTCTTTTTTTTCTTAGTCTTTGCTATAGGGTGTGTGAGCTCACCAGACAGAGACAGAGAAAGAGAAATCACTCTAGGGGGGGTGGGGTGGGGTGGAGGGGAATGGAAGGGGGTGACCA
>NW_006205672.1:1270160-1271516 GCF_000334495.1 Tupaia belangeri chinensis
GGTTGGCCCTATTATTCCTTTTTTTTTTTAAAGAATTATTTATTTCATTTTATTTTAAAATTTGACTGGAGAGAGACAGAGAGAGAGAAAGGGAAAATGAGAAAGCTAGCCCTCAGGTCCAGGACTTGGACCACAGTCAAGTCCAGTGCCTTTACTACCATGCCACCTGCCTTCCCTGTAGTATTCTTTTAAAAAAAATTTTAAATTTAAATAATTATTTATTTGTTTTTTTAAATTTCTGTAGAGTATCTGTGGTCACCAGAGAGAGACAGAGAGAGAAAGAGAGAAAAAGCAAGCCTCCAGGTTCAGGACTTAAACGGCAGTTGACCATGTGGGAGTCCAGTGCTTCAACCACCATGCCACCTGCTGGCCCCCCATTGTCCCTTTTTGCAGATGAAGAAACTTGATACTTAGATTGACTAACCAATTTGACCAAGGTCAAATGACTGAGTGTTGGGACCAGCAGATGGTATAATGGGTATAATGGTTATGTTGCTGGACCCAGCGGCTTAAAACTCACGCCTGGTGTGTGTGTGAGGTGGTGCTCAAAATCCTGAGAGGAGACTGGACGAGAAGGGATTGCAGTGTGGCCATCCCCTCTGTCTCTCTGTCTCTCCTGTGAGCGTATGCATCCTACAGCAAAAATCTCTCTAAAAAAGAAAATAAACAGGGACCAGCAGTTGGCATAATGGTTACATGGCTGGATTCCCACGTGGCTTGAAACCCACACCAGGCATGTGTGTGTGCATTCCCGGGATCCCAAGAGAAGAGTGGAGGAGAAGGGATTGCCACGTGGCCATCCTCCCAGGGATGATTTCTCACTTTCTGTCTCTCTGGCAAGTGCATACACTCTATAGCAGAAATCTCTCTAAAATAAGTAAACAAATAACTGAGTGTCAAAGTTGGAATTCAAACAAGGTCACCTGACTAAAGTCTGGACTGTTAACCATGTAGAAAATGTTTAATTGAGTGATTAAACATTTACATAAAAAATGGAGAGGTAGTTTTTAGTTGTAAGTTCCTCTTCTTGTTCTTGTTTCCTCCTCAATGCTCTGTCTTCTTTCCAATAAGGTGGCCTCCTTACTACAAAACAGGTACTCGCTACACCAAATACTTAAGGTCATGCATAGAGTAGATTTGACAGTTGTAAAAATACATTGTGGGGAACCAGCAGTTAGCGTAATGGCTATGTCGCTGGACTCCCACGTAGTCGACCGCGGTTCGTGTCCCGGACCCGGTGGCTTGGAACTCACGCCGGGCGCGTGTGCGTGCGTGCCCAAGATCCCAAGAGGAGAATGGAGGAGAAGGGATTGCGGCGTGACCATCCCCCCTGGGGGGTGATTTCTCGCTTTCTGT
>NW_006205672.1:1271579-1279095 GCF_000334495.1 Tupaia belangeri chinensis
ACATTGTGTAGGGACCAGCAGTTGGTGTAATGGCTGTCGCTGGACTCCCATGTAGTAGACCGCGGTTTGAGTCCCAGACCCAGAGGCTTAAACTCATGCCGGGCGCATGTGCATGCGTGTCCAAGATCCCTTGAGGAGAATGGGGAAGAGATTGCAATGCGGCCATCCCCCCTAGGGGATGATTTCTCTCTTTCTGTCTCTCTGTTTCTCTCTGTCTTTCTGGTTAGTGCATGAGCCCTAAAGCAAAAACCTCTCAAAAAAAAAAAAGAAAAGAAAAGAAAATATTGCATTAAAGTTGATGAGGTTCCCACTGCCTCCTACCAATATCCTGTTCTGTCACAAACAAATGTTGAATTTAGTCTTGCTATACTTCAAACACTGTAGTAACCCTACTAGGAGAGAGATACATAAATAAAATGTATGGCTGCTTTCCTCATGTAATTTACAGTCTAATGAGAAATGGACAGGGACATGAATAATGATTGTAGGTAACAGAATATGGTGAGTTTGTAGGGTATTAACATAGGGCAGTTCCAGTGGTGGTGGTGGTTGAGGTGCTGGACTCCCACATTCCCCACTGAAGTTCAAGGCCCAGACCTGGCAGCTTGCTTTCTAATTTTCTCTCTCTATAGTCGAATAAGATAATAATAATAGAAAATTAATTATTCTTAAAAAGAAACAAAAGCTGGAAAATGAGAAGAGAAAATTATTTTTTATGTGGAAGAATGCTAGGCTGGATATTTGTGCAGTTTTTTTTATTTTTAGAGGGATTTTTGCTATAGGGTATGTGAGCTCGCCCCAGAGACAGAGAATGATAAAGAGACAGAAAGTGAGAAATCACCCCCCAGGAGGATGGCCACGCCGTAATCCATCCTCCATTTTCCTCTCAGGATTTTGGGCACACATGTATACATACCCAGTGTGAGTTTCAAGACACTGGGTCCAGGACTTGAACCACAGTTGACTATGTAGGAGTCCAGCGCCATAACCATTATGCCATCTGCTGTTTTCTGTTTTTTTGTTTTAAGGCTTTTGCCATAGGGTTCGTGTGCTCATCAAAGAGGAGAGAAACAGAGAGATACAGGAGAGGGAAAGTGAGAAATCACCCCTCAAGGGGATGGTCGTTGCTTGAGTTGAATAATAATAATATTCAATCATATTATTACATTATATATAGTATGTTATATAGTCTATCTAACATATTATTATATTAGTTATTAATAGCGTTATTCAGTTATTGGATAATAATTATTACCTACCTGTCATTTAAGGAACACTTAAGTGTGTACCATGTGTTATCTCTTATTATCCTCACAGGACTAAGGGACAGGTGTAACTATTCCCATTTCCTTTAAAGAATTATTTTTATTTGGGACCAGCAATTAGCGTAATGGCTATGTTGCTGGACTCCCATGTAGTAGACCATGGTTTGAGTCCCGGACCCAGTGGCTTAAACTCATGCCAGGCGTGTGTGTGTGTGTGTGTGCCCAAGATCCCGAGAGGAGAATGGAGGAGAAGGGATTGCGGCATGGCCATCCCCCCTGGGGGGTGATTTCTTGCTTTCTGTCTCTCTGTCTCTCTCTGTCTGTCTGGCAAGCACATGCACCCTGTAGCAAAAAAAAAAAAAAACCTCAAAGAAAAAATAATTATTTTTATTTAACTTTATATATTTGTTTGTTTGTTTGTGTATTTATTATTTGACCAGAGAGGGACAGAGAGAGAGAGAGAGAAGGTGAGAAAGCAAGCTGCCAGGTCCTGGACTTGAACTGTGGTTGGCCATGTGGGAGTCCAGCACCCTCAACCACTGTGCCACCTGCTGGCCTCTTAACTATTCCCATTTAAAGATGGGGAGACTGAGGCTTAGGGAGATAAGATAATTTGCCATAGACCATGCAACTATCAATAGTATAATTGGTGAATCCCAGCAGATGGAGTAACATTTATGTTACTGGACTCCCACATGGCTGACCGCGTTTCAAGTTCTGGACCCGGTGACTTGAAAATCATGCTGGGTGTGTGTGTGTATGTGTGTATCCAAAATCCTAGGAGGAGAAAGGATTGCAGCACGGCCATTCCCCCTGGGAGGTGATTTCTCACTTCCCTTCTCACTTAGTCTGTGTCTTTTTCTCTTTCCCCAGCATGTGCCCTAATGCAAAAATGTCAAAAAAATAATAATGATGAAACAGCATAATTGGTAGAGCTAGGATTCAGACTAGATTGTCTAATTCTAAGACTTGTACTTTTTTTTTCATTCATGACGGAGCATGTGTGCATGTAAAGGTGAGAGACAGAGGAGCACCTTTTAAAAGGTCTGGTCCTACCATGATCCCCTTCCTCCAGTCCTCCAGCCCATCGGATCCCTGGCACTCATGCTTGTGCCACATGTGCCCTAGGCTGACTGGGCTGAGGATTAGAGCCATGGTCACAATGTGGAATCCAGCGTCTTCTATCTCTTCACCACCACTATGGCATGGAGCTGGCCCTGAAACTTACTTTTTTTTTTGCTTTTGCTTATTTTAATTTGCCAGAGCTTGAGTACACTTGCTGGAGAGAGAAGATTTGAGAAAGTATCCCCGATGGGGAATGGTTATGACATAATCCCTTCTCCATTTCTCCCTCCTTTCGGAATATTGGGCATGTTTCTCAAACTGCTGGGTTCGAGACTCAAACTATACAGCTGGCCATGTTAGGTCCAGCCACATTACTAGCTGGTCCCAAATCCTTACTTTTAACTATTCTGTTACACTAATTAGATTCTTTTTTTTTTTTCTTTTGGAGAAGTTTTTGCTATAGGGTACGTGCACTAACCAGAAAGAGAGACAGAGAGAAAGAAAGCGAGAAATCCCCCCCCCCCCAGGGGGATGGCCACACTGCAATCTCTTCTCCATTCTCCTCTCAGGATTTTGGGCATGCACACACATGTGCCTGGTATGAGTTTAAGCCACTGGGTCTAGGACTCGAACTGCAGTCGACTACATGGGAGTCCAGTAACATAGCCATTACACCAACTGCTGGTCCCACACTAACTAGATTCTTAGAATTTTTCTAGTACTTTCCTTTTTTTCTTTTTTAGAATTATTTTATTTAACTTTATTTATTTATTTATTTATTTAAATTTGACCAGAGAGAAACAGAGCAAGGGAGAGGAGAGACTGAGAAAGCAAGCCACCAGGTCTGGGACTTGAACTGCAGTCAGCCACCTGGGAGTCCAGTGCCCTTAACCACCAAACCACCTGCTGGTCCCTCTAGTACTTTTTTTTCTTTCTTTCTTTTTTAGAGAGATGTTTTGCTCTAGGGCGTGTGTGCTCACAGGAGAGAGGAGAGAGACACAGAGACAGAAAGCGAGAAATCACCCCCTAGTAGGGGTGTCCACACCACAGTCCCTTCTCCACTCTCCTCTTGGGATTTTAGGCGCACATGCACATGTGCCCGGCATGAATTTTAAGCCACTGGATCCGAGATTTGAATTTCAGTTGACTAGGTGGAGCAATTTAACCATTATGCCATCTGCTGGTCCCATCTTTTTTTTTTTCCTTTATTTTCTTTTTCTTTTTTTCTTTTTTTTTAAGAGATTTTTACTATAGGGCACATGCCCTTGCCAGACAGACAGCAAGAAATCAACCCCAAGGGGGTTGGGCCGCACCACAATCCTGTCTCCTCCATCCTCTTCTCAGGATCTTCGGCATGCACACACGTGTGCCTGGCGTGAGTATTAAGCTGCCAAGTCTGGAACGCCAACTGCAGGCGTCTAAATGGGAGTCTAACGACGTAACCATTAAGCCATCTGCTAGTCCCAGATGGTCCCATCTAGCTCTTTCTTAAAGACTGTAGGTTGATGACCTCTTAATCTCCTAACAATAAAAGCAAAACAATATTTACAAATTAATTCATAGCTTCTTAGCGCTATAAGGAACCTAGGATATTATCTATTGTATACAAAATAAAATAAAAGCATCCGAATACTTGGACCAGCAGGTAGTGTGACAGTTAAGGTGCTGGACTCCCACATGGCCAACTGTGGTTGGAGTCCTGGATCTGGCAGCTTGCTTTCTCACTTTCCCTCTCTCTGGTCAAATTTTAAAAATAATTTTAATATTAAATAAGATAACATGCAGGGAACCAGCAGTTAGCGTAATGGCTATGTCGCTGGACTCCCACATAGTCGACCGCGATTCGTGTCCCGGACTCAGTGGCTTAAAACTCACGCCAGGCACGTGTGTGTGCGTGCCCAAGATCCCGAGAGGAGAATGGAGGAGAAGGGATTGCGGTGTGACCATCCCCCCTGGGGGGTGATTCCTCGCTTTCTGTCTCTATGTCTCTCTCTGTCTGTCTGGCGAGCGCATGTGCCCTATAGCGAAAACCTCTCAAAAAAAAAAAAAACAAAAGATAACATGCAAAGAAAGCATCAAAATAATTGATAAAGTATTAGGATAAATGTGCAAGCCAACTTCAACTTTTTTTTTTTTTTTAAGGTTTTTGACAGAGGATGTGTGCACTCACCGGAGAGAGAGAAACAGTGAGAGGGATAGTGAGAAGTCACCCCCTGTATAGGGGGAGGAATTACATGCTGCAGATCCTTCTCTTCCATTCTCCTCCTGGGATTTCAGGCATATATGCACGTCCCAGTGTGATTTTCAAGCCACCTGGTTTAGAACTTAAATTGCAATTGACTGTGTGTGATTACAACACTGTAACTACTATGCCACATGCGGGCCATTTAGATTAACCCTAGTTTTACTTTTCATTTCTATTTTTTTTCTTTAGAGAATTTTTTAATTCAACTTTATTTATTATTTTTATTTTTTAATTTGACCAGAGAAAGACACCACCAGGTCCAGGACTTGAACTGCAGTCAGCCATGTGGGAGTCCAATGACATAAGCTTTATAACACTGCTGGTCCCAACCCAGTTTTATTATTTTTATTTTTTAATTTGACCAGAGAAAGACACCACCAGGTCCAGGACTTGAACTGCAGTCAGCCATGTGGGAGTCCAATGACATAAGCTTTATAACACTGCTGGTCCCAACCCAGTTTTATTATTTTTATTTTTTAATTTGACCAGAGAAAGACACCACCAGGTCCAGGACTTGAACTGCAGTCAGCCATGTGGGAGTCCAATGACATAAGCTTTATAACACTGCTGGTCCCAACCCAGTTTTATTATTTTTATTAATTTCTTTTTTTTAGAGAGGTTTTTGCTATAGAGCATGTGCACTCACCAGAGAGAGAGAAAGAGGCAGAAAGAAAGTAAGCAAGAAATCCCCAGGGGAGATGGCCACACCGTAATTCCTTCTCCATTCTCCTCTTGGGATTTTGGGCACATACGCACATGAGCCCGGCATGAGTTTTAGGCCATAGGTCTCAGGGACTCTAACCGTTGTCAACTACTTGGGAGTTCAGTGACATAACCATTTTGCCATCTGCTGGTCCCCCATTTTTGTTTTTAAACACATTATAGTGTAAGATTGTATTACGTTTATTATAGCAGTCTTACCTCAGGATAGAAAGGACTTTGATATTTGACAGGTACAAGAAATGTGACTGGGCCATCCAGTGGGATGGTGGTTAAATTGACTGTATCCCACATAACCTGCTGTGTGACTCTAGTCTCAGATCCAGTCACTTGACAAACACACTGGGCACATGTGCATGCATGCCCAAGATCCCGAGAAGAGAATGGGGAAGGGATTGTAGTGTGGCCATTTCCCCACCCCAGGGCATATTTTCTCACTTTTTGTTGTTGTTAGGTTTTAGCCATAGGGCACATGTGCTGCTGGAGAGAGACAGAAAGAGGGAAAGTGAGAAATCACCCCCCAAGGATAACCCTACTTTCTCACTTTCCCTTTCTCCAACAAGTGCATGAGTCCTATATAAAAAAAAAAAAATTAAATAAAATTAAAAAAAGAGTGGCCAGCAGGTGGTGTGGCAGATAAGGTATTGGACTCCCACATGGCCAACCATGGTGTGAGTCCCAGACCTGGGATGGTGTGCTTTTTCACTTTCTCTCTCTCTTTTCTTTCTCATCTCTCTCTGGTGAGCCCACATGTAGCAAAATTTAAAAAACAATAATAAATAAATAATTTTAGAAGTCTTAAAAAATGAAATATGACTTTCTAAATTGGTGCAAATATGTGTTAAATTTTTAATAAAATTGGCTCTCTGGCTTCTGATAATAAAATATTAGTGTATTGGACCACCAGGTGGCATGGTAGTTAAGGCGTTGGACTCCCACATGACTGTGACCTAAGTCCTGCATCCAGTGGCTTGAAAATCACTGGGGCAGGGGTGGGGGTGGGGCGGCAGGTGGTGTAGTGGTTAAAAGTCTGGATTCCCCCATGGTCGACCACAGTTCGAGTCCCGGACCTGGCGACTTGCTTTCTCATTTTCCCTTTCTTTCTCTGGTCAAATTAAAAAAATAATAATAACAAATGGAATTAAATAAATAAATAATTATTTTTTTAAAAAAGGAAATACACTGGGAATGTATGCATACATGCCCAGAATCCCAGAAGGAGAATGAAGGAGAAAGGATTGCAGTGTGGCCATATCTCCTGGTGAGCACACCTGCCCAGTGGCAAAAAAACAAAACAAAAAAAACCTTAGTGTACTGTATCTATAGTTCCTATATGTTATTATCTATTATAGTTTATTTATTCATAAAGCATTAATGTGCGCCTGCTCTTTGCCAAGCTCTACAGGATGCTAAGGGGTGCCTTGGGGTTACAGAGACAGCAAATCACCATCCTTACCCTTAAAGGACCCACAAAATTCAGACAAGACCAGTCTCTGAAGAAGCGAGTAACAATACAATAGAGTAGGTACTATTACAGCGATACTTACAATACTTATTGAGAGCACTGAAGAAGTTAACACAAAGGGAGTGACAGTTGATGAGTGTAAGTCTTCCAGCAGAGCAGGGGATGGGGAGCATTGTGAGGAATGATCAAAGAGCACTGAAAAGTTAGGAATGCAGAATGTTCAGGTGGAAGAAGAGAGAAGAAGCTAGATATTACCCATGGGGACTAGGTAGAAAAAGCCCTTGAATGTTAATTTGGATTTTCTCTTTTAGCTAGTGAGGAGCCATGGGAGGTTTATAAGCAGGATTAAGCAGATTTATTTTTTTAGAAAGAGATGTCAAGAGGAGAATGAGTATAACTGGAGAGAGGAAGACCTGTTAACTCTTGCAGTAACCCAGCGGAGACATAATAAGGGTTTGTTCTAAGCAGTAGTGATTTTTTTGGGGAAATAATTAATTAATTAATTAATTAATTATTAGATTTGACCAGAGAGAGAGAGAAGGAAAGTGAGAAAGCAAGCCACCAGGTCTGGGACTCGAACCACAGTCAGCCATGTGGGAGTCCAGCACCTCAACCACCATGCCACTAGCCAGCTCTAGAAGTGAGAGAATTTTAAAATTCTATTTATTTATTTATTTATTTATTTTTAAGAAGAAGACATCGTGGTTTTTTTTTTTTTTTTTTTTTTTTTTTTAAAAATTTTTTTTTTTTGGGAAC
>NW_006205672.1:1279518-1279952 GCF_000334495.1 Tupaia belangeri chinensis
TAGAAGTTTTTTTAAAAATAATTATTTATTTATTTAATTCTATTTGTTATTGTTATCTTTTGATATTACCACCAGAGAGAGAGAGAGAAAGGGAAAGTGAGAAAGCAAGCCGCCAGGTCCAGGATTTGAACCATAGTCGGCCATGTGGAAATCCAGCACCTTTAACCACCATGCCACCTGTTGGCCCTATTATTATTATTATTTTAATTTGCTATAGGGCATATGTGCTCACGAGAGAGAGACAGAGAAAGTGAGAAAACAAGCTGAGGTCTGAGATTTGAATCCCAGTTGACCATGTGGGAGTTAAGCTCTAACCAAGACATTTTTTTTAAGAAAGAATTATTGGGACTGAGACCAGCAGTTCGCCTAATGGCTATGTCGCTGGACTCCCATGTAGTCGACTGTGGTTCAAGTCCTGGACTCGGTGGTTTGAA
>NW_006205672.1:1280083-1298196 GCF_000334495.1 Tupaia belangeri chinensis
GTGCCCTAAAGTCAAAACCTCCCAAAAAAAAAAAAAAAAGACTTATTGGGGCCAGCAGGTAACATGGTGGTTAAGGGCACTGGGCTCCTACATGGCTGACCGCAGTTTGTGTCCCAAACCTGGCAACTTGCTTTCATGCTTTCTCACTTTCTCTTCCTTTCTCATTCTGTCCTTTCTCTGGTCAAATTTTAATAAATAAATAAATAATTTTAAAATAAGAATAACAAATTAAATTAATTCTTTTAAAGATAAAGAATTAATTTAATTTGTTAATTATTATTTTCTAACTTGACCAGAGAGGGACAGAGAGAGAGAGAGAAGGAGGGAGAGAAAGCGAGAACACAAGCTGCCAGGTCCAGGACTAGAACTATTTTCAGCCATGTGGGAGTCCAGCGCATTAACCACCTCACCACCTGCTGGCCCTAGCCTGAAGATATTTTTTAAAATAATTATTTATTTATTTAATTCCCTTTGTTATTGTTATCTTTTGATATTACCACCAGAGAGAGAGAGAAAGGGAAAGCAAGAAAGCAAGCCACCAGGTCTGGGACTTGAACCATGGTCAGCCATGTGGGAATACCGCGCCCTTATCCACCACACTACCTGCTGGCCTTGATTTTTTTTTTTTTAAGAGAGATTTTTGCTATAAGGTATGTGTACTCACCAGAGAGACAGAAAGTGAGAAATCACCCCCCAAGGAGGGATGGCCATGCTGCAGTCCCTTCTCCTCCATTCTCCTGTCAGGATTTTGGGCATGCACATGCAAACGTGCCTGGTATGAGTTTTAAGCTGCCAGGTCCAGGACTCAAACTGCCCTTGACTATGTGGGAGTCCAGCAATGTAATATTACACCATCTGCTGGTCCCGGCCCCAGAGATTTTGGAAGCACTTTTGTTGACCAGTTCAGTTCGGATGACGACAGAAAACTGAGTTAAGGATGACAGTTATATTCTGCATGGTGAAGCCAGGTGGGTAGAGGGTGATGCCAGTCACTGTGTTCAGTGATGAGTAAATCAATATAAATATTTGGGCAATGAAGGTTCTTTTTTTTATTTGGAGAGGTTTTTGCTATAGGGCATGTGTGCTCACCAGAAAGACAGAGACAGAAAGACAGAAAGCGAGAAATCACCCCCCCAGGGGGATGGCCACACCGCAGTCCCTTCTCCATTCTCCTCAGGATCTTGAGCACACACGCACATGCACCTAGCGTAAGTTCAAGCCACTGAGTCCGGGACTTGAACCTCAGTGGACTATGTGGGAGTCCAGCGATATAGCCATTAGGCCAACTGTTGGTCCTTAAGTTACTAATAGTATAGTGTGAAAAGCATTCCCAGAAACAGTGTAAAAGCCCAGGATTCAAGTTCTGGTCTGTTATTAACTTGCTAGTGTGTTGTCAGAAAAGTCATGATGTATTTTTTTCTTTCTTTCTTTTTTTTTTTAAAGAAGTATTTAACTTTATTTATATATTTTAATTTGACCAGAGAGGGACAGAATGAAAGAGAGGGAAAGTGAGAAGGCAAGCTACCAGGTCAGAGACTTGAACTGTGGTCGGCCATGTGGGAGTTCAGTGCCCTCAACCACCATGCCACCTGCCAGCCCCTTATTTATTTTAATTTGACCAGAGAGGGACAGAGTGTGTGTGCGTGTATGTGTGTGTGTGTGTGTGAGAGAGAGAGAGAGAGTGTGTGTGAGAGAGAGAGAAAGAGAGTGAGAAGGCAAGCCACCAGGTCCAGGACTTGAACCGTGATCAGCCATGTGGGAGTCCAGTGCCCTAAACCACCACACCACCTGCTGGCCCTTTTTCTATGTTTTTCTGTGCAAAAATACATCATGAGTTTTTCAACAATTCAGTTGATAATATCTTAGGCAAGTAGCTGAACCTCTCAGAGCCTCAGTTCCTTCCTCTTTTTTAAAATTTATTTTTAAAGAATTTCTTCAGCGGGCACATATGCTCTCAGAAAGGGAGAGGGAGAAAGCACACCCCCCGAGTAGAGTGTGGCCACACCACAATCCTGTCTCCATTTCTCCATCCTAACTGGTGAGTGTATGTGCCCTATAGTTAAAAAATAAAAAAATGATTACTATGAATAGTTTTGACCTGGTGGACCCCTGAAGAATCTCAGGGATTCCTGGAGTCTTTGGACCTCACTTTGAGACCCGCTGTTAAAGATAAAGGAAATGGGCAGGCCCTGGAACCTAATGGTTAAGGAAGCCAGGCCTCACAGAGCCAATATGTGATTCTAATCCCAGTCCCAGCAGCTTGAGTCACATGCAGGGTGCATACATGTGTATGCCCAAAATCCCAAGAGGGGAATGGAGAAGGGATTGTGGCATGGACAACCCCCTGGGGGGAGTGATTTCTTACTTTTCCTTCCTCTTTCTTTCTCTCCTTGATGAGCACACATTCCCTATAGAAAAAATTTTTTTTAATTATTTCATTTTATTCATCATTGTCATTATTATTATTTTTAAAAGAACTATTTATTTTGTTTACTTATCATTATTATTATTTCATATGAGTTTTTGCCAGAGAAAGACAGGCAGAGAGAAAGAGAGGATGAGGGAACAAGCTGCCAGGTCCGGGATTCAAACCATGGTCAGCCATGTGGGAATTTCAATGCCTTAACCAGCGTACCACCTGCTGGCCCCCATCATTATTTTTTTTAACTTGACCAGAGAGAAACAGAGGGAAAGTGAGAAAGCAAGCCACCAGGTCTGGGACTTGAACCACAGTCAACCATGTGGGAGTCCAGCCCCTTAACCAGCATGCTACCTGCCAGCCTCAGCAAAATTGTTTTTAAAAAAGGGGGTCTTAAGAACAGAAATAAGAAAACGACTGATGTATACTGTAGGAATAATACCAGCCCTTTGTACGTTAGTTTGGTTGATGTGGAGTCAGGTAAGACTGTATGATCACTTTAAAAAGCTCAAGAGGGAGGCCGGCAGGTGGCGTGGTGGTTGAGGGCACTGGACTCTCACATGGCTGAGCACAGTTTGAGCCCCAGACCTGGTGGCTAGATTTCTCACTTTCTCTTTCTCTCTCTCTCTCTCTGTTCCTCTATGGTCACATTAAAATAAATAAATAAAGTTAAGTAAAATAATTCTTTAAAAAAATAGCTCAATATGCTCTGTGGGACCAGCAGTTAGCATCATGTCTATGTTGGTGGACTCCCATGTAGTCGACCGTGGTTCAAGTTCCAGATCTGATGGCTTAAACTCATGCCAGGCACATGTGCGTGTGTGCCCAAGATCCCGAGAGGAGAATGGAGGAGAAGGGATTGTGGCGTGGCCATTCCCCCTGGGGGGTGATTTCTCGCTTTCTATCTCTCTGTCTCTCTCTGTCTTTCTGGCAAGTGCATGTGCCCTATAGCAAAAGCCTCTCCAAAAAAAGAAAGAAAAATATGCTCTGTAAGGTTATTGTAACTGTCATTAATTTTGTTGACTTTTTTCTTAAAGATGGAACAGATTAAGCGTGCAAACCGCCTTTATACTAATGACTCCATCTTCCTGAAGAAAACCCTCTACATCCCCATCCTGACAGAGCCCAGAGACCTGTTCAATGGCTTGGATTCTGAGGAAGAGAAAGATGGAGAGGAAGAGGTACAGCCAAGTAAGGATGAAGTGTGGCCTCACTCAGCTGAGAGGAAGAAACAAGAGACAGGTTCTGGACATGCCAATGGTGAAGCCCTCCCCACATCTGGCCAGGCACCCCCCACACCAGTCCACGACCTCTCTGCCTCTGATTTCCTTAAGAAGCTTGATTCCCAGATCAGCCTGTCAAAGAAGGCTGCTGCCCAGAAGCTGAAAAAAGGGGACAGCGGGTAAGTCTTGAATGGTTCCTTGAGAGTTCCTCAAGGAACCAGCAGATGAAATAATGGTTACATTGTTAGACTCCCACATAGTCCATCATGCTTCAAAGTCCCGGACCTGGCGACTTAAAACTCATGCTGGGCGCATGTGCGTGCATGCCCTAGATCCTGAGAGGAGAATGGAGAAGGGATTGCGGTGTGGCCATCCCCCCGGGGGGTGATTTCTTGCTTTCTGTCTCTCTGTTTCTCCAGTGAGCGCATGCGCCCTATAACAAAAATCTCTTCCAAAAAAAGAGAAAGTTTCTCCATAGACCCCTCCATCCTTCCGGTCTTACCTGACCACAGACACAAGTAAGCAAGCACAGGGTCAGTAGAAGGAAGGTATCTTTGCCCCAGGGAACCCAGGGGGATTCCAGGCGATTCCAGGACAGTGAGCTGCAGGGGCGGGTAGAGGCTGCTCTCATTGGAGTGAAGCAGGTGCCTGTTCTACTGCTCTGCTGATCCTCCAGGAGTATTCAGGGTAGGAGTTACCCAGAGGGCCCTGGGACTCTACCTTAGAGCAGCCAGCTCATATATTAGGAGATGAGGATAGCTTCCCAGGCACCTGTTACGTGTCTTGTTCTCAGGTTCTTCCTTGATCTGTCACTCTTTCCTGCCTTTCCTCACCTGCAGGGTACCCGGGGAAGATGCAGGTCTTCACCTGAGCTCCCCTCGGATGCAACAACGAGCCGTCCTAGGTCCCGTGCCGCTGACCCGGACCTCGCGCACCCGGACACTACGGGACCAGGAGGATGAAATCTTCAAACTCTGATGACTCAGAACTGATTAAAAGAAGCAAGATATTGTGGAACAGTTTGAGGGGGAGGAGCCTGAGGTGAGGCTCAAGAACATGGGTTCTCCCTCAAGTCTGCCTCCCTCCACTCCTACCATCTGCCCAGCCTCCTTGTCCTTCAAGAAGTCCTTGGCCGGAGCAGTCTTATTGTCAAGAGTAGGGAATATGGGGACTAGACGCTTTCACAGTTGTTGAGCTGAATCTAAAGTTGTTCTTTAGATTCAAAAGGATCTTTTTCTACCCCCTGCTGCCTTTCTTACTCCTATTACCACTCCCTGGCCTTAGGACAGGGAAGCGGAGCCTCCCCCTGAACTTCCTCCTCATCTCAGACTCTGTTACTAATTTATTTGGTGCTATATTGAAGTCATATTTATTTGCTGTATCCTGTTCCTTCCCACTCTTTGCAGAAAAATGGGATTTCTAGAGCCCTGGGGTGAGGCGAACCCAGGAATAGTGCACCAGGGGCTGCTCCTTCTCCAACCCCTGGCTCCTTAGCCAAGCATGTCACTGAGGATGGGCAGTCAGAGATCGAGCCCCGCTACAGAGAATGGCAGACTGCCGGCCCTTTCCCCAAACTCAAGTAAAGGATCGGGCTCAGTCTTGACTAACCAGTTCCCTATAACTTTTTCACAACTCTTGCTCTGAGAAAAAGCAATGTAAGGACCTGAACTCTCCATCCTATGGGTTCACCCTTCTTGGTGGGGCTAAGGACAGGAGGACCGCCTGGGGGTTTGAGGACAGTTGCCGGAGTGAGCTCTGTGCATCCCCCCACCCTCAGAGCCTGTCTAGCTGGGCCTTGCTGCTCACTGTGTATTTATTTGCAATTTGCAATTTGTAGCACTGATCTGTGGTACAGTTTGTCGTTGTTTCTTAAACACAAGAAGTAGGCAAGGGAACCTCACTGATGCTGGAACCTGGCTCAGTGTCCTGTGGAGGTGGTGAGAGGCGAGTGGAGTGCTGCTCTTCTACCGCCTTTCCTCCGTGCGGGTCCTGCTGTCAGAAGCTGGAGAGATTAAACATGAGCCCTGGGCCTGTTTGAGTGGTTTTATTTCCCCTGCCGCACTCCCCCCGGCCCTGGCCCTCTGCCTGCACTCCGGTCCCGCCCCTGGGGTCTGTCGCCTGCTGCCTGGAGCGGGAGTCCAGGATGCCCCTCAGGGCCACCTTCTCCCTTTCTCCTTTAGTGTCCTCCGGGGGTTATGTGGGCAGCGTCCGCGTGCCCTGGCTCACAGGCAGGGGCTTCCCTGTTTCACATGTCCCTTACGGGAGAAATAGCGATCCCGGTTTCACTTCGCCTTTCAGGCAGCTGTTTCCTGTCCGGGCTGGAGGGGGAGAGGGGCTCCCGGCTCCCCCACCCCGGCAGTGTGGGCGTGGGTGGCCCCGGCGAGGCGCTCTCAGGGAGAAGGAAGCCTGAGGTCGGGAAAGCTGGTGCGGGCGAGCAGTCCTGGTCCTTGCGCCAGCCACCGTGGACCGTGCCGGCTTCCGGGCTCAGAGCTTCCCCTCATCCAGCAGCTTGCGGAGCCCGTCGCAGATCTTGTCCCGGTGCTGGGTGAAGTCGGGCCCGTACAGGGCCGTGAGCAGGCCCGGGTCCGAGAAGTGGTCGAACACATGGCGGATGCGGCCGTGCGACTTGGGCGTGAGGTGCTGCGCCACCAGCTCCAGCAGCACGTCCCGGCACTCGGTCAGCAGCCCGGCCAGCACGGCCGCCTCGAAGGTGAAGTCCACCTCGCCGAAGCTCAGCGCCGTCATGGCGCCCTGCCGCAGCTTCTGGCGGAAGCGGGCGGCCAGGGCCAGCTCCCCGGGGCCGAAGCAGCCGCTGCGGTGCAGCACGGCCACCTTGACGGCCACCTTCACCAGGTCCTTGATGACCCGCTGGGCCTGGGGCCGGCTGTGCGTGTACTCTTTGGACACGCGGTAGAGCTCGTCCAGCACCTCGCTGCTCGTCTCGTCAATGAAGAGATGCGCCACCGAGCGCCCCGCCATCTTACTCAGGAGCTTCTTCTCTGCCTGCAGGGCCAGACTCTTCGAGCTGAAGGACTCCATGGCTCCCGGGGGTGGGCTCTGCTCCGTCACTAGAAGCAAGGCCACAGGCTTCCTTAGAAACACAGAGAAATGCTTTTCCCTTTCTGCCGCTGCCTTGGCTTCTGTCTCGTTCTCCTTGTGGTCTCTGCCACTGTCCCTCCCGCCCGGCTTCTGCCCTTTAGGGCTGTAGGAAACCTTGGTCTCCGAAGCAGCCCAGAGGAGGCGCCAGCTCGGGCTGCAGGCCTGTGGCACACAGGGGCTGGCCCCCCACGCGGGGCTGCAGGGAAGTGGGCTGCCCGGCCGCAGTGAGATCCGGCTGACCTGTGAATGAGTGTCCCTGCCCGTGGGGCACTGCCTACATGCCACACAGTACTGCTCCCTCGGTTGAGAGCCGAGTACACAGGTTCATGTTATTTTCCTGCCTCCCCGACTCACGTTGGCCTGTGCACTGCATTTCCTTTAATTTTTTCTTTATGAGAGCACGTGTGCACACACGAGAGCGACAGAGAGAACTACCCTTGGCAGGGTCTTGTCCTACTGCCAGCCATTCGCTCTCCCAGTTCTCCCACAGCCACCACCCAGCATGTTTTCAGGCTGACCCAGAGACACAACCTACTTCAGCCATGTGGCCTCTGGGTTTGCAGGGCACGGCGTTACCGCTGCACCGCAGTGGCCAGTCCCAAATTGCTTTTAAAGAAGTGAAAAACACAGAGGCCCCAGGAGTCCTGATAAGAAGAACTAACACTTACAGAGAGCCTACTACGTGCCAAGCACTTTATTCGAATCATCTCCGTCTTCCCAACCCTCTGTAGGATAGGTATCCCCATTATACAACAAGAAAACGGAAGCTGGGGACATTTAGCAACGTGGCTGAAGTCGCTAGTAAACGATAAGAATGGACGTCAAACCAGGTCATCGAAAGCCGCCCTCCTTGGATTGCCCTCACTGAGGCGCAAGCAGGAGAATGGAACGTGTCAAGGTCCAGCCCCACCAAGGGCCTGGTCTTCTGTCGGCTGAACCAGGACCCTCCTGCTGGCGCTCAGCCTGTATCCAATGCCCTCTCCCCGTGGTCTTCGCCTGTGGTTGTTTTGCTTCTTACTTCCCCCTCCCCAGCTCTGCAGGATGTGGCTCTGACCGCAGTGAGGAGCAGCCTCGCCCTCTCCAAACCCAAACGGGAGACTGCAGACGCAGGGGAGATAGGTAACGGGGGATTTCTGCTCCAGCCGATCATTCCAGTGGGGCCTGAAACCAGTCTTGGCTCCCACTGACCCCGGGCTTTCTGGACCATGCTCCCCAGCCGGAAGAGGAGATTGCTCCATGCGAGTTTTCCTTCCTCCTTGGCCTTCCTGTTACCCAGCTCTCTCTCCATTGCCATCTTGACTTTGGTGCACCGTGCTCTCCTCCTCCCCGTGCCCGGGCTCCCTTCTTCTCTCAGATGAAGCCCCCTTCTGATTTCCTTGCCTCCCTCTGGCCCTTACCTGTCTACTTCCATGTTGCCTAAGATGCTGCATCTCTTGGTACCTGTCCTGTACCCACGGCCATCTCCATCCCAAACCAGGTCGCTTTCAGAGGCTGCTTTGCTCCAGGGCAGAAGCAAGCTCCTCTCCACCGGGGACCCAAGAATTCCACAAGTGAGATTCACAACACAGAAAGCCAAGGCTGAAAGAGCTGGGGACTCTTCTGCCATCCTCGCCCCTAAAGCCCACCCCCTGTCATCGCCAGTTCCTCACCTGTAGTGTTCCGGGTGCCAGTCTTGCCTTGGATGTTCCCGGAGAGGGGACAGAATGGAGACGCTCCTAAGTGAGAGGTCCTTTGGCCTGGCCCCACCCCAAGCCCCGCCTACCTACTCTCTGCTCAACCTCCGGTTTATCACCACTGTCACAAGAAGGCCTATGGCCCAAGAGCAGCCTGGAAATAGACAGAAGGACTAGACTGTGAGAAACAGCCTTGGTTCTCTGAGGTGGAGGAAGGAGGACATCCCCCTCTCCCAGGGTGTTTGCTGATTTCTTTCCCTGTTGCTCAGTTCTTAGAGATCCTCGTATTTCGGTGGTCCTGGAGAGGATGTAAAGTCTGAATCGCTGGAGTGGGAGTCCGGAGAGACAGTACTGAGGACTGGAGGGTGGTGCCGGGGGCAACGTTAGCACACGCATACTCTTCCAGGGCCTGGCAGGTAAGGGCGGCCTCAGTCCCTGATACGGAGGTAGGTGCTGGGGCCAGTGCTGCTGAACAAAGGGCGACCGACCCCAGCCCGGCCAGAAGGTGTCAGCATAGGACCCAACGCCAGAGGAACTGCCTCTGAAGGCAACCAAAACCCAGGGGCAGTCACAGTTTTGGGTTTTTTTCTTTGTTTTTTAGAGAGAGAGATTTTTGCTATAGAGCACGTGCACTCACCAGAGAGACAGAGACAGAAAGTGAGAAATCCCCCCCCAGGGGGATGGCCATGCCTCAATCCCTTCTCCATTCTCCTCTTGGGATTTTGGGCGTGCACGCACACACATCCAGTGTGAGTTTTAACCTGTTGAGTCTGGGTCTTGAACCTCAGTTGACTATGTAGGAGTCCAGCGACAAAACCATTATGTCATCTGTGCATCCTTTATAAATTATTATTAAATTTTATCTATTTATTATTATTATTCCTTTTTTAAAAAAAAATTGTATTGGCCATGTGTGGTCATCAGAGAGGGCCAGAGAGAGAGAAAAAAAAGGAAAGTGAGAAAACAAGCCACCAAGTCTGGGACTCAAACTACAGTTGGCCATGTGGGAGTCCAGTGCCTTAACCACCATGCCACCTGCTGGCCTCCACAGTTCTTAAATGAGGCAAAAATATTTAGCATCAAGATTCTTAGCGCCTGACCAGGAGACGAGCCAAAGCACAGACAACTATAATACAAGTCAAACAATGCCGTTTACTTTTTTATTGATGTCTATTTCTCAGGGAGCGTGAGAAAGAGAGAAAGAAGACTCCACCAGCCCTTTACAACAAGGCCCACCTTCAGCCTCAGTCAGCCCAGATCATGGCACATGAGTGTGTTCTGGGAGTGCTCAAGGAAGTCCGGGATATGAACCCAGGACCTTTTCTCTATGAGTCCAGTTGAATTACTGCTTTGCAACCACCTGTCCTACCATTACTTTAATGGTTTAGTACCAGCAGGTGGCATGGAGGTTAAGGCGCTGGACTCCCACATGACTGATCGTGGTTTGAGTCCCAGACCCAGTGGCTTGAAGGTCACATCAGGTGTGTGTGCGTGCATACTCACATTCCTGAGGAGACCAAAGGAGAAGGGATTGCAGGGCCATCTGTCCTGGGGGTGTGTGTGTGTGTGACTTCTCACTTTCCTCCCCTTTCTATCTCTCTCTGGGACTCTATAGCAGAAACAAACAAAAAGAAACAGAAGGTGGTACAGAGGTTAAGGCAGCCGGATCCCACATAGCCAACAGTGCAGTTTGAGTCCCATACCTGGTGGCCTGAAAAATGTACCAAGCACAGTGTGTGTGTGCCTGAAAATCCTGAGAGGAGAATGAAGGAGAAGAAATTGTGTCACGGCTCTCTTCCTGGGGGTTGGTTTCTCACTTTCCCTCTTGCACACACAGCCTATAGCAAACTACAAACTAAAAAAAGACAAACAAAAAAAAAGTTTAAAGAATTATGAGAGTAAAGCATAAAGCGTAGATTCATTCTGTTAGAGCTGAAGAGGTAGACTTGGAAGACTTAAACAGACTCAGCTATTGAGCAGCCAGTGATGGGGAAGAGCTGCTTGCCAGATGAGGGGGCACCATGAGAATAAACACAACACTGCTCTGAGTGGTGATTTACTCTGCTTGGAGTATAGGGTGTTTGAGAGAAGTGAAGAAGGGGAAAGACCAGATCATGGCAAGTTTAAAAGGAGTTCCAAAAGGAAAAGAAAAAGTTGCTCAGGAGTTCACACTTGGGGGCCAGCAAGTGGCATAGTGGTTAAGGCACTAGACTCCCACATGGCCAATTGCAGTTCAAGTCCTGGACCTGGTGGCTTGAAAATCATGCTGGGCATGTGTACATACTCAAAATCCCAGGAAGAGAAAGGAAGAGAAGGGATCGCAGCAATGCAATCCCCCGGGGAGTGATTTCTCACTTTCCCTCTCACTGTCTCTGTCTCTCTCCAGTGCACGCACCTGATGGCAGAAACTTTAAAAGAACAAAAGTTCAGACTTTTCCCATAGACAGTGGAATCAAGAGTGTGAAATAACTAGCTCAGTAGGAATGAGTGAGATGCTTTAATAAATTTTTAGCTGAGGAAAGGGCATTTTTTTAGGGAAATTTTTGCTGTAGGGCACATGTGCTCACCAGAGAGACAGAAAGTGAGAAATCACCCCCCAGGGGGATGGCCATGCCATAATCCCTTCTCTTCCATTCTCCTCTCAGGACCTTGGGCACTTCCACCCACATGCCCTGCATGAGTTTTAAGCTGCCAGGCCTGGGACTTGAACCATGGTAGACTACATGGGAGTCCAGCAACATAACTGCTACACCATTTGCTGGTCCCCATGTTTTTTTCTTTTTTAGATACATTTTTGCTATAAGTGCATGCTCTCACCAAAGAGACAGAAGAGAGACAGAGAGACAGAAAGTGAGAATTCACCCCCCAGAGGGATGACCACACTGAAACCCTTTCTCCTCCATTCTCCTCTCTGAATCTCAGGCACACACACACACACACACACACGCACCCAGTGTGAGTTTCAAACCTCTGGGTCCAGGACTCGAACTGTGGTTGGCCTTGTGGGAGTCCAGCAATGTAACCGTTGTGCCATCTGCAGGTCCTAAGAGAGAATTCTTTTTATAAAAAAACATTGTGTTGTTGTTTACATTTTCCATTGGGCATATGTGCTCACTGGAGAAAGTGAGAAAGCACCCCTCAAGGGACATGGCAATGCCACAATCCCTTCTCCCCATTCTCTTCTCGGGATTTTGGGCACAAATGCCAGGCATGTTTTTCAAACTGTAAGGTCTAGGACTTGAATTAGGAAATTAGCTATGTGGGATCCAGCTGCCTTAATTACTACCTCATCCGGCTGGACTGGGAAGGACATTCTTTTTTTTTTTTTTTTTCCCATATGTTGCATACTCTAACCAGAGACATAGAAAGTGAAAAATCACCTCCTAGGGGGATGGCCATGCTGCAATCCCTTCTCCTCCATTCTCCTCCAAGATTTTGGGCAGGCATACACACATGCCCACTAATTTTCTTTTCTTTTTTTTTTCTTTCTTTCTTTCTATCTTTCTTTTTTTTTTTTGGATAGGTTTTTGCTATAGGGCACATGTGCTCACCAGAAAGAGAGAGAGAGACAGAGAGAGAGAAATCACCCCCCAGGGGGGATGACCACACCGCAATCCCTTCTCCTCCATTCTCCTCTTGGGATCTTGGACATGCATCCACACGTGCCCGGAGTGAGTTCAAGCTACCGGGTCCAGGACTCAAACCACAGTCCACTACTTGGGAGTCTAGTGACATAGCCATTAAGCCAACTGCTGGTCCCTTTTCTTTCTTTCTTCTTTCTTTCTTCTTTTTTTTGGGGGGAGAGGTTTTTGCTATAGGGCACGTGTGCTCGCCAGAGAGACAGAAAACGAGAAATCACCCCCCAGGGGGGATGGCCACGCCACAATCCCTTCATTCCTTCTCCTCCATTCTCCTCTTGGGATCTTGGGCACGCACGCACACGCACCTGGCATGAGTTTAAGCCACTGGGTCCAGACTTGAACTGCGGCTGGCTACATGGGAGTCCAGCAACATAGCCATATGCTAACTGCTGGTCCCTCTTTCTTTCTTTCTTTCTTTTTTTTTTTAAGAGTAATTTAATTTAATTTTTTTTCTTTCTTTCTTATTTTAATTTGACCACAGAGTGATGAGAGAGAGAGAGAGAGAGAGAAGGAAAGTGAGAAAGTAAGCGACCAGGTGTGGGACTCAAACTGCGGTCAGCCATGTGGGAGTCCAGTGCCCTTAGCCACCATGCCACCTACTGGCCCCATGCCTGGTGATTTTTCTAGCGGTTGGGTCTGGGACTCAAACCATGATAGCCATGTGGGAGTCCAGTGTCTTAACCACCACACCACCGTCTGGTCCCTGTTGACAATTATTATTATTTTTTTAATTATCTGGGACCAGCAGATGGTGTAATGGCTATGTCACTGGATTCCCATGTAGTTGATCATAGTTCAAGTCCTGGACCCTGTGGCTTAAACTCACACCGGGCACATGTGCGTGCCCAAGATCCTGAGAGGAGAATGGAGGAGAAGGGATTGTGGTGTAGCCATCCCCCCAGGGGGTGATTTCTCACTTTCTGTCTCTCTGTCTCTCTCTGTCTTTCTGGCAAGCACACGCACCCTATAGCAAAAAACCTCTTTAAAATTTTTATTTATTTATTTATTATCATTCTTTTTCAATTTGACCAAAGAGAGAGAGAGAAAAAGTGAGAAAGCAAGCTGCCAAGTCTGGGACTCAAACTGTGGTTGGCCGTGTGGGAGTTCAGCTCCTTTAATTACCACACCACCTGCTGCTGCCCCCCACATTGGCTCATTTTTAAAGAAGTTTGGTAATAATGAGATCAAGAGAAAGGGAAAGCTTAAGGGGTTGGAGGGCGGGATTGAGAGAAGGACTGCTTTTAGCTATTAGTTGCATACATTTTGTAGGCAGAAAGAAAAGAAAGCTTAGAAAATTCCTAGAAAGGGGCCAGCAGATGGCGTAATGGTTACATTGCTGGAGTCCCATTTAGTCAACTGCAGTTCGAGTCCCAGACCCGGTGGTTTAAAACTTATGCTGGGCACGTGTGCATGTGTGCCCAAAATCCCAAGAGAAGAATGGAGGAGAAGGTATTGCGGTGTGGCCACCCCCTCCTGGGGGGCGATTTCTCACTTTCTTTCTGTCACTCTTTGTCTCTCCAACAAGCTCACACGCCCTATAGCAAAAAATCTCCCTCCCCAAAAAAAAAGAGGAAATTTCCAGGAGAGGAAATGGTGTGGGGGCCCACAGGAAGGAGTGGACGAAGGGTTTGGGGGTGGAGCGGGAGGTGAGAAAGGGAGTAGCCCCTGTTGAGTGCACTCTGCTGGATGTTACGTAAGTGTCCCATCTAGTCCCCACAGTGCACTTATGAATTAAATGGCACTATATCCTTCTTGCCGATGGGGAAAAAAGAGGCTTAAAGAGTTCAAATAACCAGTCCTCGAGTTGCAGGGCTAGCGAATGACAGAACGGGGACCTCCTGTGTTTCTCTAAGCATGTGCTTTTCCCTGGTGAGTGCTTCACAAGGTTATGAGGTCCTCACTGCCACCTCCTGATGGATGCGGTCGCAGCCTGGGTCTGTACGTTGCATCATACCCTGATCACATCCTCGGGGACAGTCCTAGGTGGCACCACCAAAATCACAGGACAAGTGAAAGTCCTTTTTATAAGAAATGGATCATCTCATTGGGAAATGCGAATGAAGGAAATGAAAATGCAAGAAGATGCTGTACAGTCATAACTTCTGGGTCCACAACTATTTTGCCAGCTCCACCTGTTCACCTCCTCGCTTCCGCTCTCTGCCCGAGAACGCGGACCCCGATTCCTTGTTGGGCTTCTTAGTTCCTCTGATGCGGACTGTGGTGTTTGGTTTTTCCCCCCCTCCCTTCCTCCATTTCTTCCTCTGCTCTAGACCTTCCCACTTCTTTTTTTTCAATTTTTGTCATAGTTATGTGTGTGCTCACCAGAGAGAGACAGGGAGTGGGGGGGTAGGTGTGTGAGAAATCAGCCCCAAGGGGAGATGGCTATGGCGCAATCCCTTCTCCTGTACTTTCCTGTTAGGATTCTGGACATGCACACACACTTGCCCAGCGCGTTTTTCAAGCCGCCAGGTCCGGGGCTGGAGGTGCAGAGTCCGCCATGTGGGATCTGGTGGCTTAATCTGCTGGCCCCTTCACACTTCTTGTCCTTCTGCCTAGAACTCTCTTCTCTATGCTGTTGTTGTTATTTTTTTAATTATTTAATTTTATTTATTCATTCATTTACTTTAATTTGACCAGAGAGAGACACACGGAGAGAGGGAAAGTAAGAAAGCAAGCTGACAGGTTCAGGACTTGAACTGTGGTCGACCATGTGGGAATCCAACGCCTTTAACCACCACGCCACCTGCTAGCCCCATGCCCTGTTAATTCTTACTCGTACTTCAGATTTCAGCCAGAAAGTCCTATCTTCTGTGAACCCATTCACGACTCCCTAAACTGTCTTACCCGTTCCTGTTATATATCCTACAATCCTACAGAACTGTGTACCTTCTCTATTATAATAACTGCTCGTGTGTGTGTGTGTGTGTGTGTGTGTGTGTGTGTGTGTGTGTGTGTGTTATAGGGCACTTGCCAGAGAGAGATGGGGCAAGAAGGAGAGAGAAAGTGAGAAATCACCCTCCAGGGGGGATAGCCTTGCTACAATCCCTTCTCGGCTCTCAGGATTTGGGGCATACACACGCATGCTCAGCATGATTCACACGCTGCTGGCTCTGGTATTTGAGCAGCGAAGTTGGCCATGTGGGATCCACACCACCTGCTGGCCCTGTCTGTAATTTTTTTAACGTTTATTTATTTCTTTCATAAATAAGAGACAGTTACACCAATAGAATCTTTTTTTTTTTTTTTTTGGAGAGGTTTTCACTATAGGGCACGTGTGCTCGCCAGACAGAGAGAGAGAGAGAAGCATAGAGACAGAAAGTGAGATATCACCCCCCAGGGGGGATGGTCACGCCGCAATCCCTTCTCCTCCATTCTCCTCTTGGGAACTTGGGCACGCACGCACTCGCGCCCAGCGAGGCCCCCGGGTCCGGGACACGAACCGCGGTTGACCACGTGGGAGTCCAGCGACATAGCCATTACGCTAACTGCACCAATAGAATCTTGACAATGGGCACTCCCCAGTCTTAGCCAGCCAGGATCATGGGCGTGTGTGTGCCTAACCTACTCGGGGGTCTCTGTACAAGAGAACTCTCAACTCTCCATGTGGGTCAGCCTTGCAGCATCACATCTTACCGCTGAGCCACATCCAGTCGGTAATTTGTGCTTTTGTTAACTTGACTGTAAACGTCCTACTAGACTGTACACTCAGGAGGACAGAGATTCCGTTTTAGTGTCTACACTGTCCCTGGCGTATAGGCGAAGTCTTGAAGATATTCATGGAAATGTGTATTATGAAAAAAAAAATTACGCCTGATTTCAAAACTTTCGGGAGCCAGCAGTTAGTGTAATAGCTATGTCGCTGGACTCCCACGTAGTCGACCAGGGTTCGTGTCCCGGACCCGGTGGCTTAAAACTCACGCCGGGCGCGTGTGCGTGCGTGCCCAAGATCCCGAGAGGAGAATGGAGGAGAAGGGATTGCGGCGTGACCATCCCCCCTGGGGGGTGATTTCTCGCATTCTGTCTCTAATGTCTCTCTCTGTCTGTCTGGCGAGCGCACGTGCCCTATAGCAGAAATCTCTCAAAAAAAAAAAAACTTTCATCAGAATAAGCTTGTACTGTAATTCCGTTTTTCCAATTTAAAAAGAAAATTTGCTATAGGGTTCATGCACTTACAAGACAGAGAGAGAGAGGGAAAGTGAGAAAGCATACTCCCCCTACTCCCAGGAGGAGGACCACACCATAATTCCCACTCCTCCAATCTCCTCTTGGGATTTTCGGCATACATGACATGCCCAGGGTGTTTTCCAGACTGCCAGTTCCAGGACTCAAACCATGCCCTTGGCCATATGGGATCCAGCTGCCCTAACCAGCGTACCACCTGGCTAGTACTTCAGGAGTTTTTTGAAGTCTGCTCATACTGTGTTTGTTAAAAATTTGCTGAGGGGACCAGCAGTTAGCATAATGGCTATGTCGCTGGATTCCCAAGTTGACCGCAGTTCGCGTCCTGGACCCAGTGGCTTAAAACTCACGCTGGGCGCGTGTGCATGCATGCTCAAGATCCCGAGAGGAGAATGGAGGAGAAGGAATTGTGGCGTGGCCATCCCCCCTGGGGGATGACTTCTCTCTTTCTGTCTCTCTGTCTCTCTAGCAAAAACCTCTCCAAAAAAAAAAAAATTTGCTGTGAGGCAGCCTGTGGCCTGGTGGTTAATGGAGCTAGATCCCACAGGACTGACTGTATAGTTCCCGTCACAGAGTGGGTGGCTTGGAAAACACACTAGGGGGCTGGCAGGTGGTTAAGGGTGCTGGATTCCCACATGGCCAACCACGGTTCAAGTCCTGGACCTGGTTGCTTGCTTTCTCACTTTCCCTCTGTCTCTCTTTCTGGTCAAATTAAAATAATAATAACAAATGAAATGAAATAAATAAACATTAAAAAGAAAGAAAGAAAGAAAAACACACTAGTTATATGTGTATGCATACGCCCCCAAGTTCCAAAAGGGTGGAGAAATAGGGGAGAAGGGATTGCAGCATAACCATTCTCCATGGGGAAGGTGCTTTCTCCCTGTTCTCTATTTTTTTAGATTGCTGTAGGCAGTATGCGCTTGCTGTGGAGACAGAAAGAGAGGTTAAGTGAGAGATCACCCCAAAGGGGATGGCCATCCTGCAGTTTCCTCTCCTTCATTCTCCTCTAGGGCTTGTGGGCATGCACACACATGCGTCCGGCATGTTTTCAAGTCTCCAGGTCTGGAATGCGAACCTTGCAGTCAGCCTGGTGGTGTCCAGTTGCCTTAACTTCCGCACCACTGGCGGACCCCTCCCTCCCCATTTTCTCTCTCCCTGGCGAGCTCACATACCATCTAATAATCTTTTTTAAATGTGAAATACAGTTTCTACGGAATGTATATCACTTTTGCACTGTTGTAAAGTGCAAATTGTAAGCTGAACCTCCATATGTCTGGGGCTGTCTGCACTTCACATATGACACACAGATCCTGGCAGACAGAGTAGGGTCTATCATGCCGTTTGCAGTCCTAGAAGTCCACCGATTTGCATTAGCTCAAAGAGCAGATTAGGTGGCACACCTAGGACAGAAAAGCAAGTTACCTGATTTTAAAAACTATAGTCCTGGGGCCGGCAGGTGGCATGGTTTTTAAGGCACTGGACTCCTGCATGGCCAACCGCATTAGGATCTGGATCTAGCAGCTTGCTTTCCTCACTTTCCCTTTCTCACTCTGGCAAAAGAGAGACCAGATCACTATTTAAAAAGATAACGGCAATAACAAATAAAATTAAATAAATCATTCCTTTAAAATTTTCATGTAACTTTTATTTATTATTAATTTTAGTATTTCCAGACACACACACACACACACACAGAGAGAGAGAGAGAGAGAGAAAGGGAAAGTAAGAAAGCAAGCCTCCAGGTCCAGAACTCGAACTCTGGTCAGCCATGTGGGAGTTCAGAGTCCTTAACCACCATGCCACCTGCTGGCCCAATAAATGATTTTTTTTTTTTTTTTTTTGGTGAGAAGTTTTTACTATAGGGCTCGTGTGCTCG
>NW_006205672.1:1298311-1305969 GCF_000334495.1 Tupaia belangeri chinensis
AAAAAAAAAAAAAAAGGCAAAAGAAGCAACCAATAGATGGCATAGTGGTTAAGGCACTGGACTCCCACATGGCTGACTGCTGTTTGAGTCCTAGACCTGACGACTTGAAATCACACCAGGCAGGTGTGTGTGCATGCCCAAAAGTCCCAGGATGAGAATGGAGAAGAGATTGTGGCGTAGCCATCCCTCACAAGGGTTGATTTCTCACTTTCCCTCTCACTGTCTTTCTTTGTCTCTCTCTAGCAAGTGCACATGCCCTGTGGGAGAAAAACGTACCAAATGACAGTCACACGTAGTAACTTTGCTTCACTCATAGGGAAGTGTTTCTTTTATTTTCTCTTAATCTAGACCCACTTCTAATCAGCTCTAAACCAATATAGGTATTGGGTTATCAGAAAAGTCATGACACATCTTTGCAGCACATGGCACTGGTTCCGTTTCGGAAGTACTGGAGTCACTCGCATCCATGTTATCGCTGTGTCATCTGACAGCTGACAGTTCCAGCTTCATTCTAAAAAAGAAGTGACTCGGTAAAGTTTTGGAGATTTTACAACCAGTTGGAAGACCAAACTACATGTTCACTGTATTTTACTGTTTTACCTCTACAAAGGGAAGAGTGCGCATCGGGCATGTGAAAAATTGCATGAAGTGGATGGTGACGAAGCGCAACCAGAATGTCAGTGCCAACGATAGTTCACAAAATTCTGGTGATTTGTACATTTTATTTAACTTTATTTATTTACTTATTTAAATGTGACCAGAGAGGGACACAGTGAGAGAGAGAGAGAGAGAAAGTGAGAAAACAAGCCACCAGGTCCAGGACTCGAACCATGGTCAGTCATGTGGGAGTCTAGCACCCTTAACCACCATGCCACCTGCCAGCCCCAGAGATCCTTTTTTGAAGCGCCTGATAGTGATGCGAAGTGGATTGTTTACAACAATGTGGTTCACAAATGGTCTTGGTCCCCATGTGATGATTCGCCTCAAACAGCAGGGAAAGCAGACTTTCATCAGAGGAAGGTTATGCTCTCAGTGTGGTGGGGTTTTAAAGTTAGGTTTTTCGAGCTTCTACCAAAGAGCTAAACAATCGTTTCAAGTGTAGACTGTCAGAGATTGGACAGTTTGAACAAATACACCATCCAGGAACATCCAGAGCTTGTTGGTCGTAAAGGAGTGTGTTCTATCATGACAATGCGAGACCAACACAAGTTTGATCACCCGTCAAACATTTTTGGAGCTTGCTTTCCGTGCCACCCACACAAGGGTCCATATGGCGTTGTTCTGGGTTCCCGACATAACGTGAAGGGAAACTTTCACAATGTCCAGAGTCCTTGACGTCCTGCAAATAGAGGAGGAGAATGTCCTCAAATTCCTTGCTTCAGGAGCCCACTTAGGTGGCACCAACCGTGACTTCCAAGTAGAACAGTACATCTACCACAGGAAAAGTGATGGCCTCTCCATCATACATCTGAGAGACCTGGGAGAAGCTTCTGCTGGCAACTCGTGACATTGTTGCCATTGGACATCCTGCTGACGTCAGCGTCATATCTTCCAGGAACACTGGCCAGAGGGCTGTGCTGAGGTCTGCTGCCGCCACTGGAGCCACTCCTATTGCTGTTGCCGCTCCACTCCTGGAACCCTCACTCACCAGATCCAGGCAGCCTTCCGGGAGCTGCGTCTTCTGGTGGTGACTGATCCCAGGGCCGACCCTCGGCCTCGCACAGAGGAGTCTTAGGTTAGTCCACCTCCCGTTGCTCTCCTCTGCGCTGTGTGGACAGTGCCCTTCCGCGCAACAACCAGCGAACTCACCCACTGGGTTTGATGTGGTGGGTGCGAGCCGGGGAAGTTCCCTGCATGCGTGGCATGATCTCCCGTGCACAGCCGTGGGAGGTTAGGCCTGATCTCTACTTCTCCAGAGATCCTGAAAAGATTGCAAAGGAGGAACAGGCTGCTGCTGAAAAGGCTGTGACCAAGGACGAAGGTCAGGGTGGGTAGTCTCCTCCAGCTCCCGAGTTTACTGCTACTTATCCTGAGGTCACAGACTGGTCTGAAGGCGTGCAGGTGCCCTCTGTGCCCGCCCAGCAGTTCCCTACCGAAGACTAGAGTGCTCAGCCTGCCACCAAAGACCGGTCTGCAGTTCCCACCGCTCAGGTCATTGAGTGGGTGGGAACAACCACAGAGGGGTCTTAAGCCAGCTCTTCTATAGACTCTTATATAAAGTAGAAATAAGGTTAATAAGGAAAAGAAACAACAGTTTTTGTTTTTTTTTTTGAGAGATTTTCACTGTAGGGCGTGTGCGCTCGCCAGACAGACAGAGAGAGACAGAGAGACAGCGAGAAATCACCCCCCAGGGGGGATGGTCACACTGCAATCCCTTCTCCTCCATTCTCCTCTCGGGATCTTGGGCATGCACGCACACACGCCCGGCGTGAGTTTTAAGCCACCAGGTCCGGGACACGAACCGCGGTCGACTACGTGGGAGTCCAGCGGCATAGCCATTATGCTAACTGCTGGTTCCCAGAAACAACAGTTTGTTAAAAAAAAAAAAAATTATTGGAGCGTGGATGGGAGGTGTGGCCGCACCGCCATACTTGCCTGACCTTGTGCTACCCTCACTTGCACTTGTTCCGCTCTCTTCCAAAGTGCCCGTGGGGTGTAACGTTCGGTTCAGGTGAGGCTGTACATCAGCACCTTGTTCGGTTTTTGGCTGATAAAGACAGGTCCTTCTATGAGTGAGGAATTATGAAGCTCACTGAAAGATGACAAAAGGTTATCGAACAAAACGGGTCCTATATCACAGATTGATCTTTGTTCTTTATATAAATAAGCGACCGTCGAAAAAACAGAAAAAATATGCCATGACTTTTCCTACATCCTAATAATTAGCAGCAAATTAAAAGAGCGAAGAGGCGCTTGTACGAGCACGAACACTGGTAGCAGCGAGGACACAGCGAGAGAAGACCAGGAAGACAAAGCAGACCATGGACCATCAAGGCCTTCTCCGCCGTGTAGAGGAGTGAACAGTATTTTTACCCAGGCTGTGAGGGCCTCGCTGTTTCCTGGAAGATTAGGTTCGTAGTGCTGCCCCGAAGCAAAAAATAGTTAAATGGTATCTTGTTTTGTTTGTTTGTTTGTTTTTAATTTAATGTTCCCTTGGCAGAGCGAGAGAGAGAGCGAGAGAGAGAGAGGGCCAGGGAGGAAGCCCCCCGCAATGGGGCATGGTCACACGCAATCCCTTCTCTGTTTCTCCTTGCTGTCAGGATTTGGGGCATGCACAAGTCCCTGGCATGTTTTTCAAGCCTCCAGGGCCAGGATTCAAACTGTGCGGTCAACCATGTGGGCTCTGACTCCTCAACCAGTGGCCTCGGGGTTGGGCCTAAGTGATGGTACTCTAAATATGTAAGAGGGCGAGGGAAAAATGCGATATGTTTCCAAATTTCGCCTCCATTATCTTGCTCGATTCTGTGAGGTAGGCCGGAGGGTAGAGATCGCCGCCTTACCGGCACCACACTCCAGAGGTGAATCTAGGTCTTAACGACTCCAAGTCATGCTCTTTGCACTACGTAATCCTCAGGAAATGAACACCTTTTTGTATAATCGCTATTTGAAACTCAGTGAAAATGTTTTGCACTTCACTGGCTAAACTTCAGTTATCTGGAAAAATACTCAGAAGGGAACAGTCCCGAGTTTGGGCTAGCTGAGCTTTTACCAGGGTTGGGATCAGCCCTCTCAAATGAGCTCAGAGAAGGAAAATTCAGTGTGATTTACAGCAGTTAAGCAAGACTTCAGCCTGACGGTAGCTAGAGATAGTTTACAGCTTTTAATCTTTTTTATTTTTTGCTTTTACTCTTTGAAGCATTTATGTCTTCCTCTGCTTACTGAGTGCCAAGTATTATGACTAAGTGCTGGAGATAAAAAGATAAAAGACAAGCTTCCTGTCTTTAAGTGGTAAATGCATATGAAAAATCCAAATGGAAGTAAGAAGTAAGCAATTCTATACCTGAGTTTAAAGCTCGGGAGAAAGACCTGAGTTGAATACCTAGATTTACGGTAAGCAGCGTGTAAGTAGTTATTGTAAATTTTTTTTTTTGAGAGGTTTTTGCTATAGGGCACATATGTTCACCAGACAGAGAGAGACAAAGAGACAGAAAGTGAGAAATCACCCCCTAGAGGGGATGGCCATGCCATAATCCCTTCTCCTCCATTCTCCCCTCGGGATCTTGGGCACAAATGCACACACGCCCAGCATGAGTTTTAAGCACCGGGTCCGGGACTGGAACCGCAGTCGGCTACACAGGAGTCCAGCGACATAGCAATTACACTAACTGCTGGTCCCTGGAGAGGTTTTTCTCTATAGGGCGTGCACACTTGCCAGAAAGACAGAGAGAGACAGAGAGACAGAAAGCGAGAGATAACCCCATTTTGGGGGGGGGGGGCGGATGTCCATGCCTCAATCCCTTCTCCTCCATTCTTCTCTCCGGATCTTGGGCATGCATGCACACGTGCCTGGCCTGAGTTTAAGCCACCAGGTCCAGGACTCAAACTGCAGTTGACTACATGGGAGTTCAGCGATGTAGCCATTACACCAACTGCTGGCCCCCATAGTTATTGTAATTGTTAGTGGCTAAGGACATGACCCTTGGAAGCACCATGTAAGGAAAGGTCAGAGAAGCCTGAAAAAGGCCATCTTAGAAGTAAAACCACTTGGGGCCAGCTGGTGGTATGGTAGTTAAGTCACTGGACTCGCACATGGTCGACTACCATTTGAGTCCCAGACCCAGTGGCTTGCTTTCTCATTATCACTCTCCCTCTCTCTCTGGTCAGATTAAAGAATAGTAATAATAACTTAAATAAAATAGCTTTAAAAAAGAAGTGAAGCCATTCATTCATTTAAAAAACGTATTTATTAAACCCGTAGATTCTGTCCATAGAAAGAAGGATCCTAGGAGTCAAAAGAGCAGAGGGTTTTAAAAATTTTTTTCTTCCTTTTTTTATTTATTAATTTTAATTATTATTTATACATTTAATTGCTATAGATCATTTAGACTGTAAAGAGACTTTACCCAGCTTGATATATACCTCAGTCCAGTCCAGTTGAGAATACTATACGGATCCTCATTAAGAAATAATAAACCGGGGTTGGGACCAGCAGTTAGCGTAATGGCTATGTCGCTGGACTCCCACGTACTTGACCGTAGTTTGTGTCCCGGACCCGGTGGCTTAAAACTCACACCAGGCACGTGTGCGTGCGTGCCCAAGATCCCGAGAGGAAAATGGAGGAGAAGGGATTGCGGCGTGGCCATCTCCCCTGGGGGGTGATTTCTCACTTTCTGTCTCTCTGTCTCTGTCTGCCTGGTGAACGCACGTGCCCTATATCAAAAACCTCTCCCCTCCCCCCAAAAAAAGAGAAATAATAAACCGGGGTCAACAGGTGGCGTGGTGGTTAAGGTGCTGGACACTCCCACATGGTCAACTGCGATTGAGTCACGGACTTGCTGGCTTGCTTTCTCACTTTCCTTCTCTCTGTGTGTCTTTCTTTCTCTGGTCAAATGAAAATAAACGAACGAATGACTAAAATTAAGTAATTCTTTTTTTTTTCTTAAAGAAATAATAAACCATATCTGTGTTTCACAAATGTCTTACCTCTGCATTTTTTCCACCAAATTTCCTTTCCTATGCTCTTCCCCTCCCACACGCTTTCCACTTTGGCTCTAGTGTCCATAACCATTTTTTTTTAAATTATTTATTTCACTTTATTTATTATTATTATTTTTTAATTCGACCAGATAGAGAAGGTAAGTGAGACTGCAAGCTGCTACGTCCAGGACTCGAACCTTCGTTAACTGAGTGGGAGTCCGGCAGCTTAACCATCAAGCCACCTGCCGGGCCCCTACATAACCATTTGTAATGCGTGTATGTCTTCCAGTCTTCCAGTCCCAAGCAGAGGGTTTTCTTAAAAAGTAATTATTTAATTTTATTTATCATCATCATTATTTTCTAATTTGCCACAGGGCACGTGCACTCACTAGAGAGAGACACAGGGAGAGGGAAAATGAGAAAGCAAGCAGTCAGATCCTGGACTCAAACTACAGTCAGCCATGTGGGAGTCCGGCTCCTTAACCACCATGCCACATGTTGGCCCCAAGAGCAGAGTGTTTTGAGGAAGAAGAGGTCAACAGTATGAAGTGCCACGAAGAAGCAAGAGGATGAGGATTGAAGAACTGTTCACTGAATGTGACCAGAACGTCCTTGGTGGCTTTGAGAGCAATTGCAACCATCTATGGGAGAAACAAAAATGATTGAGACGTGAGTGAGAATTCTGACAAAGGATGTGGCAAGTTAGGTGACTACAGAAGGTTAGGTGTGAAGGGAAGAAAGAAACTGAGAGATGACAAAATCAAGGGAAGTTGGGAATGTTTATCTTTTGATTATGGAAGGTATTTGAGTGTGTGTGTGTGTGTGTGTGTGTGTGTGTGTGTATGCTAAGGGGAAAATCCCAGTAGAAAAGGAAAGGTAGAGACTAGTAGGTGGTGTGGTGGTTAAGGTGCTAGATTCCCATATGTCCGACCATGGTTCAAGGTCTGGACCTGGTGGCTTGAGAAATCATACCTGGCGGGTGTGCGTGTGTGTGCCCAAAATCCCATGAGGAGGGGACAAGCCGATGGTGTGATGGTTATGTCTGGACTCCCACATGGCTGACCATGGTTCAAGTCTTGGACCCAAAGACTTGAAACTCACACTGGGTGCATGTGTATGCGTGCCCAAAATTCCAAGAGGAGAATGAAGAAGGGACTGCAGCAAGACCATCCCCTCTGGAGCGTGATTTCTCACTTTCCCTCTCACTGTCTTTCTCCAGGAAATACACATGCCCTATGGCAAAAAAAAAAAAAAAAAAAAAAAAAAAAAAAAAAAAAAAAAAAAAAAAAAAAAAAAAAAAAAAAAAAGAAAGAAAGAAAGAAAAAAAAAAAAAAGAAAAGAAAAGAAAAAAAGAAAGAAAGAAATGAAGGAGGACAGGACCAGCAAGAGGGATGGTGGTTAAGGCACTGGATTCCCACATGGCCGAAGGTGGTTTGAGGCCCAGACCTGGTGGCTTGAAAATCATGCCAGAGTGGGAACGCAATTGGACCCACATAAGGAAGGTCCTCAGCTCATATTCTGGATCCTCCCTGATCTCATACCAAGTGCATGTGTGTACCCCTGATCCTAGCTGGCTGAGACTGGGGGAAGTTCACAGTGTGAAGACCCTGAGGTGGTACTTGTCTCTCTGTCCCTCTCTTTTTTATAGAAGAAACAAATAAATAAATAAACTTAAGAATAAGATAAGGGGCCAGCAGGTAGTGTGGTAGTTGGGCACTGGACTCCCACATTGCTGACCACGGTTCAAATCCTGGACCTGACGGATTACTTTCTCACTTTCCCTCTCTATCTCTCTCTGGTGAGCATACATGCCCTAGAGCAAACATAATAATAATAATAGTAATAACTGGGGCTGTCAGGTGGCTTGGCGGTGAAGAGTGCTAGACTCCCACATGGCCATCTGTGGTTCAAGTCCCAGACCTGGCAGCTTGCTTTCTCACTTTCTCTCTCTCACTCTGTCCCTCTCTGGCCAAATTAAAATAAATAAATAAAGATAAATAAAATAATTCTTTTAAAAATAA
>NW_006205672.1:1306129-1310487 GCF_000334495.1 Tupaia belangeri chinensis
CGTTGGCCGTCCCCCCTGGCGGGGGGGGGGTGATTTCTCACTTTCTGTCTCTCTGTCTCTCTCTGTCTTTCTGGCTAGCGCACATGCCCTATGGCAAAAACCTCTTCAAAAAAACAAAACAAAACACTAAAGTAGGATATGAGTTCTGCTGCAGTGAGCACAAATGTGGTGAAGAAAGGAGAAAGCAGACTTCAAAAAGTTCATGGAGGGCCTAGCAGATGACATAATGGTTACATTGCTGGACTCCCTCATGGCCGAATGAGGTTTGAGTCCTAGACCTGGTGGCTTGAAACTCATGCTGGGCACATGTGCATGCATGCCCAAAATCCTGAGAGAGAATGGAGGAGAAGGCATTGCGGTGTGGCCATCTCTCCTGGGGGGACTGATTTCTTGTTTTCTGTCTCACTGTCTCTGTCTCTCTGGCAAGTGCATGCACCTTATAGCAAAAAGAGTTCATGGAAAATGGAATTAAAAAGTACAAAGTTTGTTTTGTTGCAAAAAAATTTAACCATGCATAGATTTTTAAAAATAATTATTTTATTTATTGCTATTACTATTATTATTTTATCTGACCAGAGAGAAAGTGAGAAAACAAGCCTCCAGGTTCAGAACTCGAACCATGGCTGGCCATGTGGGAGTCTAGAGCCTTAACCACCACACCATCTGCAGGCCCCCTTTACCTGTTATACTAATAAGTTGGTCTTGCTAAAAACCAAAAATGTCCATAAATTACACCCTTATTCAAGAATTTAAATTTCTCTTATCAGATTATGCTAACCGACTCACCTTGACATTCCAGGCTTCTGTAATCCGTCCATCTCTCCCTGTCTGCCCTGCTCCTAACTAGTGCCTCATATCAGCCTCACAGGACATTTTCTTACCCATGCTTCAGTGTTCTGCTCACCAAGTAAGAGCTTTTGCTGTTTAGGACAGTTCTCCTTTCTTTTGGAACAAGCCAACTCCCACTAAAGTTCTCCCTTCCTCTGTGATAAAATGTATCCAAGCCCCATCCCTGCTGTCATCATGAAGAACATTTATTGCTGGGAATTTATGTCTCACGTGGCTTTCTTGGCTCAAGCATGCTGGTTGGCTGCGTTAGTGGGCAGGCTGAAGGAGGCTCGGGTTCGATTCTCCTTCACCTGGGCGGCCTGGTGTTTGGAACACGCTTGTAATCCCAGATGCTCAGGACTTGAGGTGGGAGGAGCCACACACAGGATTTTGTGGTTAAAGGGAAAAAAACCCCAAAACCTTTCTTTTTGAGACTTGGTCTTCCTGTCATCACTTAGAACATGTAAATCTTGTTTTAATTAATTAATCAATTACCAGAGGGCATGCATGCTTACTAGAGAGAGTGGGAAAGTACACCACCAGCCCACACACACCCAGGGGGTCATGATCCTACCGTCACTCTTCTTCCTCCATTTCTCCACTCCATCAGGATTTGGGGCACACACACGCATGTACCTGGCATCTTTTTCAAGCCGATGTGGACAAGAGTCTAACTTTGATCAGCCATGTGGGATATAGCTCCCAATGCACAGTGCTTAACCACTCACTGCCCTATGGGAAGACTTTGTTTCAATTTAAGCAAATGGTCATTTCTTTCTTTCTTTTTTTTTTTTAAGAGAGATTTTTGCTATAGGGTACATGTGCTCACCAGAAAGACAGAGAAACAGAAAATGAGAAATCATCCTCCCACCAGAGGGGATGGCCCCGCCACAATCTCTTCTTCATTCTCCTCTCCGGATCTTGGGCATGCACGCACATGTGCCTGGTACTGAGTTTTAAGCCACCGGGTCAGGGACTCGAACTGCAGTTGACTACATGGGAGTACTTGATGCAACCATTACACCATCTGCTGGTCCCACTATATATATGGTCATCTTCTTAAAGATTGGGACTACATCCCACAGTAAATTGTGACGAAAGTACTTATTAGATGAATTGAGATTTCGGCTGGCTCAAAAATTTTACATGAATTACACCTTAATCTCCATTCCCTCATCTATCCAATAAACACATAATGAGTACCTAAGCCCTCCGTGGTAGGAAACGAGGAGAGTTATTTATTTAAAAAAAGATTTTTGTGTGTATGTGTGCCAGAGAGAGGGAAACTGAGAAATCACCCCTCCCCGGGTGTGGGGGGGGAGGAGATGGCCATGCCACAATCCCTTTGTCTGCTTTCTCCTCTCAGGATTTTGGGAGCATATGTACACGGTGTGATTTTCAAGCTGCCGGGTCTGGAACACAAACCATAGTTGACGGTGTGGATATCCGGTGCCTAACCACCATGCCACCTGCTGGCCTCTGGGGAGATTTTTTAACCTCTGAATGCCTCTATATTTTGATGTATCTTTCTCCCAAAACTTTTTTCCAGTCTTTAAATTAACACCAAATGCTGGGACCAGCATTATTGGACTCCCACGTAGTCCACCATGGTTGGAATCCTGGACCTAGTGGCTTAAAACTCACACTGGGCGTGTGTTCTTGTGTGTGTGTGTGTGTGTGTGTGTGTGTGTGCCCAAGAAACTGAGAGGAGAATGGAGAAGAAGGGATCGCGGTGTGGCTATCCCTCCAAGAGGTAATTTCTCATTTTCTGTCTCTCTGTTTTTCCAGTGAGTGCATGCAACCTACAGCAAAAATCTCTGTAAAAAAGAAATACATTTAAAAAAAAAAAACACCAAATGCTTACCAAATTGCCTTGGGCCCCAGGTCCCTCTGCAGTTAATCTTTTATAGGTATTGGCCCATTGTTTCTGTTTCAGACTCAGCCGGCCTTAAGTGTGTGTGTGTGTGAGTGTGTGTGTGTGTGTATGTGAAAGTGTGTCAGGCTGACTTGCTGTAGGGCTTTGTCCCATCCGCGGAGCTCCCTACCCTGATCACAGTCTAGTGAAGGCCTAGAACTGGTAAACTCCTGCCCCTCCTTCCCTATAGTCTAGGGAACAAGATGTGGGTGAACTGTCCACTCAGATAAAACAATCCAAGAATGCCAATGTCTCCCAGGCCACCCACTTATCTCGGAATTTTGAGAACGTCTCTTGTTCCAGCTCCACGCAGAGAAGAATCTTAGCAGGCGCTACCAAGGTGGAAGACAAACTGCTGCCTGCAGTGGCCTCGTTCTTCCTTCTTACTGGTTCCCTGAGACAAAGGGTCTGTGTGGAGCGTGGATATGGGGAAGAAACAGGTTTTCTTTTTCTTTCTTCTTTTTTTTTTTTTTCCATCAGGCATGTGCCCTTACCAGACAGAAAGTGAGAAATCACTCCTCAGGATTTATGGCTGCACTGCAACCCCTCCTCCTCACTCTCCTCTTGGGATTTTGGGTAGGAAGGAACACAAACCCGGCATGATTTTCAAGCTGGCCAGCTGTGGTCAGCCATGTGGGAATCCAGCCACCTGCTGGCCCCGAGAAGGAGCAGCCTTACTGTGTGAAGGATGACCAGGGCCCTCTGAGGAAAGATGAAGCCTCGCAAATCCTGGCGATGGGGACAGCAAGGCTCTTAGGGACAGGGAGACTGGTTGGTCACGTTTTCTCTTTCAGGTCTCTGTGTTTCTGCTCTTTCCGTGTGATTCTCAGAGTCCAATTGTTCCGATGTCCACATTTTTCTTTTGGCTTCAGCTCCTCTCACCTGTTCTTCTCCATCAACCAACAGCCGACTGCCAGCCACCCTGACCTCCTGGCTCCGTAGCTCCTAGCACAGCGGCCCAAGTCCATCCCGCTTTGGCTGCGGAGGTGTGAGGGCAGGAGCCGATAGCAACAAGGAAACCTGCGCCACCTTCCTTTCCAGGCCTCAATCCCCCGAGTGCACGCTAGGCCTCCTTATTGGGGTCAGGACGAACCAGGGGCACATGGGAGAAATGAGATGAAAATATGTTTAAAAAGCGCAGAGAGGAGGGTTGGGAGAGAGTAGGGGAGAGGCGGGAGACCCCCTAGGGGGCAGGGTCACCAAAGGCATTGAGGAGCGGAGGGGAGGGAGGATCGTGGAGGCTCTGTCAGCCCAGCCCAGCCGCGGCCCCCGGGTTTCCTGTCTGCTTCTGCTCCAACATTCTCTTCCTTCCTCTCTTGTGAGGTCTCCCTCCAGGCCCTCTGCTCTGTCGGCCTGTCTCTGTTCCTGTCTGTCTCTCCCTCCGCCTGGATCTCAGCGACTGTGCGTGGGTCTCTCCATCGCGCGCCTCGGGTCTCCAGCTCACCCTCCCGGCCGGGCCCTCTGGCTGGACCGTGTCCCTGGCGCCCCGCCCCCGAGCGGCACTATTGGCCGAGAGGCGACGAGAAGGCGGTGTCTGGCCGACCTCCGAGGGCGGGATTAGCTGCGGCGACCCGGGGGTGGGCGGGGGGCGGGGTCCGGCTGGAGGCGGGCGGGG
>NW_006205672.1:1328136-1329019 GCF_000334495.1 Tupaia belangeri chinensis
CCCGTGGGTGGGCGGGGGGCGGGGTCCGGCTGGAGGCGGGCGGGGCGGCTGGGGCCGAGCCCAGAGCTCCGGGCGGTCGCATTGTTTTCCTCCGCGGATCCGCGGCGGGAGTGGGGGCTGCGACCCGGACCCTGGGCTCGTCCGACCGGACAGCGCCCCAGAACCCAGATCCGAGCACCGTCCAATTCGGAAGCTCATCGCCTCTCTCCTGAGCCCCAACCACGGATTGCGAACTCCTCGCGGCGCGGGGCCGCTGGCGGTCCGCGATCTCAACCCCACAGCCCCGGATCTCGGAGCAAGTACCCCGCGACAAGGATGGGGCTGCAGGGAGGGGGAGGGACGGTGGGCGCCGCAGGCGGGGGGCAAGCTGCTGAAGGGCTAGAGGGACCCGTAAGGGTGCCCAGTGCTGCGTGCCTGGCAGGCGGCGAGGGTCGGCGGAGTTGGGGTGTGTGGAGGAAGGAGGGGACCGTGGCCGGCTCCAGTCACTGCACTGTTGGGCACAGGATCTGGGCACTTCTCCCGACTGAGCTTTCTCTGAGTCGCGTCCCACTCGACTGGGGAGCACGGAGGGGGATTATTTGAGGTGCATGCCGTAAAGGGTGGAAAACCTGGCCCCTTGCTTTCCCTGCCGGGAACCCTGCGGAGAACCGGACCCTCTGCGTGCCCCTGCAGGGACGGGAAGGTGAACGCGCCGTTCTGGACATTGGTATCACGGTCGCACCTCGGTTTTTGTGCAAGAGGGAGTCTGAGCACCCTCCGGGGCATCGGCTCGGGTACAGAGTCGGGGAGCGCGGCTCCCGAGAACCACTGGCTCCCGCGCCCATCGCCTCCTTCACTCCCCTGGGGCGGGGCATTGTTAGTCTGAGGTCTCCAAAGGGGGGGA
>NW_006205672.1:1329192-1331577 GCF_000334495.1 Tupaia belangeri chinensis
GTGGGCGGGGGCTTTGTTAGTCTGAGGTCTCCAAAGGAGGGGAGCCGAGCTGGCTGCTGCATCCCGGGCCCGTGGACCCCTCTCAGCGCCGGCCTCGGGCCCGCCCTCGTCAGTTCCCAGCCTCTGGCCCTGTTTTCCCGGCCTGGGAGACCCGCCTCCGCTCTCCAACCCCAGCTCGGATCCCCTCTCGGTCTGCTCCTGCAGGCCCCTCCAGCCCCTCCTCCCGCTAACGTGGCTCTGGGACCCGGTCCCGGCCCAGACTCTGCTACCCGCCCCTCCTCAGAGCCCTGGATCCAGCCAAGGGGAGACACGTCGAGCCCCTGGCCCCTTGCCCACCTCCTGTGAGGCTCTTGACACCTGGATTATCCCCGTGGGGGTTGGGTGGGAGGGTCGTGCAGAGCTGGGGCTCAGAGCGAAGGGTGGGGAAGATGAGATGTCTTGGAGGACGGAGCGCGCCCCTTGGACGAAGCTCTTCAGTGCACCCCCGCTCCGCCTGAGGAAGGTGGACAGGGGCGGGCGACCAGCCGGATGGCTTCCTGCTATTGTCCCCAGCCGGTCTCCCCTTCTCCATCTCTTCCCCAGCTCGGTAGACTCTGGCTATGACCCCGGCCACTCCCCAGAGGTGGCTGCAAGGCCAGAAGGAGAGAAGGCTGTTTCCTCTTGTAGTGAGGAGAGGATCTAGAAGGGAGAGAAAGTCGGCCGCGTCTCTCCCATTTGCTTTAGCTGGAGGGTATGAAGCAGCTGGGATTCCACCTGGGCACAGTAAGCCTTTCCCCAGGCCAGAGGTTGGGTGGGAGCCGCCCAGATGCTGCTCCCCAAAAACGACCAGAGAAACCCTCTTAACAATGTGTCATAGTTGAGTCTAGAGGACTCATGCAAAGGGCAATTCAGTGCTTTTAGGAGCTGGACAATTGGAGCCTAAAGTGTGTGTGTTGGGGGCAGGGGGGAGCTCCTGAAAAGGGATTGGGTGGGAAGGAGGCAGGAAAGAGGGAAGGGTTTGGGGTGCTGCTATCAGATCATTTTGCGGGGAAATGAAGAGCATGTAAATGAGATGCAAATTAGCCTCTATTGTCCTTAGCGGGTGCTTTTGCTCTGAAGGCTGTTGGATTCTGAGGGTTTTAACATGGGAGTGGCCGTCACACCCCACAAATTCTCCCAGTCACCTCTGTCCCCAAGGTTGTCCCTGCAGTTATTGGAGTTTCTGGCTAGGGGCCATTCCATTCCCTGCCCTCACTTCTCCAGGCAGGAAGCGGCAGTACCTTTACAACCAAACGAAATGCCACCAGCTTCCAGGGCAGCATCGCCCCTACCCTAGCCTCAGTAGCCTCATCCTGGATTTCCACGTTTACTTTGAAGAGATGTGGTAAGGGGAGCCTAACTCATCTCTTCCCTCTGTCCCTTCTTCCATCAGGTCCGAGTTCTCCTACCCCCCTTAGCCCCCCACAGGATCACCACCCCAGGTAAGGAAAGGGCAGCAGCTCCCCAGGGCAGGGGTTGGAGGCTGGCATAGCCACAGAGCAGGAGGAGGGTCTCCTGTTCTTCCCACTTGCCAGAGACCAAAGTTGTTTCCAGGGTGAAGATACCAGTTGCCTAGGGCAACTTGGGGAGGGCAGGTGGGGGAGGCTGGGAGACAAGCTGTGTCCCTTTCTCTTCCCATGGGAGTGTCAGCAGCATCCGGAAACACGGGTGGGGGTAGGGAGGGAGGCTCGGCCTTTCAGCACCAGAGGGTCGTTAGCTAGCTGACTGCACTGCCCTGGGGAATGGGGGTCATCATTAGGTGTTCCTACCCCTTCCCCTCCTCCAGCTCTCGTGGGACCCCACCTGACGTCAGCCTCCCCACCAATGACGCCGGGTTGGGGGTGAGGGGACAGTTGGGTCCTGGCTCCAAGAGTGGAATTCTAGGGAAATGGCAGGGGCCAGGCCTGGAAGCCCAGGGTCTCTTCTCTGGGGAAGAGGTGGGATGGGAAACCGAGAATTGGTGAGGAAGAATTTGCGCCCTTCCTGACCTGGTTTCCGGAGCCTGCTCAGCCCTTCTCTTGGGTTTTGGGAGAAGGCAGGAAGCTGCTGTGCACCTTGTGCCGTGGGTGCCAGGCAGTGTCGTGGCTGGGGGGAGGCTGATGAGCAGGAACCTTGTGCCGTGGGTGCCAGGCAGTGTCGTGGCTGGGGGGAGGCTGATGGGCGGGAGGGAGGCCCGTCTCACCATCCCTTCCACCATATCCATCTTTTCCTGGACTTTGGGCTCCAGTTGCCTGCCTGTTGTTGAATTATTTATATTTCAATTTCAGAGGCAGCCTGATGAGGGAAGGAAGGGAAAGGGTCGGGTTCAGCCATTTCGCCTCTCCAGACCCTTGTATCCCTGGCTCCTCGCAGTGGGTGGGTCCGCTC
>NW_006205672.1:1331587-1343111 GCF_000334495.1 Tupaia belangeri chinensis
CATGCACGGTGCCTGGAAGCCAGGGAGGGATCAGGGGGCTAGAGAGGCTGGGATGGGGCACAGTGGTCCAGGAGACAGCTGCAGCCGGAGCTAAATTTAGCCTCTGATCTGGCTTTGATGCAGATTCATTTTTGGCTAAGACAGTCCCCCCTCCCCTCCCTACCCAGTCTCTTCCCTGGCAGTGGGAAGGGCCCCTGAAGCTTGAGCTTAGACCAGGGTAAGGACCCCTAGGCTGCCCCCGACCCGCACCCCAGTCTGTTCTTCCTCAACCCCAGAGAGGACGATGGCTGTGGGACAGCTGCCTTTGCCTGGGCACAGTGCCTGCATCTTCCCGCCCTGGGTGTCCTGGGGGTCTGCGAGGGGAGGGGGAGACAGACACCATGCCCTCTTCCTCCTCCCAGTGCCAAGGAGTCACTATTTATAATTTTAAGTCTTCAGTGTCTAATTATAGCTGAGAAGGGGTTAGCAAGAGGGGGGCCAGGAGGTGTCACCTACCGAATGTCCCAGACCCAGTCAGGAGAGAGGAGGAGAGGCTGAGTGAGAAGGCTGGGGGAGCGGGTGTGTCCTGTCCTTACCTGGGGTCATGTCGCAGGCCTCATACCAGCCAGTTTGGGCCAGTTGGAGAGGGAAGGGCCCTGAGTGACAGTGACAGCTGGCTGGGACTGGGACAGGGCTGCAGAGAGGGTCCCCCCCACCACCCCACAGGGTCTTCTGGGGACAGACTGAGACAGAGCCTGCCTGCATCAAGGGTGCAGAGAACTCGGCCCCTGACCCCGCTTTTCTATCTCTCCTTTCAGGGCCAGCATATGGGTGAGGGGGCACCCCCTGGGGCCTGAGCCGCCCCGCGCAGGATGCCCCGTGCCCCCCACTTCATGCCCTTGCTGCTGCTGCTGTTGCTTTCACTTCCCCACACCAAGGCTGCCTTTCCCCAGGACCCCCCTCCTCTGTTGACCTCTGACCTACAAGGTGAGCATCCCTCCCACCCCCGCCAGTCCTCTTTGTGAGCAACTGACCCCACCCCTGTGGGCAGCAAGGTGCAGGGAGCCTCCAGAAGGCTACAAGCCTGACCAGCAGGGCAGTGAGTGGGCAGAGTGCGTGGAACAGCGGGTCTCAGGTCAGTGTTTGCCACCCCGGCCTGGGTTCTCCTGAAGGTGGCGTCGTTGTCTTTGGTGGTAAGAACACGGACTCTCAGCCAGACTAAACCTTAGCAGGTTTGAATCTCTGCTAAGCTGCTCACTAGCCGTGTTGCGTGACCTTGGTTAGGTTATTTATTTATTTATTTATTTACTTGCCAGAGTGTGTTTGTGTCTCTCCCAGAGAGAGGCAGGAGAGGTAGAGGGCAACCCCCAGTGGGGCATGGTCACGCTGCAGTCCTTTCTCTAAGTCTCCATCCTGGAGGGGTTTGGCACATGCACATGCCCGGCATGCTTTCTGAGCCGTCCGGGGTGGAATTTGAACTATGGTTTTCCACGTGGGATCCAGCTCCCTTAGCCATTAATTCTGTAGTGCCGACCCAGTTAGGTTATTTTCTTGATATTTAAGGTTGTTTGTTTTAAATTTACCATAGGATGTGTGCACTCTCCAGAGAGACAGCGAGGGAAAGTGAGACAGCACCCTCTGGGGTGGGGGTGGGGGGGTGGCCACAACACAGTCCCTTTTCCTGTTTTCCTCGGGATTTGGGGCACACATGCATATGTGTCTAGTGTGGTTTTTTAAGTTATTATTATTATTTTTTTTTGGAGAGATTTTCGCTATAGGGCGCATGTGTTCGCTAGACAGACAGAGACATAGAGACAGAAAGCAAGAGATCACCCCCCAGGGGGGATGGTCACGCCGCAATCCCTTCTCCATTCTCCTCTCGGGATCCTGGGCACGCACGCACACGTGCCTGGCGTGAGTTTTAAGCCACCGGGTCCAGGACGCGAACCGTGGTCAACTACGTGGGAGTCCAGCGACATAGCCATTATGCTAACTGCTGGTTCCCTTTAAGTTATGTTTTTAAAATAATTATTTTATTTAACTTTATTCATCATCATCATCATCATCATCATCATCATCATCATCATCATTATAATTATTTTATTTGACCAGGGAGAGAAAGGGAGGGGGGAGCAAGCCACCAGGTCCGGGACTCAAACTGTGGTCAGCCATATGGAAGTCCAGTGCCTTAATCACTATGCCACCTGCCAGCCCCTTAAGTTATTTTTACTATAAGGTATGTGTGCTCACTGGAAAGAGACAAAGTGCGAAATCACCCCCTGGGCGGATGGCCACAGCACAAGCCTTTCTCCATTCTCTTTTTGGTATTTTAAACATGTGTGTACACGCACCTGGTATGTTTTTCAAAGCCTCTGGGTCTAGGACTTGAACCTCACAGTCAGCCATGTGGGATCCAGCACCTTAACCACCACACCACCTACTGTCCCCTCACCAGGGTCTTGACACTGCAATCTACCCCCACCTTCAGCCATTCTGGATCATGGGCACATGTGTGCCTGGTATGTTCAGGGGGGTCTCCAGACAGAAACCTGAAACGTTCTTATCTGGGGCGACCTTGCAGAGTGTTGTGCTTACCTTGCTCCACCATCTGGCCCCTTGGTTTTCTTACATACCCTCTTTCTGCCTCAGTCTCCTCATCTGCAAAATGAAGACAGTATTCTGCCTCATGGAGTCGTAGTGGGGATCTAATGAGGTAGTACATGTAAAGTGCTGAGAGCCTTGTCTGGCACAAAGCAAATTTTTAAAATATGTTTGCTATCATTGCTGGCTGTGAAGTGAAGGCTGGGGGTAGCCCAGTGATTCCTAACACCTCGTACCTCTTACTCTACCACATGTACCGCCATAGGCCTAGGTCCCACTACCACAGAAGCCATACACATACTTTTTCTGAGAAGAATACTTTTTTAAAAGAGATTTTTACTATAGGGTGCATGTACACATATGCACCCGGTATGAGTTTCAAGCTGCCGGGTCCAGGATAGTCAGCCACGTAAGAGTCCAGTACCTTAACCACTATGCCACTGTTGACCCCAGAGAAGAATTCTTATCTATTTGCAGGTCCCTGTTTTATATGCAGGATTCAGAGTAATTTTAAAGGTGGAGGAACTGCAGGGACCAGCAATTAGCATAATGGCTATGTCGCTGGACTCCCATGCAGTTGACCACGGTTCGAGCCCCAGATCCGGTGGCTTAAACTCACGCCAGGTATGTGTGTGTGTGCGTGCCCAAGATCCCGAGAGGAGAATGGAGGAGAAGGGATTGCGGTGTGGCCATCCCCCTGGGGGGGTGATTTCTCGCGTTCTGTCTCTCTGTCTCTCTCTGTCTTTCTGGAGAGCACATGCACCCTATAGCAAAAACCTCTCCGAAAAAAGAGAAGGAAAAAAAAAAAGATGGAGGAACTGCAGTTGGGTCGTGGGGAGTAATTGCTGGGGGGTAGATAAGGATAGCGAACTCGCACATGTAGTAGACACAATTGTAAGCACGTTGGGAATGTTACATTATCTATCCTGAGCTCTGGGCTCCCTTGGAATGCTGATGACTGTGGTTCCCCTGATCAGGCCAGCAGATGCTGGAGTTGGTCTGAGGAGGCAGGAACTCTGGAGGGCTGAGGTGGCCTATGAAGAGCCTTGAGGGGAGGGTGCTGAAGAGGGCTGGGAAAAAATGCTCCAGATAAGCAGTGCACAAGGTGTAAAAGGAATTGCTAGCTCTAGAAGTTTTTTCCTTTCTGTTTTCTTTTTCTTTTTTTTCTCTCTCTAGCAAAAGAGAGACAGGGAGAAGGAGAGGAGGAAGCATCCCCCATCGGGAATGGGTACTTCGCAATCCCTTCTTTTCTGTCTCTCCCTCCTTTAGGGATTTTGTGCACACATGTGCAAACTCGGTGTTTCTCAAGCTACTGGGTCTAGGACTTGAATGATGCTATCAGATTTGTGGGATCTGGCTGCCCACTCTAAGGCAGTTCTAAGGGGCTGGGGGCTGGATGGTGACGCAGAGGTAGCACAGCACTGTGCAAGGCTCACTCACAGGGACGGTTCTGGGTTTGCCTCTGGAGAACTCTGAATACGGCAGGTGCCCGTGATTCACAGTTACCTGAGGTATAGGCTGAATCATGGTGTGATGACTACATTGGGGTGCTCTCTGTCTCTCTCACTCATGCAAGAAATAAATGACTAAATTTGTTTTAGAAGATTTTTTTATTGGGACCAGCAGTTAGCGTAATGGCTGTGTCGCTGGACTCCCACGTAGTCGACCGCGGTTTGCATCCCGGACCCGGTGGCTTAAAACTCACGCCGGGCGCGTGTGCATGCGTGCCCAAGATCCCGAGAGGAGAATGGGAGAGAAGGGATTGTGGCGTGACCATCCCCTCTGGGGGGTGATTTCTCGCTTTCTGTCTCTCTGTGTCTCTGTCTGGCGAGCGCACGCACCCTATGGCAAAAAAAAACCCTCCAAAAAAAAGGTTTTTTTATTTAACTTTATTTTATTTAATTAATTAATTTATTTTAATTTGACCAGAGAGGGACAGAGTTAGAGAGAGAGAAAGAGAGGGAAAGTGAGAAAGCAAACCACCAAGTCTGGGACTTGAACTGTAGTTGGCCATATGATAGTCCAGTGCCCTTAACCACCATGCCATCTGCCAGCCCCTAAATGACTAAATTTAAAAATTGTTTTAGAGGATCTAGCAGATGGCATGGTGGTTAAGGTCGCTGGACTCCCACATGGCTGACACAGTTCAAGTCCCGAACCTGGCAGCTTGCTTTCTCATTTTCCCTCTCTCTCTTTTGCTCTGTCCCTCTCTGGTCAAATTAAAATAAATAAATAAGTAAAGTTAAATAAAATAATTATTTAAAAAAATTGTTTTAGAAAAGAAAGGACATGGGACAAAGAGAGAGAGAGAGAGAGAAAAGAAAAGAAAGAACAGGCCAATGGGTGGCATGGAGGTTCAAGTGCTGGATCCCACATGGCCGACTTCACAGTGCAAGTCCTGGACCTTGAGGTTTGAAAAACACACCAGGCATGTGTGCGTGCCCAATATCCCAAGAGAAGAATGAAGGAGAAGGGACTGTGGCATGGCCATCCCCCCGGGGGATGATTTCTCACTTTCTCTCTCTCTGGTGAGCACACGCAACCTATAGCAAAAATCTCTCACAAAAAATTTTAATTATTATTTTGTTAATTTGTTATAGGGCATGTGCGCTCACCAGAGAGAGAGATGAGGGTTGGGAGGAATAAGAAAGCAAGCTGCAGGTCTGGGACTTGAACTGTGGCTGGTCACGTGAGAATCCAGCTCCTTAACCACCACGCCACCTGCTGGCTCCTTACTATTATCATTTTATGGACAGTCTTTGGGCACCTCACCTCACGTGTGTACCCTATCCGTGGCTGGGTTTCATCTGGAGAGGGTGCTGGGGAACGCGTGGCGACCCGGCCGGCCCTCAGTGTGCCACTGCTCTGTGGTCTCTAGGTATACCCCCTTCATCCTGGTTCCGGGGCCTGGAGGACGATGCTGTGGCTGCGGAACTTGGGCTGGACTTTCAGAGATTCCTGACTTTGAACCGGACCTTGCTAGTGGCTGCCCGGTAAACTGGCCGTGGCACAGTTGTGGGGCAGACATGCATGCTCCTGGGCAGACATGGGACCTGCATGGCCACTGCAGCATCCTGCAGGGGACACGTGCAGGTGCACAAGCCATGGGACATGGACATACTTGAATTGGAGCACAAATGCCAAGGCATGGCATGGGGGGAGGGGGCAGGAGATTTGTGCTATTGGTCCCTGGGCAACTGACCGTGGGTAAGGTGGGAACTGTGGTGCCAGGGGCGGGGGGTGCCTTGCTTGGCTCTGACCCCCGTTACCCGCCCTTTCAGGGATCACGTTTTCTCCTTCAATCTTCAAGCCCAAGCAGAAGGGGAGGGCCTGGTGCCTGACAAGGTGAGGGGCTGTGGGGAGAGGAGCAGGCGTGGAGAGAGGCAGGGAAATGACTAACACGGGCCCAGGGGGCGGGAAGAAGGAGGCTGAAGGAGCCTGATGTGAGGAGGGGTCCAGGTCACCGCATGACTTTCCCTCCTCTACTTCTCGCCAGTATCTAACATGGAGGAGCCAAGACGTGGAGAACTGCGCTGTGCGGGGGAAGCTGACGGTGAGGGGCCCATGAATGTGTGTGGGAGGGAGAGGGCTGCCCGCCAGGAGCTGTCCCAGCGGCCCTCTCCCAGGCCCCCTTCCCACCCCTCTCCCATCCGAGGCCAGGGGAAGGCGAGAAGGAAAGAACCAATGCTCTATTCCCTTTCACTCCTCACGGACAGGGAAAGGGAGATTCAGACCGAAGGACATGCCCAAGGCTGCAGGGGAGCTGACAGCTTAGTTGGGACATTCTCCCCCACTGCTCTGACAGGCCCCAGGGTAGCAGCCTTATTTCCTGCGACCCCCAGTCCCAGTCCTAGGCGCCTGTCACTGACCTGGAGTTTTGACTTCTCCAGGACGAGTGCTACAACTACATTCGCGTTCTCATTCCCTGGGACTCCCAGACGCTCCTTGCTTGTGGAACGAACTCATTCAGCCCCATGTGCCGCAGCTACGGGGTACGAATGTGGGGTCAGGAACACCCCAGAATGGGCAGACGGATGGGAATGAATCAGGACTGAGGTCGGGAGTGGAAATGCAGGGACCTGGCAAGGGTTGGGAGAGGAGGCAAGGGGACACGACTGGGAACCAGACTCCGAGACCCCCAGGGTTCCAGGAACCTGCTCCCTCTGCCCCCAGATAACATCGCTGCAGCAGGAGGGCGAGGAGCTGAGTGGCCAGGCTCGATGCCCCTTCGATGCCACCCAGTCCAACGTGGCCGTCTTTGCAGGTGTGCACCTGGGCGTGTGAGCAGCAGCCGTGTGGCTGGAGGGAGCGCCCGCCTTAGCTCTTCTCCCAGCTTGTCTTTCCCCATTCCCCTCTCTGGAGGGCTGAGGTAGGGCCAGGCTCAGGCCTAGGCGGGGGGCGGAGGGGCCCGAGAAGAGGCAGGACACAGATCCCCGCTCTCTCCCTGACCCCCCACCCATCCCTCCAGAGGGCAGCCTGTACTCAGCCACAGCCGCCGATTTCCAGGCCAGTGACGCTGTAGTTTACAGAAGCCTGGGGCTGCAGCCCCCACTGCGCTCCGCCAAGTACGACTCCAAGTGGCTCCGAGGTCAGGGCGGGCCTGGGGAGGGGGTACGGAGGGAGGACGGGTGTTGGGGCAGGCAGGTGGCACGGTAGTGCGGATGTGCGCCATGGGGAAAGGTGTGTGGGGCTAGGGTCTCTGGGCACGCAGAGATACTCTTCCATACCCTTTCCCTAGAGCCACACTTCGTCCACGCCTTGGAGCATGGAGACCATGTCTACTTCTTCTTTCGAGAGGTCTCTGTGGAGGATGCCCGGCTGGGGAGGGTAAGCAGGTGGGCACTAGGGGTGGGCAGCTAGAGGGTGCTACTGCGTCCTGGGCCAGGCTTGCGTGCCTGATCCTAATCTCCACAGCACAGTTCCCTGGACTCTGAGCCCCCAAATGACAGTAGCCCCAGGCCTCTGCCCCATGAGCTGCTGTGTCCTTCATCCCTGACCCGAACGGACCTACCACACCATCCCCTTTACTTGCAGGGGCCCTAAAATTTGTCCTTGGTGCTTGTAACTTGCCACATCCCCCCGCCCCCACAGGTGCAGTTCTCCCGTGTAGCCCGTGTGTGTAAGCGAGACATGGGCGGCTCGCCTCGGGCCTTGGACCGCCACTGGACCTCCTTCCTGAAGCTGCGGCTCAACTGCTCTGTTCCCGGGGACTCTGCCTTCTATTTTGACGTCTTGCAGGCCTTGACTGGGCCTGTAAACCTGCACGGCCGCTCTGCTCTCTTCGGAGTCTTCACCACCCAGACGAATAGGTTGGTAGGAGGTGGGCAAGTGCAGCCTGACCTGCCCCCCGACCCGTCAGCTCCCAAGCTCCCCTCTCAGAGTCTGCTGATGGGGCAGAGGGCAAGCTCAAGCAAAGGCAGTCTGCCGCCCTGCTCACTCCCTTTCCTCCTGGGGTGGCACCCTCTGACCTGGTATGTGAAGGGCAGCTGCCATTGCTTACCTGGGAGGAGCTGTGCCGTTTCCTTCAGCACCTGCCCCCCACCTTTTCTGGCTCCCTCAGCATCCCAGGTTCTGCGGTCTGCGCCTTCTACCTGGACGATATTGAACATGGGTTTGAGGGCAAGTTCAAGGAGCAGAGGAGTCTGGATGGGGCCTGGACCCCTGTGCCTGAGGACAGGGTTCCCTCACCCAGGTACCCAGGATGCAAGTGCTTTGTGGGGGACATTCTTGGGAGTAGATGCTGGGATTGGAAAGGGGGTGAGGTGTCCAGGGGCTGGGGAGGCCTGTAGTGGGTGGGCAGTGGGCGTGGGGCTGCTCTGGGCAGGGAAGCAGTGCTGCGTCTGTGAGTGGGAGCCGGGGTACCCATCCGGGTTGAGAGCAGTGAGGGTGCAGAGCCTGGGCTCCCTGCCATCAGGTGGCCCCTTTCCATGCTCTCACCAGGCCAGGATCCTGTGCAGGAACAGGTGCAGCTGCTTCGTTCCCCTCCTCACGAGACCTCCCCGATGACGTTCTGATCTTCATCAAGGCTCATCCGCTGCTGGACCCCGCTGTGCCACCTGCCACCCATCAGCCTCTCCTCACTCTCACTAGCAGGTATGGAGCTGGAAGCACTGCCCACTGCCCTCCGTCTCAGGCACTCCCCTCTCTGTGACCCCACAAGGGAAATCACAGTGCCGGGAGGTAGACCCTGACACAGCAGGAGCCAAGAAGGGAGCCTGGGGTGTGGGGCAAGGGCACAGAAGTGGGTACCAGGACACTTGGACTTCTACCGGACAGGCTGCCTTGACCTGAGGCCTCTTCCTCCAGGGCCCTACTGACTCAGGTCGCGGTAGATGGCATGGCTGGTCCCCACGGTAACACCACCGTCCTGTTTCTTGGCTCCAATGATGGGACGGTGCTGAAGGTGCTGCCCCCAGGACAAGCTGGGGGACCTGAGCCCATCCTACTGGAAGAGATTGATGTCTACAGCCCCTCCCGGTGAGGCCTTTGGAGGGGAGGCTCCCACAGAGCAGGGGCAGGATGGCAGAAGGGGAGGTGTGGGAATGGGTTGGGAACACCAGCACTGGCTCTGTGTGCAGAAACCGTGGGATAGAGATAGGGCGAGTCTAGGCTACATGGAGGGGCTGGGCAGCACCCAGGCTGTGCTCACTTGCTTGTCTGCCACCTTCTATTCGACTTGTCCAGGGAGAATGGAGCCTCCGCTGCCCCATCTCTGATTCTTTCTGGCCTCACCCTAGGTGTAGCAGGAAGCGTGCAACCCAAACAGCACGACGCATCATAGGGCTGGAGCTGGACACCGAGGGCCACAGGCTCTTCGTGGCTTTCTCTGGCTGTATCGTCTACCTCCCTCTCAGCCGGTGTGCCCGGCATGGGGCCTGTCAGAGGTGAGGGGGCCTGTGCAGGCCCTTCCTGGGGCAAGCTCCCTGGGCCAGAGGAGCTCAGAAAGAAACACAGGTCTTGGGGTGGTGGGGAAATGTAGGGGTGGTTGGGGTGGGAGGGTACCTCAAAGATTTTGAGGTGGGCAGCAACCAGGGTCTGCAGTAGGGGTTGAGGTGCACGTGGTGGGAATACAGAGCTGGAAGCTCCTGTAAGCGAGGGTGAGAGGAGCGGCAGCAGAAGGGAGGGGGACTGGACAGCAGGGTCCCAGCCTCACATGACTGCTTCCCCCAGGAGCTGTCTGGCGTCTCAGGACCCGTACTGTGGGTGGCACAGCTCCAGAGGATGTGTGGACATCAGGGGACCTGGTGGGTGAGTGAAGGGCCAGTCCCCGGACCTCCTGAGGATGAAGTACCCCACCTCCGAACCAGGAAGCCGAGGGCCAGGGTGAGAGATTGGGACAAGGTACAGAACTGCACTGAGCCACCCCCTTCTCCTAGGACTGATGTGGATCGGGCTGGGAGCCAGGAATCCACAGAGCGTGCTGACTGCCAAGGTAAACAGGGCGGCCGCGGCCTCAGCCACTGCCGCACAGGCGTGACTGATGGCCGCAACCACCATCCCAGGCACAGGCTTTTGTGGCACAGCTCCAGAGGATGTGTGGACATCAGGGGACCTGGTGGGTGAGTGAAGGGCCAGTCCCCGGACCTCCTGAGGATGAAGTACCCCACCTCCGAACCAGGAAGCCGAGGGCCAGGGTGAGAGATTGGGACAAGGTACAGAACTGCACTGAGCCACCCCCTTCTCCTAGGACTGATGTGGATCGGGCTGGGAGCCAGGAATCCACAGAGCGTGCTGACTGCCAAGGTAAACAGGGCGGCCGCGGCCTCAGCCACTGCCGCACAGGCGTGACTGATGGCCGCAGCCACCATCCCAGGCACAGGCTTTTGTCTTTCTCTCCTCCATCTTCACTGCCTCTCTCCCTTCATAGATGGAGCTACTGGGAGTCGGTCTGGCCCTGGGGATTCCGCTTATGGTGAGTCCTCTTGTCCCAGCTCTGCTTTCCCTTGTTTAGCGCAGGCCCCAGTCTGTGCCCCCTGACAGCAGCAGCCCAGCATCCTGAGAACCCGTCTCGGCAAAAGGCCAGCATCCTCCTCACACCCAGTATATATAGTGCTTGGTCACTGTGAACAAATAAATGAATGTCCTGCATGGCGACCCCTTCCCGTGTCTAGAGGAAAACAGAGGCTGCAGTCCTGCGCTCTTGGGTTCCACAGGAGGAGGGGGGAGGACCCCCTGGATGGGTATCAGTGGAGAGCAGGAGCCTCACTGGCTCTGACCTGGTCTCTGTCACCAGTGCTTCTGGGTCCTGGCCCTTCCCCTGAGATCCCCAGTCCCCCCAGTGATGCCCACCCCTGGCCCCAGTCTTCCACTCTTGGAGCTCACACTCAGGGTAAGGGGGCTGCCTGGGAGGGCAGGAGTGACGTGTGGGGCTGCTGGTTCTCGGAGACCTCTAAGCCACCCCCCCGCCCACGGTGTTTGGTGCTCACTAACGCCTGTTTGGAGGCGCCCTGGCAGTTGTTCTTGGCATGGCTAGGGGGGCAGAACCGGGACGGGGCCTGGCCCCGAGCTCTAGCCTGTGTGAGGGGTAGTGGGGCAGGCTGCGTGTGTGCGCGGGCGGGGGAGGAAACCCGGAGGAAGATCAGGGCGATGTGGAGTGAAGCTGAGTAGCAGCAGCCGGAGACACGGTGTCTCGCCATCGCCATGGCCATGCCCCTCCATGCCCTGCACCGTCCTCGGCCTGAGCCTCCCTCCCTCCTTCCTCTCGGTCGGCAGGCGTGCGCCGGGACCTGCCCCCAGCGTCGGCCTCCCGCTCGGTCCCCGTCCCACTCCTCCTGGCCTGTGTGGCCGCAGCCTTCGCCCTGGGCGCCTCAGTCTCTGGCCTCCTGGTCTCCTGTGCTTGTCGCCGCGCCCACCGCCATCGGAGCAAGGACATCGAGACCCCGGGGCTCCCGCGCCCTCTCTCCCTTCGCAGTCTGGCCCGGCTACACGGCGGGGGCCCAGAGCC
>NW_006205672.1:1343731-1344227 GCF_000334495.1 Tupaia belangeri chinensis
CTCCCCAGACAGACAGAGACATAGAGACAGACCACCCAGCAGCCCCCAGCGGCAGCCATTTTAACTTTTAAAGGGAGCTGCTCGGTGGCCCTGGGGGACCAGGGGCATGGACGCCTCTCCCAGGACAGGCCGTCCCCCTGGGTTCCGCGCCTCCAGCCTTCCTGGACTCTGAGAGTCTCCCCGGGCCCCCCGGACTCGGGTTTATTTATTGACTGTCCCTGTCTTTCCCGCTGTCCTCGAGAGAGGAGAGAGAGGCGAGAAGAGTGAGCCAGCGTTTCGGGGGTCCCGGCGGGCTCCCACTCCCCCCTCCCTTCCAGCCATGCTGCCTTAACTCGCCCTCCGGGCTTCTCCGCGGGCCGGGCCCGAGCGGGCCGCGGGCTGGGCCGGGTGGGCCGCGCTGTGTTCTCGGCCTCCTGGGCCTGGCACGTGTCCCTCCTACTGTGTAGGAGCGCCGCTCCCCATGCAGCGTCGCCGACCGCCGCCTCTTTACTCGCGG
>NW_006205672.1:1344329-1348165 GCF_000334495.1 Tupaia belangeri chinensis
TTCCCCCGGGTTTAAGCAGAACAGGTTTCCTGCAGGCGGCGGGCGGAGGCGCCCCGGAGGCTCGCGGGAGTCTAGGTGGGGCGGGGGCGGGGGGGCGCGGAGCGTTCCCGTTCCCGGGTCGAGGTGACGGCGACTTCGCGGCCTAGTGTATGGGAATGAGGGGTGGCGGAGGGAGTTTTCGGAGAAATAAAATGAAGCAGCGTAAGTGAACTAAGTTTCACACGAAGAAATCTTGTCTTCAGGAGAATCCGGGTGGGAGAGGGGCACGAAAGGCTCGGCCCTGCTGGGGGCGAGGATCGGCGCCCTCAGTTCCCGAAGGGCCAGGTCGTGCCGGCGGCGGCGAGAGGGGGCGTGGAGCGCGCGGATCTCGTCCACGCATGCGCAGTGCCCCTGAGGCGCCTCCCGGCTCTGCTCGAACCCCGCGTGCCGGGATCTGTCAGCGTGAGGCCGCCGTGTGGCTCCTACCCTGGGACTGGGGCTGGCTGCAGAAAACTGGTATCTTGGGGGCCAATGGGAGCGGCGAACAGGGCCGCCCGCCCCGCCCACCACGCTCGCGCTAAGGCCACTTAAGGCCTTGCGCCCGCTGCGGTTGCTTCTGCGGCTTTACGAGTCCTGCATTCTCCCGCGCGGCCGGGCTCCGCGCCCTGTCCTAGCCCTCGGCTGTCATCCCGCTAGCGCCGCCTGGAGGCCGGAGCAGCCTCCCCCTGTTCGCTGCCTAAGTGTCCTCTGCTGCGAGACGGCTGAGTATAGTTTAGTGAAAAACCTTGAGGTTGTTTCTAACTCTGCCTTTCACTATTTGTGATTGCGACTAGTCCAAACTCTGCCTTAAGCCTCAGTTTCTTCATCTGAAAACTGGGATTGTTTAGAGGCCCAAATGCTATAATGTGAAGAACGCTTTCAAAAGGAGAAAGGCTGGTATGCTGTGAGATACAGTGATTCCTCCAAACGGGCTATTCCTACCTTTGCCTTCAGCTCTTACTAGGCACACCTTTCTCTCTGTATCCTTCTGTCTGGAAACCTTCATTTTTATTATAGATGTTACCCTCAAGGTTTTTAAATATCCTTTGAACATTCCTCTGTCTCCAATAAGCTCCTTTGGCCAAATTTAGTTGTCCTTCAGACTGACAAACTCTTTTTGCTCAGATCTTGTTTCACGAGGTCAGAGTGGTCTTCTGGGTATGGTTTTCCTCTTTGGATGCCTTTCTTAAACCAAGATGCTTTAGAGCCATTGCTACTTTGCTAGACAGTGGAGGAGAGCAAGGAAGGAGGAGAATCCAGTCACCTAGTATCATCCTGTTCAAACCAAGGCGTTCAAGCAAGGACAAAGGTTTCACAGCCGCAGCTATTTCACAGCCCCTGGAGGGGCAGATGGCACAAATAGAGTTCTTCCTTTGAAAGAGATCATCGGGCAAAAAGGGTAACTGGTCCTCAGGTTTGAACATAGCCCACCAAAGAGAAATACATTCGATGGAAATTCTAGGCTGGGCTTGTGGCCTAGTGGTTGAGGGAGCTGGATCCTACCAAGCCAACGCAGGGCTCTGAATTTTAGCCACCTGGGGCTTGAAAACTTGGGACGTGGCTCCTGTGTGTGCATGCCCAAAATTCCAACAGGATGGAGAAAGAAGGGATGGGACCCCACCCACCACAATGGAGAGGGCACAGTCTCTCTTTGTCCAGTGAGCATGCTGCCCTCTGGCAAAAAACAACAAAACAGTGGAAATTTAAGCTTGTGACTCTGCTGGCAGCAGCAATTTTCAGGTTAAAGACCTGGTTGTAGTTTAATTGTTAAGGATGTTCGGCTATTAGTATTTACAAGAGTTTGATGACTTCTCTGGCCAAAAGTGATCTAAGCTGGACTCTCAGGGGTAGTGGAAGCAAATATATTGCAGTAAGACCAACAGTCCTTGAGCTCTGCTGACCACTTTTCTACGTGACCTTGGCAATTCAACCTCTGGGAGTCTCAGTTTCTTTTGTAAGGAATGGAAAGAACATATGGAAACAGATTTGAAAATACCTTTTTTTTTTTTTTTGAGAGTTTTTTGCTATAGGGCGTGTGCACTTGCCAGAAAGACAGAGACAGAGAGACAGAAAGGGAGAAATCACCCCCCCAGGGGGGATGGCCACACCATAATCCCCCGGCATGAGTTTAAGCCACCAGGTTCAGGACTCAAACCGCAGTTGGCTACATGGGAGTCCAGCGACATAGCCACTGCTCCAACTGCTGGTTCCAAAAGTACCAAGTTAATATATATCCTTAAGTGCTTTGTGGGAAATGGTTTGCCCAAAATAGACTACCAACTATGTAATTCATTAATGCTCATGAAATACTTCTTGACAGAAAGTAGTAAATAATAAATTAAGTGGATGAATTCAAAGAAATTATTATTGCTGACAACAGTGGGATAAATGTGACCTAAATTAAGGAATCCACTGATAGCTTTTCTTAAAAAATCAGAATATTAGCTCAAACTTTGTCTTTAGAAAAATCAGAATGTGCCAACAGGAGGATAGAATCATCCTCAGGGAGTTCTAAGCTGATTTCTCAGAGGCATCCTGGGAGGTGATGGAGAAACCAGGGCCCCAGCAGGCAGAGTCCATCAGCTTGTATAAGGCTTTGGGGACCTGAAACACAGAAGGCTCCACAGTCCCAGAGCCTGAAAAGCTGTTCAGCATCTTGGGTTCTTTGGAGGCTAAGTCACAGGGGCCTGATCTATTCTTGTCCCTGAGATTTATGTTGCCTTTATGCTCCTGCTCCATGCTTGAGAACTACGTGAGCGCCGATCACTGTCCGCTACTTCATCTAGCCATTGACCCTTAAGAATTGTTGAGTAAAAAAAAAAAAAAGGAAGGTTATAGGAGTAAGAGTCAAGTAAATAGGTAAAATTTGCATCTTATGAAACTGAAAATATTACCCTCCTCTTGGGATTTTGAGCATACCAATCAATACATGTGCCCAGTGTGTTTTTCACCTATTTTTACCATGTATATTGGACAGTCTCCACAGGAAATAGATGCCATGCTCAAAATAATGAGGAGCCATTTTTTGAGAGAGAGATTTTTTGCCATAGGATACATGTACTCGCAGGGGAAACAGAGAAACAGAGAGTGAGAAATAATCCCCCAGGGGGGACGGCCACACCACAATCCCTTCTCCTCCATTCTCCTTTCAGGATTTTAGGCGCACATGCACACACACACACCCAGCATGAGTTTCAAGCTGCCAGGTCTGGGACTCGAACCACAGTCATGTAGGAGTCCAGTAATGTAACCATTATGCCATGTGTTGGTCCTAATGAAAAGCTCCCCCCCCACCTTTTTTTTTTTTTGAGAGAGAGAAATTTTTGCTATGGGGCTTGTGCACTCGCCAGAGAGACAGAAGGTGAGAAATCACCTCCACAGGGGAAGTGGCCACACTGCAGTCCCTTTTCCTCCATTATCCTTGCAGGATCTTGGGCACACACCTGGTCTTAATTTTGAGCCACCAGGTCCAGGACTTGAACCATGGTTGACTACGTGGGAGTCCAGCAATGCAACCATCAGGCCATCTGCTGGTCCTAAGGAGCCATTTTTAAAAGATATAGGCACAGGGCCAGTAGATTGCATGGTGGTTAAGGTGCTAGACTCCCACATGGGTGATTATGGTTCAAGTCCCAGGCCTGGTGGCTTGCTTTCTCATCCCCTGCTCCCATCTCTCTGATAAGGGCACATGCTCTATAGCTAATTTTAAATTAATAATAATAGGGACCAGCAGTTGACGTAATGGCTATGTCACTGGTCTCCCATTTAGTTGACTGTGGTTTGAGTCCCGGACCCAGTGGCTTAAACTCACGCCGGGC
>NW_006205672.1:1348689-1351673 GCF_000334495.1 Tupaia belangeri chinensis
GAATGGGTAACTGTGAGGCAAGTTACAACCTTAGGTCTGAGAAAACAAAGGGAGACATTGGTTACTGGGACCTGGAAAGAGGGATTGCCCTGAGAGGAGCAGCTATTTTCAATCAAGGGATAAAGCTGGACAGTGGTAACCTCAAGGGAGAGAGCCTGGGAGGTCAATATATTGATTTCAGCCCTTTTTCTCCCTCTAGTCTCCTGCCTGTGCTCCATATTGGCTGAACCCAACTGAAAGCCAAAGCACAGGGAACCTATTGAAGACGTTCATGTAAGTCATCCTCCCAGGACAGAAAGCAGGATACAGAAGGGAGGAGAGTAATCTGAATGGAAAGAAGATAGCCAGCATACTAGGATGACCCATCGTTCCCTGCAGGAGAGGTTGTCTTTAATTCTCGTTCAAACATTGCTAGCCAGCAGCTCTATGCAATGTCACCTGGATTCGTGCTGGAACAAAATATATTTTGGGAATTTGCAAGAAAACCCACTTGGAGTTTCTTCTCACCAGTTTCTATTTTAAAGAATTATTTAATTTTATTTTTATTGTTATTTTTAATTTGTCCAGCGAGACAGAGAGACAGAGAGCGCAAGGGAAAGTGAAAAAGTAAGCTTTGACTCAAACCGCAGTCAGCCATGTGGGAGTCCAGCACCTTAACCACCATGCCACCTACTGGCCCCTCTTGCCACCAGTTTCTTAAGCATGATCTGAATTAAGCAGCTCAAAGTCAACTAAGTAAGACAGTGTTCTGATTAAAGGGCAACTATGTTTTTGCAACTATGTAATGAGGATGATACCCACCTTACAAGATAGGTATGTATATTTGAATGCAAAGTGCCTAGCTGGTTGCCCGACGTAGCAAAAAAAAAAAAAAAAAGTGTAAAGCTTGATAGCTATTGTTACTGATGATAGTGGGCCCTCTCCCAAACACCATTTTCCTTTACAGTTTTTCCTTTACAGTAATAACTTTCTGAAACTAGCACTGGTTATAGGAACAGAATGAAGCTCCACAGTTTTGCTCAGGGGTTCCCTATAGTCTGTTTTTTTTTTTTTAAGTAGTTTGCTATAGGGCATGTATGCTTGCTAGAGAGAGACAGAAAGAGGTAGGAAAAGTGAGAAATTGCCCCCCAGGAGGGAAGGCCATGCCATAGTCCCTTCTCCATTCTCCCCTTTGGGCATGCATGCATATGCACCCGGTGTGTTTTTCGAGCTGATAGGTCCAGGACGCAAACCATGCACTTGGCCATATGGGATCCAGTGCCTTAAGCTCTGCTGCTTAGTTTTAACTTTTTCTCTTACCTATCAAATACCTTGCACAAACCTTAGATAGGCATAGTTATCACTATGTTGCTCCCACTTCAGCTTATCTCATCATTTCTACCTATCGATCTCCTTGGAATAGGGAAGATCAGAAAAGGAAAATCTTAGGAAAGTTGCCCTAGTTCATGTTTTTACCAATCATTTAAGATTAGATTCTGGGGCCAGCAGGTGGCATGGTAGTTGAGGAGCTGGACTTCGACATGACCAACTGTGGTTCAAGTCCTAGACCCTGTGGCTTGAAATTCACACAGAGTACATGTATGTGCGTGGCCAAAACCTGAGAGGAGAATGGAGGAGAAGAGATTGTAATGTGGCCATCTCCCCTGGGTGGGGGGAAGCAGTGATTTTTCACTTTCCCTCTCTCGCCAATGAGCACACCCATTCTATGACAAAAACCTAAAAAAAAAAAAAAAAAAAAGAATATTGGGTCCAGGGTACAGCAGGTGGAGTGGTGGTTAAGGTAGTGGATTGCCACATGACCAACCATGGTTTGAGTCCTGGACCTGGTTGATTGAAAATCACATACATGCCCAAAATCCCAGGAGAGGGATTATGGCCTTCCCCACGGGGATGTGTGGGGGTCATGTCTCACTTTCTCACTACCTCTGGTGAGCACATGTCCTATGGAAAAACCTAAAAATAAAAAAAGAATGTCAGGCTGAGGCCAGTGGGTGGTATACTGGTTAAAGTGATGGACTCCCACATGGGCAACCATGGTCCACGTCCTTGACCTCATGGCTTGAAAATCACTCTGGGGACTCCAGAGCTCTGGAGAGGAATCTTCTCTGTCAGATCCCACCGCTCTGCGGGACTCTGAGGAGAGCTCACACTAGGTAGACGCTGTCTGTCACCATGGGCAAAGGAGACCCCAACAAGCTGAGGGGCAAAATGTCCTCGTATGCCTTCTTCGTGCAGACCTGCCGGGAAGAGCACAAGAAGAAACACCCAGACTCTTTGGTCAATTTTGCTGAATTCTCCAAGAAATGTTCGGAGAGATGGAAAACCATGTCTGTAAAGGAAAAGTTGGAGTTTGAAGATATGGCAAAAAAGTGACAAAGCTCGTTATGACAGGGAGATGAAAAATTACATCCCTCCCAAAGGTGATAAGAAGGGAAAGAAAAGGATCCTAATGCTCCAGAAAGGCCTCCATCTGCCTTCTTCCTGTTTCGCTCTGAACATCACCCGAAGATTAAAAGTGAACACCCAGGCCTGTCCATTGGGGATATTGCAAAAAAATTGGGTGAAAGGTGGTCTGAATAGTCAGCCAAAGATAAACAGCCATATGAACAGAAAGTGGCCAAACTAACGGAGAAATATGAGATACTGCTGCATACTGCGCCAAGGGGAACAGTGAGGCAGGAAAGAAGGGCCCTGGCAGGCCAACAGGCTCAAAGAGGAATGGCCCTTTCTGCGCTGTGGCTGCAGCCATGAGTATGCTCAAGCTTCAGAAGAGGCTTGCTTCTAGTGTCCTCCGCTGTGGCAAAAAGAAGGTCTGGTTGGACCCCAATGAGACCAGTGAAATTGCCAATGCCAACTCCCGTCAGCAGATCTGGAAGCTGATCAAGGATGGGTTGATCATCCGCAAGCCTGTGACTGTCCATTCCCGGGCTCGATGCCAGAAGAACACCTTGGCCCGCCGGAAGGGCAGGCATATGGGCATAGGT
>NW_006205672.1:1351688-1354118 GCF_000334495.1 Tupaia belangeri chinensis
CAATGCTAGAATGCCAGAGAAGGTCAGCTGGATGAGGAGAATAAGGATCCTGCGCCGGCTGCTCAAGATACCGGGAGTCTAAAAAGATTGACCGCCACATGTATCACAGCCTGTACCTGAAGGTGAAGGGGAATGTGTTCAAGAACAAGCGGATTCTCATGGAGCACATCCACAAACTGAAGGCAGACAAGGCCCGCAAGAAGCTCTTAGCAGACCAGGCTGAGGCCCACAGGTCTAAGACCACGGAAGCACGCAAGCGCTGTGAGGAGCGCCTCCAGGCCAAGAAGGAAGAGATCATCAAGACTCTGTCCAAGGAGGAAGAGACCAAGAAATAAAGCTCCCCGTCTCTTGTGTGTACATAGTGGCATTGGCAGTTACACAGATCACCGCTTAAATAAAATAAGCCTTTATCTGAAAAAAAAAAAAAAAAAGAAGAAGAAGAATGAACCAGAAGATGAGGAAGAGGAGGAGGAGGAAGAAGATGATGATGGGAAAGAAGCCGAAGATGAAGAAGAAATGGCTCTCCTGTAATGATGTTTGTGGAATGTGTGTGTGTGCTCAGGCAATTGTTTTGCTAAGAATGTGAATTCAAGTGCAGCTCAATATTAGCTTCAGTATAAAAGCTGTACAGGTTTTTGTATAGCTGATAAGATTCTTTGTAGAGAAAATACCTTTTTTTTTTTTTGGAGAGGTTTTTGCTATAGGGCGTGTGCGCTCGCCAGAAAGACAGAGACAGAGGGACAGAAAGCGAGAAATCACCCCCCAGGGGGGATGGCCACGCTGCAATCCCTTCTCCTCCATTCTCCTCTTGGGATCTTGGGCACACAAGCACATGTGCCCAGCGTGAGTTTAAGCCACCGGGTCCGGGACTCGAACTGCAGTCGACTATGTGGGGGTCCAGCGACATAGCCATTACACTAACTGCTGGTCCTGAGAAAGTACTTTTTTAAGAATGCAAGTTATAGCTTTTTGAGGGGCTACTATATACAGTTAGATTTTATAGCTTCTGATGTTGAATGTTCCTTTAATATTTAATGGTTTAGTTTTTTGACTTGTGTATGGTAGCACAACACAATCATAGGAATTGGTATCAATAGTAAATTTTGTTTTTTTTTAGGATGTTGCTTTTTTTTTTTTCCAATTTTGTAATAAAGTTATGTATATTAAAAAAAAAAATCACTCTGGGCACTTGTGTGTCCATGCCCAAAATCCCAAGAGGAAAATGAAGGGACTGCTACATGGCCATCACCCAGGGAGTGATTTCTCACTTTCCCTCTCTCTGTCTCCCTCTGTCTCTCTCTGACGAATGCACACGCCATATGTCAAAAAACAAAAAAAAAGAATATCAGGCCAGCTGGTAGCATGACGGTTAAGCGGGCTGTATCCCACATGACTGACTGTGTGGTCCAAATGCCACGTACATGTATGCCCAAAATCCCAAAAGGAGAATGGAGAAATGATTGCGGCATGGTCATCCCCCATGAAGAGTGCTTTCTCTCTCTGTCTCTCCTGTGAGCACAGATGCCTTCTGGCAAAATTACAGAAAAATAAAAAAGTTATCACCACTAGAGAATTATTCTAATTTCATAAGTTTCTAATTCCTCCAGCCTTCCCATATTCCTGATGATTTGTCTTGGCAGGTTTTTTTTTTTTTTAGATTTTTGCCATATGGTTTATGTGCTCACTGGAGAGACAGAGACAGTGAGAAGAAAGTGAGAAATCACCCCCCAGGGGGATGGCCATACCACAATCCCTTCTCCATTTCCCTCCTGGGATCATGGGCATGCACATACAGGCTCTTGGCATGATTTTGAAGCTGTCAGGTCTGGGACTCAAACAGCAGTTGGCCATGTGGGAGTCCAACAATGTAAGCACTATGCCAACATAACCACTACCAATGTAACCATTACCTCTAGGACCCCTGTTTTAATCTTTTTTTTTTTTTTTTTTTTTGCCTTAGGGTACCTGTGCTTACCAGAGAGAGACAGAAGGAGGGAAAGTGAGAAATCATCCCCTTGAGAGGGGATGGCCATGCTGCAATCCCTTCTCCTCTCAGGATTTTAGGTACACATACAGAAGCACCTGGCATGATTTTCAGGCCACCAGGTCCAAGACTCAAACCACAGACCCAGCCATGTGGGATCCAGCACCTCAATCACCATGCTACTTGTTCGCCCTCTCACCAGGCTTTTAATTGAAAAGACTCTCAGTTCTTTGCATCTCAAGGCTCCTCCAGGAACTTCCCTAAGCACATCAGTGATCATATATATGCATATGTATATATATTTTTAAAATAATTATTTTATTGAACTTTATTTACTTTTTTCTTTAATTTGACCAGAGAGGGACAGAGAGAGAGAGGGAAAGTGAGAAAGCAAGCTGCCAGGTCTGGGACTCGAACTGTGGTTGGCCACGTAGGAGTCCAGCGTC
>NW_006205672.1:1354413-1372195 GCF_000334495.1 Tupaia belangeri chinensis
CTCTGTCCCTCTCTGTCTGTCTGGCGAGTGCACATGCCCTATAGCAAAAACCTCTCAAAGCAAACAAAAAAACAACTATCTACATGGTAAATGTTCACTTTCCTAAATATTGACTTGGAGAGCTTGCCTGGAGATTCTCATTGTTGAACACAAATACTTACAGGTTCTTGGTCTTAATATCATTCTCCTTTTTGTATATCTTTTTTTTTTTTTTAGAGGTTTTTGCTATAGGGTGTGTGTGCTTGCCAGACAGAGACAGAGAGACAGAAAGTGAGAAATCACCCCCCAGGGGGATGGCCACGCCGCAGTCCCTTCTCCATTCTCCTCTTGGGATCCTGGGCATGCATGCACACGCGCCCGGCGTGAGTTTGAAGCCACCGGGTCCGGGATGCGAACCACAGTTGACTACATGAGAGTCCAGCGACATAGCTATTATGCTAACTGCTGGTCCCGATATCATTCTCCTTTTTAAAAATAAATAAATAGGGACCAGCAGTTGGCGTAATAGCTATGTCGTTGGACTCCCATGTAGTCGACCACAGTTTGAGTCCCAGACCTGGTGGCTTAAACTCATGCCGGGTACGTGTGCGTGCGTGGCCAAGATCCCAAGAGAAGAATGGAGGAGAAGGAATTGTGGCGTGGCCATCCCCCCTGGGGGAGTGATTTCTTGCTTTCTGTCTATTTCTCTCTGGTGAGCACATGCGCCCGAGAGCAAAAACCTCTCCATAAATAAATAAATAAATAGATAGATAGATAGATAGATAGATAGATAGATAGGCAGGCATCCTGACTGTTGGTGGAGCAGCTTTTGAGACCATTATATACTAGATGGGGACACCCATCTAGCCAACCATATCCGTCTATTCAACTCTCAGTGGAGACCATGCTACCAGACCGCTTCTCATATTTACTTAGTAACTGTGAGTGTGCTGAAGCTGGACTGATAGCAGAAGCACCTTACTAACCAGAGTAGCTGAGAAGCCAGCAGAGTACAATCCACGCTTTTCAAGCCTCTCTGAGCCTACATCTCAGCAATGATTCTATTCCTATACCAGGCACAGAATCATGTCCTTCAGCTACTGTTTTTCTCCCTTGGTTATTTGCTTTTAGGAAAGAGGGTGAGGGACAAGAGAATGGAGGAAAATGAACATTTAACAAGCTCTTTCCACTTGCACTTCAGTTCTTATCCCAACTTACTTTGCCTGTCAAAAATACCAGGCTTGGGGAGTGTGGTGGTGACCGTTGTATGGAAAAAAATACTGGAGGCTGGAGGATTGCGGCATGGAGTCCATCTCTCTCTCTGTGTCTGTCTCAATAAGCATGATTTTTTGGGGACCAACAGATGGCATAACGGTTACACTGCTGCACTCCCATGTAGTCAACTGTGGTTTGAGTCCCGGATCCAGTGGCTTAACTCATGCTGGGCGCATGTGCATGCCTGCCCAAAATCCCAAGAGGAGAACAGACAGGAAGGGATTGTGGCAAGGCCATCCCCTCTAAGATGATGTCTTTCTCTCTCACACATGTGTCCTATAGCAACAAATCTGTCTCAAAAAAAAAAAAAAAAAAAAAGGCTTATGGCCAGTAGGTTGTGTGGTGGACTTCCGCATGGCCAACTGTGGTTCAAGTCCTGGACCTAACAGCTTGACTTCTCACTTTGCCTCTCTCTCTCTCTGTCTCTCTCTGATGAGTGTGTACCCTATTGTAAATTTAAAAAATAATAAAATTTAAGGGGCCAGCAGGTGGCACTGGACTCCCACATGGCTGACCGTGGTTTGAGTCCTGGACCTGGTGGCTTGCTTTCACACTTTCCCTCTCTCTCTCTTGCACTCTGTCTCTCTCAGGTCAAATTAAAATAAATAAGTAAATAAATAAAGTTAAATAAAATACTTCAGACCAGCAGTTGGCATAATGGCTATGTCACTGGACTAGCATGTAGTTGACTGGTTCGAGTCCTGGACCCGGTGGCTTAAACTCACAACGGGCATGTGTGCATGTGTGCCCAAGATCCCGAGAGGAGAATGGAGGAGAAGGGATTGCAGCGTGGCCATCCCCTGGGGGGGTGCTTTCTCGCTTTCTGTCCATCTGTCTCTCTCTGTCTTTCTGGCGAGCACACGCGCCCTATAGCAAAAACCTCAACAACAAAAAAAAGTTAAATGGAATAATCCTTTTTAAAAAATATATAATTGGCATTTTATTTTTTCCCAGAGGACAGACAGTTCTTCAGTCCTTAAAGACTCGGCTCCTTACATGGGCTTTGGTGGAGAGTGAGGGGCAGCACCCGCAGGTTTAAATCGGGGTAGGGGGTGTTCGGTCCTTCCGAGCTTCAGGAGATCGGTTCCTGACTACGCTGCTATGAATGACGCAACTCACACAGTAATGTAGTCTCACATCCAGCTTGGGGAGCACACAGGCATTGAAGACATTTGCTTAGGAGCTGTCCCCGACAGCTGTGGCCTCTACTATGTTTCGGGTGAGGAACTTAATAGCCTTGTCCTTAGGCACGCATTGGGTGCAGTTCGTGCAGCGAATAGGCCACATGGCCGCGGCCCTTTTTGGCATGGCCGTTGTTCCTTCTTTTCTTTGTCATCTTGGAAGCGAGGCCGTGAGAGAGCAAGTGGAGTGATTGTTAAAAAAAAAAAAAAAAAAAAAGAATATCATGCTCAAAGGGGTAGCTAGGTAGAAGCTTTGAATGGGTTAGAAGATTACCCTCTATCCCAACCCTCGTCAATCTGACAGGAACAACTTGTTCTTGTTTTTTAAAAAATAATTATTTATTTAATTTTATTTATCATTATTACTATAATTATTTATTGATAATTTGCTACCGGGCACATGTACTCACCAGAAAGAAAGAGGGAGAGCGAGAGAGAAAGCCGCCAGGTCTGGAACTTGAACTGCAGTCGGCCATGTGGGAGTCCAGTGCTTTAACCACTACACTACCTGTTGCCCCTGACAACTTGTTCTTGAGGTTTAATCTGTGATGAGAGTAGATACAATTTTTGCCCATAAGGTGGAGGTTAAAATTCAGTGACACTTTAAAATGGTTAAGTCTTTGATATTTTATTAAGAAACATCTTTACTTTAAATGATAGTACAAAAACTGTATAATATAGATCTGTATAGGTATATATCCATACAAGTATTCATACACACACACACACAAACTTGCTCATCAGAATCAAACCCTATTTTGTCCTAAATAAAAAAGAGATGAATGTTTAAGTTTTTCTAAAACCTTCAATACAAAGCTGTACATAAAGCTGTCAGACCTGAAAAACAGAGGACACTGGGAGAAGAATCTAGCACCCCCCAGCCCCAACACACACACAGATGGCCTTGGCAGGGTAGCACAAGGGGCCAAGCAGGGAAGAGAGCCGCTACCATTATTGTTGACAGAGCAAGAAGCCTGAAACCAACTGGGAAGCACAGGGTATAGGGTGTGACCTAGATTCATTCTCAGAAACAAACCACCTCAGAATAAACAGAACGTATGTGGTAGGAAGGAGGGGAGGGGAGAGCAAAGGCAAGGCCTGTACATTAGAATTGACCTACTAATTAAGTTCTAGAGCCTGGGAAAGACTCAACCAGATAAGAACAATGGGCTCACAGTAGTGGGGGAGCAGGGAGGAAATCACCATTCCCGACTATTAACAACCCAGATTGCTACTGTAGAGTCCAGGAATGCCCCGCCCCCAGTCCTAGAAAGGCTAAAAAAATTAAAATAGAAAATAAAAGGGCAACGCCAGAGGCTTGAAGCTACTTAAATTCCAATTCGCATCCTCTTTGCTCCTGCTCTCTTGTTAAATACACTGGCACAGGAAAGTGAAAGAGAAATACTCATCACGTAAAGTGGAGACAGGAAGAGCCTGGAGGAGCACATACAAGAGGTCCTGACAGGTACTCCATTTTTTTAAAAAGAATTATTTATTCAACTTTATTTATTCATTCATTTATTTTAATTTGACCAGAGAGAGACAGACAGAGCAGAGGGAAAGTGGGAAAGCAAGCCGCCAGATACGGGACTCAAACCGTGGGGCCATGTGGGAGTGTCCAGCGCCCTAACCACCACGTCATCTGCTGGTCCCTAGGTATTCCATTTTAAAGCCACTTTTCTAGCCACCCAGTGATGGGGCTGCACAAGGAACACAGAGCAGGAAGCCACTCTCCAATAAATTAGAACAAAATGGATTCCCACCCAATGTCAAAGTCTCACCTAGAGCTCACTATGTGCCTTAGATCTTCTCCCTTTGGAGGGGCCGTAATTTGTAAGGTGAGGGCTATATGAGTTTTCTCAAAATTATCTTTTTTTTTTTTTTGCTATAGGGCAATACACTCATTGAAGAAAGCAGGGGTGGGAGTGGGGAAAAATCACCCCCCAAGGGGCATGGCCTCGCCACAATCCCCTCTCTCCTCCTCTTGGATTTTGGGCAGGTGTAGGGAGATGTGTTTATGCATGTGTTTGAAGGTCACTATTGTGTTGCTTAGAATGGGGCCGCTCTCTATAAGCAGGCATGCACACGTGCCCAACATGATTTTTTTTTTTTTGAGAGGTTTTTGGTATAGGGTGTGTGTGCTCGCCAGAAAGGCAGAGAGAGACAGAGAGACAGAAAGTGAGAAATCACCCCCCAGGGGGAATGGCCACGCCGCAATCCCCCCTCCTCCAATCTCCTCTCGGGATCTTGGGCATGCATGCACACGCGCCTGACGTGAGTTTAAGCCACTGGGTCCGGGTGTCCAGCGACATAGCCATTACACCAACTGCTGGTCCCATGCCCAGCATGATTTTCAAGCTGCTGGGTCCGGGGCTCTTAAGCGTACAGCCAGCCATGTGGGATCCAGCTGCCTTAACCTTCACGACATGTGCCGACCCCCTGAAATAATGTCTCAAAAGTGATAAGCTTTCTATTGGGTTGTCAGAAAAGTCATGATGGATTTTTTGTTTCTCTATGCAAAAATGTGTTATGATTTTCCTGACAACCCCATAGAAAAGTAGAAGTATACAATGTCTGTTCCTCCTGCTGTGGCCCTTTATCTGATGTTTCCTACCTATTCGGAGGCATAAAAATCTTATCACTGCTGGTCAAAACGGCTTCCACAGGAATGGACAGGAGGCCTGCTGCCCCCGGAAGGGCAGTGCCATCTGTATCCCTGCGCTGTAGGCCAGATACTGGCTCTCCCTGGGGCCTCAGTCTTGGGTGTCTCCTAACTGCCTGGTAGAGCACAGCTCTCAGACATGGGGCCAGAGTAATGCTTTCCATCCCTCAGTTCACCCAGTGAATCCGAACAAACCCTTTTCATGTGTCTAATGAAATAAAACTAGGTCATACCAGGTACTTTAGAGCTGAACCTCAAATAACTGAAAGAGAAAATTGGGGAAATCCCTATGTATTCACATAGGTACACACTAATATACATCTGCAGAATGGTATCGAAAATGTGCTGGTCATGGAATACTTAACTTCCACTGGAGTGTCCTCTAGTAAATTTATTCCTCTTACATCAATACAAGGGGGAAAAAGCCCTTTTGTATGCCAAAGATTCCTAACCTTACTGAGCAGACACAGACATTTGAATTAGGCAATGTTAAGAGGTAAAGAGGGGGAGAAGCAAAATCAAAAGTCAAATGAAATGCATTTTTGATAGAGAAAAGGGACGTCTTCTAAGGCACTGAGTTCAAAACATAGAAAACCTCAAGCCAAGTTCTCCCTTATTTTACCCAAGAGACCTCAACCCTGGCATTATAATTACATTTCCATAGAGGTAGTGATGGGAAGGGAATGCACATTTACACATTTATAATCAATTTCCCTGAATCTAGGAACAAGAAGTATTAAAATTTACTTCTTTCTCTTTTGGGAGGGAGGCTTAAGACCAAAATGCAAATGTAGGGTCTAAAAGTCCTAACATTAATACTGGAATGTTAAAGCAGCTCTATTTTAAATCAGATACCCACCCTAAGCTCCATACTTCTCCTGCTCAAGTACCAACTCTGAACCACTTGTCTGTTATTTAATTCTCAATAATCCATCCTTGCCAATAAAACAGCTGGAACCCCTAACCCAGAAAATCTAAGCAACATTTTTCCAACTTCATGACTGATCCAGAAAGATATGCAAAATCACGAACTGGATTGCCATTAATGCATTCAATATTTAATTTCTAACTACTTCAAGGCATCCTGATTTATTCTCCCCCTGGCAATATATTTGAAGGACAAATCCTACTTTCCTTCTCTGGGAAGCTAAAAGATCTATTTTCAAGTAAATAAAAATTAATACCTTTTCTCTTATTCACTCCTTTTCAGATAGTTCTCTCCCTCCCTATCCCAACTTCTCTGACAAACCCCTATCTCAGAGGCCCATCATCAAAAATGACTTGGTCTGTAATATTATCTTTTGGGGAGTAGGAATGATACCTTCTGCAGAAAGAAAATAGTCCGAACTCCTAAACAGTCCCTCAAAAAAGTGGACTCTGTATGCTCAGAAGTGAGTGTTGGATGGAATTCCCCACCCCCAGTCCAAATGTGAGGTGTCTGGGCCTGGGAATCTTCTGCAGAGTTCATTACCATCCCTAGCAGAGAAATAGGAAAAAGGTTCGTGTATGCACCAAGAACATAAACAGAGACATCTACGATGATATTCGGTCCCTTAATAGTTAAGCTAATTTTTGCTATAGGGCAATACACTCATTGAAGAAAGCAGGGGTGGGAGTGGGGAAAAATCACCCCCCAAGGGGCATGGCCTCGCCACAATCCCCTCTCTCCTCCTCTTGGATTTTGGGCAGGTGTAGGGAGATGTGTTTATGCATGTGTTTGAAGGTCACTATTGTGTTGCTTAGAATGGGGCCGCTCTCTATAAGCAGGCATGCACACGTGCCCAACATGATTTTTTTTTTTTTGAGAGGTTTTTGGTATAGGGTGTGTGTGCTCGCCAGAAAGGCAGAGAGAGACAGAGAGACAGAAAGTGAGAAATCACCCCCCAGGGGGAATGGCCACGCCGCAATCCCCCCTCCTCCAATCTCCTCTCGGGATCTTGGGCATGCATGCACACGCGCCTGACGTGAGTTTAAGCCACTGGGTCCGGGTGTCCAGCGACATAGCCATTACACCAACTGCTGGTCCCATGCCCAGCATGATTTTCAAGCTGCTGGGTCCGGGGCTCTTAAGCGTACAGCCAGCCATGTGGGATCCAGCTGCCTTAACCTTCACGACATGTGCCGACCCCCTGAAATAATGTCTCAAAAGTGATAAGCTTTCTATTGGGTTGTCAGAAAAGTCATGATGGATTTTTTGTTTCTCTATGCAAAAATGTGTTATGATTTTCCTGACAACCCCATAGAAAAGTAGAAGTATACAATGTCTGTTCCTCCTGCTGTGGCCCTTTATCTGATGTTTCCTACCTATTCGGAGGCATAAAAATCTTATCACTGCTGGTCAAAACGGCTTCCACAGGAATGGACAGGAGGCCTGCTGCCCCCGGAAGGGCAGTGCCATCTGTATCCCTGCGCTGTAGGCCAGATACTGGCTCTCCCTGGGGCCTCAGTCTTGGGTGTCTCCTAACTGCCTGGTAGAGCACAGCTCTCAGACATGGGGCCAGAGTAATGCTTTCCATCCCTCAGTTCACCCAGTGAATCCGAACAAACCCTTTTCATGTGTCTAATGAAATAAAACTAGGTCATACCAGGTACTTTAGAGCTGAACCTCAAATAACTGAAAGAGAAAATTGGGGAAATCCCTATGTATTCACATAGGTACACACTAATATACATCTGCAGAATGGTATCGAAAATGTGCTGGTCATGGAATACTTAACTTCCACTGGAGTGTCCTCTAGTAAATTTATTCCTCTTACATCAATACAAGGGGGAAAAAGCCCTTTTGTATGCCAAAGATTCCTAACCTTACTGAGCAGACACAGACATTTGAATTAGGCAATGTTAAGAGGTAAAGAGGGGGAGAAGCAAAATCAAAAGTCAAATGAAATGCATTTTTGATAGAGAAAAGGGACGTCTTCTAAGGCACTGAGTTCAAAACATAGAAAACCTCAAGCCAAGTTCTCCCTTATTTTACCCAAGAGACCTCAACCCTGGCATTATAATTACATTTCCATAGAGGTAGTGATGGGAAGGGAATGCACATTTACACATTTATAATCAATTTCCCTGAATCTAGGAACAAGAAGTATTAAAATTTACTTCTTTCTCTTTTGGGAGGGAGGCTTAAGACCAAAATGCAAATGTAGGGTCTAAAAGTCCTAACATTAATACTGGAATGTTAAAGCAGCTCTATTTTAAATCAGATACCCACCCTAAGCTCCATACTTCTCCTGCTCAAGTACCAACTCTGAACCACTTGTCTGTTATTTAATTCTCAATAATCCATCCTTGCCAATAAAACAGCTGGAACCCCTAACCCAGAAAATCTAAGCAACATTTTTCCAACTTCATGACTGATCCAGAAAGATATGCAAAATCACGAACTGGATTGCCATTAATGCATTCAATATTTAATTTCTAACTACTTCAAGGCATCCTGATTTATTCTCCCCCTGGCAATATATTTGAAGGACAAATCCTACTTTCCTTCTCTGGGAAGCTAAAAGATCTATTTTCAAGTAAATAAAAATTAATACCTTTTCTCTTATTCACTCCTTTTCAGATAGTTCTCTCCCTCCCTATCCCAACTTCTCTGACAAACCCCTATCTCAGAGGCCCATCATCAAAAATGACTTGGTCTGTAATATTATCTTTTGGGGAGTAGGAATGATACCTTCTGCAGAAAGAAAATAGTCCGAACTCCTAAACAGTCCCTCAAAAAAGTGGACTCTGTATGCTCAGAAGTGAGTGTTGGATGGAATTCCCCACCCCCAGTCCAAATGTGAGGTGTCTGGGCCTGGGAATCTTCTGCAGAGTTCATTACCATCCCTAGCAGAGAAATAGGAAAAAGGTTCGTGTATGCACCAAGAACATAAACAGAGACATCTACGATGATATTCGGTCCCTTAATAGTTAAGCTAAGGCTAGCAAACACCACGCCATAGCAGCTTATTGTTAGCACCTGGCTCCCAAAGGGACTCAGAAAAACGAAAAACACTGTAAACAGAAACAGGATGATTAGATAGCAGATACCATAATTTCATCTTCACCCTTTCCTAGGCTCCTCGACTGCATTTCCCTTGGTCCCGCAGCCGGGAATAATCTCCGACGGTCTGGGAAGTGCTCAGTACACAGAAAGATACGCTATGCAGTATCTGTAGAAAACCTGGCTAGAGTGGCCAGTAGCCAAGATTAATTTTGAAACTGGTATTTTTTGCCTATAAATCTCTCACGGCCAATTCTGTTTGTTAAATTTGGTTTGGGGAGTTATGTTTTCAGTCTATTTTGAGCCCAAATGATTCTGCACCTCTGGAACACTGTGGCAAATTACTTCACTAATCAAGGTAAACAGAACCATGTTAACTGTCAAGTTTTTTTCCAAATTAAAAATGCATGTTTTCCCCATGATCACTAATTAGGAAAACCATATTCTAAACAGTTATTCAGATGTTTACTTGGCACATTTCCCTCTGGTTTCTTGTCATTTACGACAAAGCAAGCAAGTCTAGAATGGCGAGGGCCCAGTTTCAAAGGCAATAAGCTGGGTAATTTAACCTCTCCACAACCTCTCTCTCTCCATCCTTAGTCCCTTTCTTTGGAGAAAACTCCATGCTGACATACAAAGAAAACCTAGCATTCAAACACTCCCCAAAAGTCTCTGGGCAGAGGAAGCAGGCACAGTGGGAGAGAAGGGAGGGAAGGCAGACGCGCTCCCTCCTTTGGTTCCTTACTTTATGGCACGGACGGTTCTTACTCCCTTTGTGAACACACACTGAGCACCTACGAGGCACAGACGTTTGTCCACACTAGACCCACGCTTAAGGAAACAGAGCAGTGTATGCATCCCAAATCAAGTGAACTAAAACTGTGTCGTATCATCATATCATCAGCATTCATGTCCAGCCCTCCCTCTTTTTTTGCACATAAGAAGATATCATTGTAAGCGCCATGCAAAAGCACACGTGTGTCCTGAATGACAATCAGAAAATCGACAGCTTTATACGATTAGAGAGCACGAGCTTGGTATTACATATATAAATGTTTGGAAGCAAGTTGTTCTGACAACAGACTACCCTCCTGATTGCGATTTTATAAAATTCGGCCAGAGCAAAGTTTGTATCTCCAGACCAGAGTTTCGCCACCCCATAACTCTCACATCGATGGCCACTTCCCAGCATGGTGGAAACACAGCCTGGAGGCTGGTTTTACACACACTTACCTCACAGAAACACGTTTTCTTTCCAGTTTTTACAAACTCCACTTTGGTTTTCTAAACTAGCGTCTGAGCTGTGGACAATGTCAGGCAATCACAGACCAACTCCGCTCAGTTGTGAGTGCCTGTTCCTTCGGAGGTGGAATATGTTCCTGTTCTTTCCTCCAAAGCTTTATCCTAAACTTCCTCCCAATTATTTCTGTAACAGACATACATTATAAATGTAAGGCAAATTTTCAGGTAAATTAATGGTATAATTATTAAAGGCAGTTGGTGTGTATGTATGAGGAATGTTAAAGTCTTCTAACAGAAAGTCAGTTATTTAAAAAGACATCAACCCACAACATCTAGCATTCTTCTTTAGAGGTTTTTGCCTTACGGCGTGTGCACTTGCCAGAGACAGGCATAGTATAAGGGAAAGTGAGAAATCATCACCCCCCCTGGGGGGGGGATAGGCCATGCTGCAATCCCTTCTCCTCCATTCTCCTTCTGGGATTTTGGGCACACGTGCACATAAGCCGGTGTGATTTTGAAGTCACCGGGTCCAAGACCCGAACAGCATTTGGCCATGTAGGAGTCCAGTGACATAACCACTATGCCATCTGCTGGTCCCAACATCTGGCATTCTTTAACCTCTAAGCTTAAAGCAATGATGTGAGCTGATAAATTTGGTCCTTATTCTTTCGGCCACTCAGAAGAAGTATTTCCTAAGGCTTTGAATTTTCCAGTTGCATAGAGAGCCTTCCTGAGCCCAAGAATTGTACCCTGCTATATTTTCTTCTTAAGGACATTCTTACTTTTTATACAATGTTTGTCATCTGTTTTTTTCTTTTTAAAAGAGAATAAGATGAACACAGTGTAAGCTGCGGCCCTTGTATGTTACGATGAAACGGCTTCCAGGGATACTCCAGTAGGAGGCTCTCTGGTCCCTGCTGACCCAGTCACTGCTGGCTCTCTCAATCCCGCCTCACTCTCGGTGATGACTTCAGCATCCACCTCGGCTACTTCTTCCACCATAGTGAAATCAATTCCATTGGGCTGTTGTCGAGCCATGGCCTCCAGTTTACGACGGTACTGTTCTGCCTCCTGCTCTTTCTTTAGGAGCTGGTGTCGGTATTCCTGGGCTCTTCGATTGGCCTCCTGGAGTTGCTGCTGCAAAAGCTCTTTCTCGCTGCCTTCCTGTAAAAGGAAACCATGTTACAGCAGGTAAGGATTCCTGATCATGGATTATCCAGACAATAGACAAAAAGATGAAGAAGGACTCAGGCCTTGTAGTTATGGCTGTTGATACTTTCTTTTGTCACTGCTAAAAACATTACCTTGTTTTCCTCCACACTGTTTATTATCTCTTCTATCCTTGGTTTCTTTGTTGCTGGCAACTTCTCTGTTTCTTCCTCTTTAATTATAGTCTCTTCTGCAACCTGACCAGCAGCAGGTACAGTTAGAACTACAAGTCAGAGGACACAAGTAGAGATGATGAATTTATCAAAACAAAGAGGTTTTGCTTATTTTTTTTCCTTTCTTTGAGACAATATTTCACTATGTTGTTCAGGTTGGCCTTGAACTTATGATCCTTTAGCCCCCCAAGTAGTTGGGATTATAGGTGTGTACCACTATGCCCAGCTTGGTTTTGCTTGCTTTTGATTAGTAAACAAACCAAGGACCAGATGGTAGTGGTGTGGTGGTTAAAGCAGCTGGATCCACATGGCATCTGTATAGGTCAAGTCCTGGACCCAGCAGCTTGAAAAACATGCTAGACACATGTGCGTGTGTGCCCAAAATCCTGGAGGGAAAATGGAAGAAAAGAGACTGTGGTATGGCCATCTTCCCTGGGGATGCTTTCTCACTTTCCCTCTTGTTCTCTGTCTCTCTTCAGTGAGCTCATGTGCCCTCTGGGAAATAAAGAAAAGAAAGAAAAGAAAAGGAAAATAAGGAAGGGAAGAAAGCAAGCAAGCAAGCAAAAAAGAAACAGTAAGCAAACTAGAATATATTTTCTGATATATGACTTTTCATCTCTCTCTAGATTTTAGAATGAACAAGAAAGGTTGGCCTTACCTGAAATAAAAAGAATTAAAGAGAAGCTGGCAGGTGACCTGGTGCTTAAGGGTGCTGGACTCCCACATGGCTGACCAAGGTTCAAGCCTCGAACCTGGTGGCATTTGCTTTCTCATTTTCCCTCCCTCTCTCTCTCACTCTATCCCTCTCTGGTCAAATTAAAATAAATAAATAAATAAAGTTAAATAAAATAATTCTTAAAAAAAAAGAATTAAAGAAAAGCTAGTAAGGGCACAGAAAGGAAGGGTAAAATTGTGCAAGTTTGGACGCCATGAAGGTAAGTCCCTGAGACATATATAAGATGTCTTGACAACAGGTCAGCAGCTGTGACCAGTTTATAAATTTTGCAGAAATAATCTGCCTAACGGAGGCCTAAAGGCTTTCATTTGCTAGAGGGCATGTGCACTTGCTGGATAGAGACAGAGAGCGAGAGAAAGTAAGAGAGAGAAAGCATCCTCCACTGGGGATGGTCGTGCTGCAATATCCCTTCATCTTCTTCTCTTCTCTGGATTTCAGACACACACGCATGTGCACCTGGCTTTCTTTCTTTCTTTTTTTTTTTTTAAAGATTTTTTCCCCCTTTTTTTGGAGAGGTTTTTGCCATAGGGCATGTGCGCTCGCCAGACAGAGAGAGAGACAGAAAGCGAGAAATCACCCCCCAGAGGGGATGGCCACGCCGCAATCCCTTCTCCTAAGAATTATTTTTAACTTTATCTATTTGCTAGTTTTAATTTGACCAGAGAGGGAGAGAGAGAGAGAGAAAGCAAGCTACCAGGTCCAGGACTCGAACCAGTCAGCCATGTGGGAATCCAGTGCCCTTAACCACCACACCACCTGCTGGCCCCGTACCTGGCATGTTTTTTAAGTCACTAAATCTGTTACTTAAAATATGCAGTTGGCTGTGTAGTATCCTCTTAATCACTGTGCTGCTGGTTGGCCTAGCTTGAAGTCTTTTTTTTTTTTTGTCATAGGGTATATGTACTTACTCAAGGGAGACAATGACAGTGAGACAAAAACTGAGAAATAACTCCCCAGAGGAGATGGCCACACTGCAATCCCTTCTCCTCCTGGGATTCTGGGCATGCACACACACACATGCCCAGAATGATTTTCAAGCTGCCAGATCTGGGACTCGAATTGCAGTTGGCCATGTGGGAGTCCAGTGCCTTAACCAGTGTACCATCTGTTATCCCTCAGCCTGGTCTTTTTTATTTTTTTAATGGTGCAAGAATTATTTATTTAATTCTGTTTATTATTACTATTATTTTTAAAATTTGCTATAGGGTATGTGTGCTCACCAGAGAGCGAGAAAGAGAGAAAGCAAGCTGTCACATCTGGAACTCAAACTGCAGTTGACCATATAGGAATACAGTGCCTTAACCACCACACCACCTGCTAGCCCCAGCCTGAAGTCTTCATGTAAGATTTCTGAGGTGGGGGCCAGCAGGTGGTGTGGTGGTAAAGGTGCTGGACTACCCACATGGTCGACAATGGTTTGAATCTGGACCTGGGTTGCTTTCTCACTTTCCCTTTCTCTCTCTCTCTCTAAAAAAAAAAAAAAAAAAAAAAAAAAAAACCAACAAATAAAATTAAATAATTCTTTAAAAAGACCTCTGTAAGGCAACCCAACATGGCAAGATTCCCAGTACAAGTCTGGGGATTTCCCAGAGTATACTAGGCACACGTGGACCTAGGATCTGACTCGGACTGAGGATGGATTATGACATTGTGACCCCGTCATGGTATGTACTTTTTCTCTGTCTTTCATGCTTATGAAAGAAAGAAATAAGGAGAATAGATATAAAGAATTGACTGACTGATTGACTGATTTGATTTTTGCCACAGAGAAACAAAGAGAGATAAAAGAAAGGGAAAATGAGAAATCACCTCCTAAGGGAATGGCCATGCTGCAATCCCTTTTCCTTCTAGTCTCCTCTCAGGATTTTGGGCACACATGCCTGGAATGATTTTCAAGCCATGGGGTTCGGGACTTGAACCATGGAGTTGGCCATATGGGATCCAGTGGTTTAACTACCACAGCACCTGCTGGCCCAGGAAATGCTTTTAAAAAAAAGACTAAAAAGGGATCAGCAGATAGCATAATGGTTATATTGCTGGATTCCCACACAGTTGACTGCAGTTTGAGCCCTGGACCCGGTGGCTTAAAACTCATGTCAGACACGTGTGCGTTTGTGCCCAAGATCCCAAGAGGAGAATGGAGATGGGATTGTGGTGTGACCATTCCTCCGGGGGGCGGGGAGGGGGGAGGATTTCTTGCTTTCTGTCTCTCTGTCTCTATCTTTCTGGCAAGTGCATGCACCCTACAGCAAAAACTTCCCCACCCCACCCCCCCAAAAAAAAGAAAGTTGCCAGAGTGCACCTGCTCTTGTCAGAGAGAGAGACAGGAGAGGGAAAAAGCACCCTCCAGTAGTGTGTAGTCACACTGTAATTCCGCCTCACCTCTCTATCCTGTCAGAATTCTGGGCACACATGTACACACGCCTAGCATGTTTTTCAAGTTGCTGGGGCTGGGATTTGAACTGCATGGTCAGCCATGTGGGATCTGGCTCCCTTAACTATTAAGCCACAAAGCCAGTCCCTCTTTTCTTTTTTCTTAAGAGAGATTTTTTGCTATAAGGCACATGCACTTGTTGGAGAGACAGAGAGACAGAAAGCGATAAATCCCTCCCTGGGGGATGGCCATGCCAGTCTCTTCTCCATTCTCCTCTCGGGATTTTGGGCACACACACACACATGTGCCTGGTGTGAGATTTAAGCCACCGGGTCGAGGACCTGAACTGCAGTCAATTAGTGGTAATCCAGAGACATAACTATTATGCTATCTGCTGGTCCTGAGCCAGTCCCTCTTTTCAATCTTTCGCAATGACAAATAATGCCATAATGAATAACTTAGTATATATAACATTTCTCTGTGTGTGAGTATAAATTTATAAAAAACAAATGGTTTAGTCAAAGGATAGTATATCTTTAATACATAATACATAGTCAAAAGACATGTCTATCTTTAATACATAGATATTCCCGATTTGCTCTTTGGAGTCCATTAATTTACACTCATAAGTGATTTACAAGAGTGCCCGTTTCCCTACGCCCTTGACAACACAGTGATATAATGCATCTCAGCCCCATATTTATTTGCATTTCTCTTGTTACAAATAAGTAGTCTGAACATATTTTCATGTTTTTAAAAGTACTTTCTTTTCTGTGAACTATTGGTTCACATTATTTGTTCTTTTTTCTAGCAGATCATCAGTTTTACTCAGAAATTTTATATATAATAGTGAAAACAGTCTTTGTAAGACTGGGCTTTGGTTTTTGTTTCTTCTTTTTCTTTTTTCAGAGCTCCTTTGCCCCATCTTGCATCTGATGTGCTCCCATTCACATGCTTACCCATGAAGCAGAGGCGACTGAAGCTGGGGACATATTGCGGCACTGGGACCCTGTTGGAGGTGCTATCTTTCTCTTCTCTCTCTGTCTCTTATGCTCATGGAAGAAATAAATAAATGACAGAAAAAAAAGAAATAATTTAAAAAACGATTTTGCTATCGGGTGCATGTACTTGCCGAAGACAGAGAAAAGGAAGTGAGAAATCATCCCTCGGGGGGATTGGCCACATTGTAACCCCTTCTTTCTCCATTCTCTTGGGATTCTGGGTGCACATGCACATGTCCCTGGTGTTTTTCAAGCTAGAGGTCCAGGACTTGAACCACAGAGTCGGCCATGTATGATCTAGTGCCTTAACTCTCCCGCCACCTGCTGGCCCCATCAATGAGGAGGAGAATGGAAGAGAAGAGACTGCAGTGTGGCCATCCTACCTGGGGAGGTGATTTCTCACATTCCCCGTCTTTCTCTGCTAAGCACACATGCCCTATAGCAAAAATCTAAAAAAATAAGAAAAAGTTTATATATTTCTGCTATGAATAAGAGAGACAGCGAGACAGCATCCCCCAAACGGTCTTGACTCCATGATCAACCTCAGCTTCAGCCAGTCCCAGATCATGGGCACGTGTGTACCTGGCATACTCAGGGAGGTCTCAAGAGGCAAACCCAGAGCCCTCCCATGTGGGTCAGCCTGATAATGTGACATTTTACTGTTATGTCATTGTGTGGCTCCAAAAATGTCTTCTTTAGACAGCGTCTCATTCTCCCTAGTTGCCAGTACAACAAGCCCAAGCCACCCTGCTCAGCTTTTAGGCTGGGACAAGGAATCAAACCCAAGTCTCCCACATAGCTTCAGCTTTCTGAGTGGCAGCATCTATTGCGTGCCACTGCAGCTGGGTCAAAAGTGTATTTAATAAATGACTGCCTACACGGAAAACTTACCTTGCTGTCCATCCTGCATAGTTACAATAAATGGCTGGCCAAGACCGCCAGTAGGGATTGCAGTCTGGATATTACCCAGAGGGACTCCATCAGTCACTATGGTGATGACCCTTTGGCCTCCACTCCCCACCACTTGCTGAATTGATGAGTCAACAGCATTTTCTTCTATGATTTCCTCTGAATTGGCTAGAGATAACAAAAGTAAATTTAAAATTTTAGCTTTTTAAAAAACAGGAACACAGCAATTTCAGCCTCATTAAAATTGACAATATTCAGGGAGAGAAAAAAAACTGAAAAAAAAGTTAGGTTCAACAGCTTGCTTTTGTGAACAATACTAAGAGGAGAAAAGAAAGTAGGGAATGTATTAGAACAGGGTTTTCGCAAATGTCTTCGGTGAGATGTTAATAACTTTCGCTAAAAATGGGTTCTAGAGGGATCAGCAGTTAGCGTAATGGCTATGTTGCTGGATTCTCGTGTAGCCGGCCACAGTTCGAGTCTTGGACGCGGTGGCTTAAACTTACGCTGGGCACATGTGCGTGCGTGCCCAAGATCCCGAGAGGAGAATGGAGGAGAAGGGATTGCGGTGTGGCCATCCCCCCAGGGGGTGATTTCTTGCTCTCTCTCTCTGTCTCTCTCTTTCTGGTGAGAGCACGTGCCCTGTAGCAAAAAAAAAAATATAAAACTCTCAAAAAAAAGGGTTCTAGGTATAAATATATTTTCAAAATGTTGGTTTAAATATGCTTAAAACATTTTTTGTTTGTTTTGTAGGAAGTATCAGAGACTTCAATAAGCTAATGAGCTTTGCAGTCTTCCAACAGAGTATAATATATGCTGAATTTCCACAACATATTTGATCTTAGAACGCCTCTCTCTTTTTTTTTTTTTTTTTGAGAGGTTTTTGCTATAGGGCATGTGTGCTCACCGGAAAGAGAGAGACAGAGAGACAGAAAGCAAGAAATCAGCCTCCCGGGGGGATGGCCACACCACAATCCTTTCTCTTCCAGTCTCCTCTCGGGATCTTGGGCACGCACGCACACGTGCTCAGTGTGAGTTTAAGCCACCGGGTCCAGGACT
>NW_006205672.1:1372249-1377295 GCF_000334495.1 Tupaia belangeri chinensis
CCCACAACACCTTTTTTTTTTTTTTTTTTTTTAAAGCTTTTTCCCAGAGGACATGTGTGCTCACCAGCTGTAAACAAAGAAAGACAGTGGGAGGGAAAGTGATGAATCAACCCCCCTCCCCCCCAAGGGATAGCCACACAGCAATCCCATCTCCTCCATTCTCCTGGAATTTTGGACACTCATGCACGTGTGCCCAGTATGATTTTCAAGCTACTGAAACTGGGACTCAAACTGTAGTCAGCCATGTGGGAGTCCAGTGCTGTAACCACTATACCATCTGCTGGCCCCCTTAGAACTCTTTTTTCAGGAAGTATCTTCAAATAGACCATAGAACTCAGATAAATAAATTAGAGTAGATCATTTCTATCAGAAAATGGGGATAGGGCCAGTTTCACAGCTCAGCAGTAAAGAGACCTGGATCCCAAATGACTGGCTGTGGTTCAAATACTGACCCTGGCAGCTTGTGCAAACAGGCATGGTATGTCTGCATGCATGCACAAAATCCCGACAGCTATGGAGGGAAAAGTACTGCAGCATGGCTATACTCACTGCAGGGTGCTTTCTCTCTTTCCTATGAGCATACGCACCCTCTGGCAATAAAAAAAAAAAAAAAAAATACAAGACCCCCCCCCCCACGCACATCCCCCGGCAGCTTGAAATCATGCCAGCTACATGTGCATGTGTGCTCAAAATCCAGAGAGGAGAGGAAGTGTGGCATGGCCATTCCCTCGGGGAATGCACGCTCACACACTTGGCATGAGTTTCAAGCCTCCAGGTCTGGGACTCAAACCATGGTTGACCATGTGGGAGTCCAGCAATGTAACCATCACACCATCTGCTGGTCCCTAGATCAACAATATTAATAACAGCTAATACTACTTAGTATGTGCTAGATACTTTTTTTTTATTTTAGATTTTAAAAGAGTTAATTATTTATTATAAATAGTAGTATTCTATTTGAGCAGAGAGAGAAACAGAGAGAAAGAGTGGGAAAGCAAGCCACCAGATCCAGGACTCAAACTGCAGTCAACCATGTGGGAGTCCAGTGACTTAACCACCATGCCATCTGCCAGCACCCACAAATAATTTTTTTGTTTTAAGAGAAAGATTTTTGCTATAGGGTGTGTGCACTCACCAGAGAAAGACAGAGACACAGAAAGCAAGGAATCACCTCCCTCCAAGGGGGATGGCCATACCACAATCCCCTCTTCTTTTGGGATCTTGGACATGCATGCACATGTGACCGATGTGAGTTTCAAGCCATCAGGTACGGGACTCGAACCACAGTCGACTACATGGTAGTGTAGTGATGTAACCATTATACCATCTGCTGGTCCCTGATTTTATTTTTTATTACCAATTTGCTATGGGTCATGTGCACTCACTAGAGAGACAGAGAGAGAGAGAAAGAGAGAGAAAGTGAGAAAGCAGGCCATCAAGTCTGGGCCTGGAAAACAGTTGACCATGTGGGAGTCCAGCGCTTTAACCACCATGCTACCTGCTGGCCACAGGGCTAGGTACCTTCCTTTTTCTTTCTTCCTTCCTCCCTTCCTTTCTTTCTTTTTAAACATTTATTTATTTATTTATCTGTTTACTTGTGATTTTCAACCCTCTGGATCTAGGACTTGAACTACGGTCAGTCACATGGGATTCTAGCGCCTTGAGCACCATGCCACCTGTAGGCCCTGGGACCTTTCTAAGAACTTTACATATATTATGTTGAATTTAGATTTTTCAGTTTGGTAGGTTAATATGCCAGTAAACCAAGTGCTGTTAGGGGAAGCAATTCCTACCACCATGGAAATTCTCTGAAGTGTCACAGGTAAAACTGCAATAATATATTGAGTATGGACCATATGTATGAGACACATTTAGGTAGGTCAATGGATGTAAGGCCTTTAAGCCTCTCAGAAACAAGGAACTACTGAATTCAGGAACTACAGTAGCAGCAGTACAGGGGCAAATGACAGAGGGCACGGGGCAGTACGTGGTGGCAACAAGGAGAGGTTGTGGGTGGAGTGATCAGAAGGTACTGCTCCATGGGGCCAGCAGGAGGCATGGTAGTTAAGGGCGCTGGCCTCCCACATAGGCAACCGTGGTTCAAGTCCTAGATCTGGCAGCTTGCTTTCTCACTTTCTCTCTTACTCTGGTCAAATTAAAATAAATAGCTAACTAAATAAAGTTAAATAAACTAATATTAAAAAAAAAAAGACAAGTTAAAAAAAATTTTTGAGACATTTTTGTGCATGTGCGCTCACCAGAGAGACAGAGACAAAGAGGCAGAGAGCAACAGAGAGAGAAACAGAGAGACAGAAAGCAAGAAATCACCCCCCTTGGGGGGATGACCACTCTGCAATCCCTTCTCCTCATTCTCCTCTTTAGACCTTGGGCACGCATGCACACACACCTAGCACGAATCTTAAACTGCCGGGCCAGGGCTCAAACCATGGTCGGCTATGTGGGAGTCCAGCAACATAACCATTATGCCATCTGCTGGCCCCAACTCTCATGCTGCTTGCTCATACAGACAAACCAGAAAGTTCGCTGAAAATTTTGAATTAAAGTATGAATTTATTTCAGTACAAAAAGTTTGAAATCCGCGCATAGTACTCACATCATACACATTTACTGAATGTTTTGAAGACCCCTTGGCATATGTGAGTAGAGATCTTCATGATCACTGCCAGTCAGAAAAATAGGCTTGGAACTGGAGGAATGTTCTTACCACCCAAATGTCAGTGGCAGAAAGAAATGAGAACAATCTGCTCTCATTTGGATAGAGCAGACCGCCAGAGGGTTCCACAAAGATTTCCAGATGACTACTGAGCCCTACCTATGATTATATATCATGTATCACATAGATACATAGATACACACACATATATATGTATCTATGTGATACGGCATCAAGAGCCCTAAGCTTTTCCCCCATAGATCAATAACTCTGGCTAAGTAATATGAAACCTTTTAAAGTTATCAGAAGGGGGGCCAGCAGGTGGCACGGTGGTTAAGGGTGCTGGACTCCCACGTGGTCGATCATGGTTCGGGTCTCGGACCTGGCAACTTGCTTTCTCACTCCTCTCCTGTCACACCCCTCTATCCTTCTCTGGTCAAATTAAAATAAATAAATAATAAATAAAGTTAAGTAAAAATAATTCTGAAAATAAAATGTATCGGAAGGGTGTTGCCCAACTCCATTGGAAATGCTGAAGTAACATCTCTAGGGAAAATAATAGCAAGCCAACTTTAAGTACCCAGGATACACCAATGAGAAAGGTAGCGGTCTCATGTATTTTGCTACATTAACACAACATATCTAGGCTGCTATTTTGAACTATAACATCAACTAAAACATAACACAAAATATCTCCAAAAAGTGTGCTAATGTAAGACTAAACACTGAAATTTTTTTTTTTTTTTTTGAGATTTTTTTGCTTTGGGCACATGTGCGGCACATGTGCTTGCCAGAAAGACACAGAGACAGAGAGACAGAAAGTCAGAAATTGCCCCCCAGGGAGGATGGCCATGCTGCAATCCCTTCTCTATTCTCCTCTCGGGATCTTGGGCACACATGTACACGCACCTGGCATGAGTTTAAGCCACCAGGTCCGGCACTCGAACCATGGTCGACTACATGGGACTTCAGTAACAAAGCCATTATGCCAACTGCTGGTCCCAAGACTAAACACTAAAATCTAAAGCAACTAGAGTCAGGGCAAACTCTAAACTGTAAAAATACCAATGAGTAACTCAGTCATTCGTGGACATTATTCAGTTGTCTGATTATATCACACAGTGATTCTTCTTTCTGGTACTCAATGACTCTGCATCTCTTTTTCCTAGGTGCCTCTAACTATAATTTCTTTCTTTAAAATTTCGCTGCAGAATGCATGCACTTACTAGAGAGACACGAGGAAAGAGGGAAAGTGAGAAAGCATCCCCCAAGGAGAATGGTTATGCTGCAATCCCTTCTCCATCTCTCTCTCCCCTCAGGGTTCTGAGTATACATGCACATGTGCTTGGCATGTTGTTCAAGCTACTAGGTCCAGGACTCAAACTACACAGTGGCCATGGGGTCCAGCCACCAGGACCACCAGGCCACCGGCTGGCCCTGCAATTCTTCACTGTTTCATGAAAACGGAATCTGCGGGAGATGTCAAACAAAGGAAGTAGTGATCCTCCAGCAGATATCCCTCACCTACCAGTGGCTGTGTGGGAGCTGGGGAGGGCACCTGAGGCCTCGGCAAGGGATGCAAGGGTGGCCAGCCCTGAGGTGGGAGAGTTTGAGAACTGTCCCGTTGAGGCAAGGGGGTCACCTATTTCAGTAAAAAGGCAAGTGAGGTCCAGCGGAGAGAATACACTGAGGCAAACTAAAAATAGCGTATTAAATCAAATCTCAGCTTTTCACTCTAATGTTCTCTAACCCCAACTGATACAAACCAATTATCGTGGTGTTAAGACTCTTGAAGTTTAAAAGTTTTTTTCTTTAAAATGAATTAAATGAATATGCTTGGTACGGGCCACTACTTTCCCTCTGCTCATTCTCTTGGCGCTGCCAGTGCCCAGCGGGCAGCCCCGGACTCCGCCCACTGGCTCGGCTGTCTGTGCAGGGCCCTCCCCAGCAGCAGGCAGTGGCAGACAGTGCTTACTCACCCCTGAGCACCTCTTGTCGGCCAACCTGCGAGGGAGCTTTATTCCCGGAGCCCTGGCGAGGGAGCAGGCCCCGCCTGGGCTTTACCCATGCACATTCTCTCCGTCCATCATCAGCTAGTCTGAGGACAGCTAACAACTCCACGTTTCACATACTGCACGTCAAAGGGCACTACCACAACTTAGTGCTAAAAACAAAAAGCATCTTCTTTAGTTATGTCACGATGTGCTATTAAACAGACTTGGTTTGTCATCTTTTCTCTCTGTGGTGGTACACTATTCTCACAGCTAAATTCTAAGATGGAAGTGTATTTTTTAAAAATAATTATTTATTTAATTTTATGTATTCATTCATTTATTTTAATTTGACCAGAGAGAGAGAGAGAGGGAGGGAGA
>NW_006205672.1:1377343-1379027 GCF_000334495.1 Tupaia belangeri chinensis
GAGGGAGAGAGAGAGAGGGAGGGAGAGAGAGAGAGGGAGGGAGAGAGGGAGAGAGGGGGAGGAAGAGAGAGAGAGGGAGAGAGGGAGAGAGAGAGAAAGCAATCCTCTAGGTCCAGGACTCAAACTGTGGTCAGGCATGTGGGAGTGTCCAGTGCCTTCACCACCACGCCACCTGCTGGCCCCCAAGGGAAGTGTATTAGATCTGACAAGAAATGTGACTAACTTTATGACCCAAAAGTATTTATTCAACAGTTTTGCATAAATCTAACTTTTATAAAATGAACTGCATTTTCCTTTTTTTTTTTTTTCCCCCAAAAGAAGAAGGTGAGGAGACACTCTTCTACCCCATGGGAATGATCACACCACAATCCTTTCTCCTCTACCTCTCCGCAGATTTTAGGCACACATGCACCTGCACCTGATATGTCCTCAAGCTGCTAGGCCTGGGATCAAGTCACACACTGGCCACGTGGGGTCCAGCTGCCTTTACCACGCACAGCTTAGCCTCTCCTATGTCCTCCGCTGTGACTTCATAAATACTTGTGCAGGGTATGGATTTATTGCCTTTCTTATGAATGTACTGCTCTTCTGCTCCAAATTCACCATTCTTGCCCTGCTCTGTAACACTGGAGCTGGACCCTATAAACACTTCTTGTCAGCTGGCCTGTGAGTAAGCATTGCTAGTGTAGAAGGAGTGGCCACTTCCATCTTAGCTATTCCTGGATTCTCCTCCCACCCCTCCCAGGTGGGGTGCGCTCATCAGAGAGGGATGGAGGGGAGGGGAGAGTGAGAAAGCACCTCCACAGGAAACGGTCATGCTGCAATCTCTTCTCCCCCTTTCCCTCCTTTTGGGATTTTTGGGCACACGGACATGCCTGGCATGTTTTTCTACCAGGTATAGGACTCTGACTGTGCAGTGAGGCATGTGAGCTCCAGCTACCCTAACCTGCACACTCCTAACTGCCCGTCTTGGATTAGAATTATTACATATTTTTGAAAGAATTATGTATTTAACTTGACAAGAGAGGGACAGAGAGAGAGAGAGAAAGAGAGAGAGAGAGAGAAAAAGAAAGCAAGCCACCAGGTCTGGGACTTGAACCACGATCAGCCAGGTGGGAGTCCAGTGCCCTTAACAACCATGCCACCTGCTGGCCCCAATTCTTTGAGCGATTTTTGCCATAGGGTGTGTGCACACGCCAGAGAGACAGAAAGATAAAGAGAGAAATCACTCCCCAGGGTGATGGCCAAGCCGTTCTCCTCCATTCTCCTTTTGGGATTCTGGGCATGCATGTGCATGTGCATAAATTTCAAGTTGCTGGGTCCGAGACTCACACCACGGTTGCCACATAGGAGGAGTCCAGTACCGTTAACCACTTGTTACCTGCTGACCCTCCTGGATTCTTTAGAGTTCTCATTGTTCCTAATTAATAACTATTTTAAAAGTATATATACAAGTGCTATCCTGTGGCATGGTGGTTAGAGTGCCAGATCCCACACAGCCACCTGTGCAGTCTGAGTCCTGGACCTGGTAGCTTGGAAACATGCTGGGCGTGTGTGTGTGTGCCTGCCATCCTGAGGGAGAAAGGAAGGAGGGGCTGGGCGTGTGCGTGTGTGTGTGTGTGTGCCTGCGCCGTCCTGAGGGAGAAAGGAAGGAGGGGCTGGGCGTGTGTGTGTGTGTGTGCCC
>NW_006205672.1:1379225-1394818 GCF_000334495.1 Tupaia belangeri chinensis
GCGCGCGTGTGTGTGTGTGTGTGTGTGTGTGTGTGTGTGTCCGCGCCGTCCTGGGGGAGAAAGGAAGGCGGGGCTGGGCGTGGCCACCTCCACAGGGGACTGCTTCTCACCTTCCTTCTCTCTCTCTCTGGAACGTACATGCCCACTTGCAAATTTTTAAAAATCATACACGTTTATATGTATTTTAAACATTTAGAAATTACATGTATATAAATGTATAAAGTTAAATCATATATTACTATGCAGTTTGTCTTCTAATCAGACTCTGAATAATATACTTAATCTTCTTTTCCAATGTACTTTTTAAAAAAAGAATTATTTAATTTTACTTATTCATTCACTTATTTTAATTTGACCAAAGAGAGACGGGGTCGGGGGGTGAGAAAGCAAGCCACCAAGTCCAGGACTCAAACCGTGGTCGGCCATATGGGAGTATCCAGCACCTTAACCACCACGCCACCTGCTGGTCCCCAGTGTACTTTAGTTGCATGACAGAGGGTGCATGCATGTAAGAAAGAAAGTGAGAGAGTAAGAGAAGTACCCTAACAGGGTCTCATTCACACCGCAACATCCTCTCCCCAGCTTGCCAGCTCCTCTGGATCCCGGGTGCATCTGGGATTTCTAGGAACACCTGGGAATCCAGTCCCACAATCAGCCACGTGGTTTAAGGGCTGGCAGAGTACTGCATGGCCACTGCATCGCGGTGGCAGGACCTTTTTCTACCTTTTTCTTTGACAGATTTTTGTTATAGGGCGTGTGTGTTCTCCAGAGAGACAGAGAGACAGCAAGCACTCACCCTCCAGGCAGTATAACCATGCTGCCATCCCTTCTTCTCCATTCTCCTCTCAGGATCTTCGGCACACACGCACGTGTGCCCAGTGTGAGATTTTTGTTTTTAGAGAGATTTTTGCTGTAGAGTGGGTGTTCTTGCCAGAGAGAAAGAGACAGAGAGAAAGCAAGAAATCACCCCCTAGGGGGGTATGGCCATGCTGAAATCCCTTCTCCATTCTCCTCCTGGAATCTTGGGCACACACGTACATGTGCCTGTTATGAGTCTTAATTCATCAGGTCTGGGACTCACACTACAGTCAACTCTGTGGGAGTCCAGAGACATAACCATTACACCCTCTGCTGGTCCTAGAACTTTTTTATAAAACAGGGTCTTGTTATGTCATTATCTTCTGCCTCTGAGTAGCTAGGAGTACAGGTGTGTGCCACCACACCTGACTCTAAATGTAATCTTTTATTTTTTTTTTTAGTTTATGGTAACTGCATGAGAACTTTACTTACCGGGTGGGAGCTGGAAGATGAACAGTTTGTAGCTTAAAGAGCTCACCTCTACTTAACCAATTTACAAAAGCAAATGTATTAATTAAGTCAAGGTCCTGTCAGACAAGCTGGCAAGGGACAATGCTCAAGAATTTAAACTCAGGAATTTAACAGTATGAAGTTCATCAGTCCTAGGAAAAAAGTACATCCCTTGGCTCTATTGAGATGTTGAGAGAGGGACAGAGAGAGAGAGGGAAAGTGAGAAATCGAGCTGCCAGGTCCAGGACTCAAAATGCAGTTGATGGGGAACCAGCAGTTAGCGTAATGGCTATGTCGCTGGGCTCCCACGTAGTCGACCGCGGGTCACGTCCCGGACCCGGTGGCTTAAAACTCACGCCGGGCGCGTGTGCGTGCGTGCCCAAGATCCCGAGAGGAGAATGGAGGAGAAGGGATTGCGGCGTGACCATGCCCCCTGGGGGTGATTTCTCGCTTTCTGTCTCTATGTCTCTCTCCGTCTGTCTGGCGAGCGCACGCGCCCTACAGTGAAAATCTCTCCAAAAAAAAAAAAAAATGCAGTTGACCAAGTGGGAATCCAGCGCCCTTAACCACCATGCCACCCACTGGCTCCCCTGACATTTCTTAAAAAGATGAATTACGGGGACCAGCAGGTGGCACAGCAGGGATGTTGCGGCTCTCCCACATGGCCGACCACAGCGTGAGCCCCGGACCTGGTAGCTTGAAACTCACACTGGGCTAGTGTGTGTGCATGCCCAAGGTCCCAGGAAGAAAATGGAGAAGGGATTGTGGTATGACCATCCCTCCTGGGGAGTTATTTCTCACTTCCCTTTTGCTTCCTCTCTCTGGTGAGTGTACGTACTTTAAGGCTAAAATTTCTAAAAAAAAAAAAAGAGAGAGAGAAAGAAAAAAGAATTGCTTGTGAAGGACCCCTTAGACCCACAAGCTATCTTTTTAAAAATTAAGATTTGCCAGAGAGATGTGTCCTTGTTAGAGAGAGACAGAGACAAAGAGAGAGGGAGAGGGAGAAAGCACCCTCCAATATGGTGTGGCCACAACCCAAACCCTTCTTCACATCTCCATCCTATCAGGATTTGGGGCACGCATGCATTCACTCCTGGTGTGTTTTTCAAGGCTATGGGGCTGGGATTCGATCTGCAGTGGGCCATGTGGGATCTGGCTTCTTCAAATCTTTAACTACCAGGCTATGAAGCCAGTCCTCCAGATTTTGCATTTTTTTTTTCCCAAGAGATTTTTGTTATAGGGCACATGCACTCATCAGAGAGACAGAGACAGAGTGACAGAAAGTAAGAAATCACCTCCCCAGGGGGATGGCCATGGCACAATCCCTTTTCCTTCATTCTCCTCTTGGGATCTTGGGCACGCATATGCCCAACGTGAGTTTTAAGCCACCGAGTTTGGCACTTGAACTGCAGTCAGCTACGTGGGAGTCCAGCAATGTAACCATTATACTATCTGCTGGTCCCGAGATTTTGAATTCTAACACACAGTCGACAGTTTAAAAATACTTCTTTAGATTTGCCCCAGTAAATAACAGAAAATAAAATACTTTATTGTTTAAGAATGTGTTATTTTTAGATTCTTTCTTTCCCTTCCTTCCTTCCTTCCTTCCTTCCTTTCCTCCCTCCTTTTCTCCTTTCTTCCTTTTAATTTGACCAGAGAGGAACACAGCAAGAAAGCATGAGAGACAGACAGCAAGAAAGCAAGCCACCAGGTCTGGGACTTGAACCGTGGTCAGTCATGTGGGAGTTCAGCACCCTTAACCACCATGCCACCTGACAACCCCATGAATGTGTTTTTCTTGGTCCAGTTAGAGCTTCAAGAAAGACCTAAAGGCTAGATTCTAAGAATAGAAAATAGAAGCCATGTTTTGAAGACCTGTATTACAGGAACGTCATCAGTTTATAAGACATGAATCTGGGGACCAGCACTTGGCATAATGGCTATGTCGCTGGACTACCATGTAGTTGACCACGGTTCGAGTCCTGGACTCAGTAGCTTAAACTCACACTGGGTGCATGTGAGTGCATGCCCAGGATCCCGAGAAAAGAATGGAGGAGAAGGGATTGTGGCGTGGCCATCCCCCCCGGAGGGTGATTTCTCGCTGTCTTTCTATTTCTCTCTCTGTCTTTCTGGTGAGTGCACGTGCCCTATAGCAAAAACCTCTCCAAACAAAAAAAGGACACGAATCTGAAATAGCTAGCAGGCCGATTCTTGAAAGATCTCCGAACCGTGTCAGTCATTTGGAAAGTGAGTCAAGACCTCGTCCTGAGGCAGGTGGAATGGAAAAATCCAGTCACAATATTTTCTTTGACAAGAAGTGAGATGTGGAGATCAGGGGACAATGAGTGGGTGATGTCAGTTAAGAGACAACACGGCACAGAATACCAGTATTCCAGCCAGGCCTCAGAGATGGGGCATATCCGTGTGTGAAAAGGGGGTCTCAAATTTATGTGGAAGGAAAAGTAGACTATGGTGAATACATAGATAAAAATGTGAGGCAACAGACAACAACAATCATAGCTGATAAATTGTATTTCTGAGTGGCCAGATCAAAGAGAAGATATAGAATGATGATTCTTCTTTGGCCGCTGCTTGGTACAGTCTCATTTACAAATCATGTATAGTCTTTCTGAGGACAAGAATCAAAATACTATTGGGACCAGCAGTTAGCGTAATGGCTATGTCGCTGGACTCCCACGTAGTCGACCACGGTTTGAGTCCCAGACCCGGTGGCTTAAACTCACACCGGGCATGTGTGCGTGCGTGCCCGAGATCCCAAGAGGAGAATGGAGGAGAAGGGATTGCGGCGTGGCCATCCTTCCTGGGGGGTGATTTCTCGCTTTCTGTCTCTGTCTGGCAGGCACACGCGCCCTATAGCAAAAACCTCTCAAAAAAAAAGAAAAAAAAAAAGAATCAAAATACCATTTATATTTAAAAAATGTGTTTTTCTTTTTAATTTTGCTGGAGAGTGCATATACTAATGAGGGGCGGGGGAGGGAGCACAACTCCCCATGGGGAGTGAGTATGCTGCAATCAGGTCTCTACTTCACTCTGTCAGGGTTTTCAGCACGCATGTGCGTGTGTACAACTCTTTTAACAGGCCACGGGATTAGCTCATATTGTTCAAAATGTTAATTGTTTTCTTCTTAATATAACATACAACATTAAATAAAGTACAGGGCTAGCCCCATGGCCTCATGGTTAAGGGAGCTGGATTCGGATGGTCAACTATGCAGTTCAAGTCCTGGACCTGGCAGCTTGGGAAACACACCAGGCATGCACAAAATCCCAGCAGAATGGAGAAATGGAGAAAGAACTGTTACATGACTACAAGCATGGGGTGGGGGTGCTTTCTCCCTCTCCCTCACTCTTGTCTCTTTCTGAGGAGCACACATTCGCTCCAGCAAATCATAAAAGGTAAGGTAGGAGGAGCCAATGGGCAGCATGGTGGTTAAGGCGCTGGACTCTCACAAGCCCAACTGTGGTTCGAGTTCCAGACCTTGTGGTTTGCTTTTTCACTTTCTTTCTTTCTTTTTTTTTCTTCCCCTCGGAGAGATTTTTGCTATAGGGTGTGTGTGCTCACTGGCGAGACAGAGAGAAACAAAGTGAGAAATCACTCCCCAGGGGGATAGCCATGCTGCAGTCCCTTCTCCTTCATTCTCCTCTTGGGATTTTTGGCATGCACACACAAGTGCCTGGCCTGAGTTTTAGGTCGCTGGGTCCCAGGCTCGAACCACAGTCAGTTATATAGGAGTGCAGTGATGTAACCATTATGCCATTTACTGGTCCCTCACTTTCTTTTTTTTTAAGAGAGAGATTTTTTTCCTGTAGAGTGCATGTGCTTGCCAGAGAAACAGAGAGAGAAAGAGAGAAATCACCCCCAGGGAAGAGGGCCATACCACAATCCCTTCTCCTCCATTCTCCTCCTGGAATTCTGGGCATGCACACACATGCACCCAGTATGCGTTTTAAGTTGCCAGGTTTGGGACTTGAACTGTGGTCGGCCATGTGGGAGTCCAGCACCTTAACCACTATGCCACCTACTGGCCCATGCTTTCTCACTTTCTTTCTTTCATGAGTGCACATGCACTATAGGAAATAAAATTAAAAATTCATTGAAAAGATAAGGTACAACGTACATGGATACTACTGTTTTGGGAATGAGAAAGGTATTCTCAGTGATGACTTGTTACCCATTTGGAACTTGGCTTACATAAATAAACTCTACAGGGGCTGGCCCCAGTGCAGTGGTTAAGACAGCCAGATCCCACAAGGTCAACTGTGGTTTGAATAATTGCCCCAGTGGCTTGAAAAACATGCCAGGCACACATGCTCGCATGCCCAAAATCCTGTGGGGAAGGAGGAATGGAAAAAGGAATTGTGGCATAACCATGTCCCATGGGGGTGCTGTCTCTTCCCTCATCTCTGGAGAGTACATGTGTCCCCTGACAATGAAATTAACAAGTAAATAAATTATTGGGCTAGTTGGTGGCATGGTGGTTAAGGTGGCTAGATCCCATATGGCCTCCTGTATGGTTCAAGTCCTGGACATGGTGGCTAGAAAGCATGCTGGGCCTGTGTGTATGCTCAAAATCCTAAAAGGCGAAGGGACTGTGGCATGGCCATCCTCCCTGTGGAGTGCTCTCTCTCTCCCTGTCCCTCTCTCTATCTGCAGTGAACACATGTGCCCTATGGCAAAACTAAGAAAACAAAGAAGACCCACAGCTCTTCAGGTCAGAATTTAGTAGGGTAGACAATCTCAACAAGTTAGTGGAAACTAGAAAAATGAAGTAAATTGCTCAAGGTCACATAGCAAGTAAGTGTCAGAGCCCAGATCAGAACCTAATTCCTATGACTCCAAAGCCTATGCTGTTTGTAAACCAAGATGAAGCTGTTATATTTGACTTCAGGATGCATTCTGTGATTGTACAGAAACAGGAAATGTATAACTCTGTTTCGCCCTAATATTTAAATTAGTCTGCCATCCCAAATCCCTGTAGTTTGACAGGACACTGTGACTGATTTCCTTCGTCACAAATGGAAAAGTAGAAAGCAAACTTTGCAATATAGATTCTGGAATAAAAAAAATATATACTAAAAAGGGCCAGACAGTGGTAAAACACAACCTTCTGTAAGGCAATCCCACGTTGGAAGGTTCCTGGTTCAAATCCGCACACCTCTCTGAGTATACTGGGCACATGCATCTCATGATCTGAGTCTGCTGAAGACTGGGATGGAATCCAACGACAGGACCTGTTGGAAGTGCTTGTCCTCTCTTTCTCTATCTCTTGGTCATGGAATAAATAGTTAATAAAAAGGAAATAGATAAACTTTAAAAATCAATTCAAGGGACTAGCAGATGGTATAATGGTTACATCACTGGACTCTCACATGGCCAACTGTTCGAATCCCAGACCCAGTGGTTCAGACTCATGCCAGGCACATGTGCATATGTGCCCAAAACCCCAAGAGAAAATGGAGAAGGGAGAAGGAATTGCAGCGTGGCCATCCCCCCGGGAGGGGGATGATTTCTCACTTTCTGACTCTGTCTCTCTCCAGTGAGCACACATGCTCTATAGCAATAAAAAAAAAGAAAGAAAGAAAGAAAAAAGAAACATTAAAGGGTCTGCGGATGGTGTAGTGGTTAAGATGCTGGACTCCCACACACATGTGTGACTGCAGTTCAAGTCTCAGATCCAGCAGCTTGAAAAACACGTTACGTGCACATTCATGTGTACCCAAAATCCTGAAAGAGGAATTGAGGAAGGGACTGCAGCATGGCAATCTCCCCTGGAAGGTGATTTCTCACTTTCTTCCCCTCTGTCTCTTTCTGGCAAGTATATGCACCCTATGGTAAAAACATTAAAAAAAAAAATCCATTCAAGTGACAATCTTAGGATACCTTTAGTTATTTTTTTTTAATTACCAGAAGGCATATGTGCTCATCAGAGAGAGAAAGTAAAACAGAGAGGAGAAGGTGCTTTCCTCCCTGCCCTCCCCCAGATCCAAGGGTGTGTGGTCACACTGCAATCCTGTCTCCTCTATTTCTCTGTCATGTTGGGTTTTTAGGTATGCACACATACACACCTGGTGTGTTTTCAAGCCACTGGGGACAGGATTCAAACTGTGGTCAGCCAGAGAGAGAGAAAGAAAAAGGGAAAGTGAGAAAGCAAGTTGTCAGGTCCAGGACTCCAACCACAGTCAGCCATGTGGGAGTCCAGCGCCTTAACCACCATGCCACCAGCCAGCCCCTGTCAGTTAATTCTTACAAACAGTATTGGATAGGGGGCTGGCAGGTGACATGGTGGTTAGGGCACCAAACTCCTACATGGTTGACTGCGGTTTGAGTCCTGGACCTGGCAACTTGGTTTCTCACTTTCCCTTTCTCTCTCTCTGGTCAAATTAAAAATAAATTAAATGAAATAATTTTTTTTTAAAAAATTGGATGATGGGAAACAAAAAGCTCATCCACTATTCCAGAATAGAAAATCCTTTAATCCGGTTGAATAACGTAACCCCTAACTTTCTTTTACATCTTTTCTCCTTCCTTTTATCTGCACTGATTAAGCATCAGGTAGGCCAATCAGCTGATGGGGGGTAGCTAGGTAGAACTGCTTCGTGAGTAAAATGACATTTAGGAGGTCAGCCCTATCATGTGTCAATTCTGTGACAAGTAACAATAGGTCAGTCCTATTATGTGACAATTAATAATTTCAATTTGAAGTTGTGAAAGTAGTAGAAAGAAAGCATAGTAGATTTGCCAGAGGTTACATGTTATATGAGAAACAGGATTAAAAAAAAAATAACTAGAGGGCATGTGCAAGACAGAGCGAGAGAAAGCACTCCCGGGGGAGATGGCCACACCACAATCCCTTACCTTAATCTCATGGAATTAAGGTAAAGAATCTTTATTTATTTATTTTTTTATTTTTTGAGAGGTTTTCACTATAGGGCGTGTGCGCTCACCAGACAGACAGAAAGAGACGTAGAGACAGAAAGCGAGAAATCACCCCCAGGGGGGATGGCCACGCTGCAATCCCTTCTCCTCCATTCTCCTCTCGGGATCTTGGGCACGCACGCACACGCGCCCAGCATGAGTTCTAAGCCACCGGGTCCAGGACGCGAACCACGGTTGACTACGTGGGAATCAAGCGACATAGCCATTACGCTAACTGCTGGTTCCCAAGAATCTTTTTATATTTTTTAAAGATTTATGTATTTATAGGGCTGGCAGGTGGTGTGCTGGTTAAGGGCGCTTGATTCCCACATAGCCAATTTTGGTTTGAGTACTGGACCCGGTGGCTTGCTTTCTCACTCCCCACCTCCCCCTCTCTCTTTCTGTCCCTCTCTGGTCAAATTAAAATAAATAAATAAAGGGACCAGCAGATGGCACAATGGCTACGTTGCTGGACTTCCATGTAGTCAACTGCGGTTCGAGTCCCTGACCCGGTGGCTGAAACTGAGGCGGGCATGTGTGTGCGTGCGTGCCCAAGATCCCAAGAGGAGAATGGAGGAGAAGGGATTGCAGTGTGGCCATCCACCCCCCCCGGGGGGGGTGATTTCTCGCCTTCTGTCTCTCTGGCTTTCTGGTGAGTGCACACGCCCTATAGCAAAAATCTCTCCAAAAAATTAATTAAGTAAAATAGTTCTTTTAAAAAAAGATTTATTAATTTAACTTTATTTGTTATTATTATTTATCTTTTAATTTGACCAGAGGGAGACAGAGACAGAAAAAAAGAGAAAGTGAGAAAATAAGCTGCCAGGTTTGGTAGGCCATGTGGGGATCCAGAACCTTAACTACCATGCCACCTCCCCGGCCCTAAGGTAAAGAATCTCTATCCTGGGGACCAGTAGGTGGCATAGTGGTTAAGGTGCTGGACTCTCACATGGCAAATGATGGTTCAAGTCCCAGACCTGGCAGGTTGAGAATCACGCTGGGTACATACACGTACGTGCCCAGAATCCCGGGAGGAGAATGGAGAAGGGACTGTAGTATGGCCATCCAGGGGGTGATTTCTCACTTTCCATCTCATTGCCTCTCTCTGGCTCAATATGTTCTATGACGAAACAAACAAACAAATACCACAGGGATCAGCATGTGGCCTGTGGTTAAGGCACTGGACTCCCATTATGGTGGAACAAGGTTTGAGTCCCAGGCCTGGCAGCTTGCTTTCTCACTTTACCTCTCTCTGTCTTTTTCTGGTGAGTTCATGTGCTTTATACCAAAAAAATAATCTTTACCCTGAATATTAAACTTTGCTTATCATTCCAGATCAGAAATTTTGGTAGCTAGATGAAAGATCTAGAACTTTTCAGTAGTTAGATTAAAGATCAACTCCAGGGGCCAGGAGGTGGCATGGTGGTTAAGTGCACTGGACCTCCACATGGCCAACCCTGGTTCAAGTCCTGGACCTAGCAGGCTGCTTTCTTACTTTCCCTCTCTGTCTCTGTATCTGTCTCTCTCTGGTCAAATTAAAATAATAGTAATAATGATGACTAAAGTTAAATAAAATAATCCTTAATAAAAACTAGATCAACTCCAGCTTTTCTCACGTTTGTGAATGTATACTTTTAATGGTTTCTAAAGATATTGGCACTATAAAAGTACTTGTCCTGGGGTCGGCAGGGACTGTGGTGTTTAAGGATGGCTGACCGGACCTTCAGCTTACTCTCTCACTTTGCCTATCTCTCTTCTCTCACTCTGACCCTCTCTTATCAAGTTAAAATAAATAAATGCAGTTAAATAAAATAATTCTTTTTTTTAAAAAAAAGTAACTTGTTCTAACCAATGTGACCTGAGCCACTACACACCAGAAGGACTGTGCGTGTTTGGGTACATGTATATGTATATTTAAGTTAAAATTTTGAGTCATCCATCTGAAAATCAAAAGGCTTTAAATGACTGTTGGTAGTTTATAAAATGAAAATCACTGTTGCCCCCTTGTGGGCAAGACAGGGTCAAGCTTCACTGATAAGTCATACTTTGATTTATTATTTATTAATGAAGACTTGTTTTAAAATGGACACTGAAATACAAATCTCGAAGTCTCACAACATCATGAAGTAGATATTAGCATATCTCAAATTGTTATTTTTAAGATATTTTTGAAATAGGGTGTGTGCACTCACCAGAGAGAGACAGAGACAGTGAAAAGGAAAGTGAAAAATCACCCAATGGGGGATGGACATACTGCAACCCATTTTCCTCCAAGGATTTGGGGCATGCACACACATGGAGTGATTTCCAAACCGCTGAGTCTGGGACTTGAATCGCGATCGGCCATATGGGAGCCCAGTGTCTTAGCCATGCCAGCTGCTGGCCCCAGTATATCTCAGTTTACAAATAAACAAGGCTTAGATAACTGGTTTTTCCAAGGTCAAGCAGCTAGTCATTTAATAAGTATTCGAACCCAGCTGTGATTCCAGAATTCTGTGTATAATATGTATATGATTCTTTTGTTCTTTTTGTTTGTTCACTTTGGTGGCAAAACTCAGGAAACAACCACGCTCCTTCCATTTGGCCACATGGCCTCTTTATTTTTTATTTGCCCTTGAGTGTGTGTGCTCACCAGAGAGAGATGGAGAGGATGGAGAGGGAAAGACAGAAAGTACCTACCAAGTGGGTGTGGTTATGCTGCAATCCGTTCTCCATTTCTCTACCCTGTTGGAGTCCTGGGTGCACAAGCACACACACCTGGCATTTTTTCAAGCCGCCCATTCAAACTACACAGTCACTTAGGTGGGATCTGGCTCTCTTAACTATTAGGCCATGGAGTCAGCCTATCACACTGCCTCTTAATAGTGCTATACAAACTTAAATAGAAACATGTGATTTTTTTCTCCTTTTAAGAAAATTATCAGGAGTGGGGCTGACAGGTGGTGTGGTGGTTAAGGTGCTGGACTCCCACATGGCCAAGTGTGTCTTGAGTCCTAGACCTGGTGGCTTGCTTTCTCACTTTACCTTTCCTTCTCTCTGTCTCTGTTTAAACTGAAAAATAACAAATAAACTTAAATAAATAAATAAATAAATCTTTTAAAAAATTACTAGGGGAGAGGCCAGCAGGTGGCATGGTAGTTAAGGCACTGGATTCCCATATGGCTGACAGTGGTATGAGTCCCAGACCCCGCAGCTTGAAGGTCATTATCAGGCATGTGTGTGTACATGCTCAAAAGTCTGAGAGGAGAATGCAGGAGAACTGACTACAGCATGACCATCGTCCCTGGGAGATGATTTCTCGCGTTTGCTCTCATTCTCTCTCTGGCAAGTGCATGTGTCCTATGGCAAAAACCTTTAAAAAAAATTATCAGAGGGTGCGAGCTATTACAAGAGAGAAAGCACCCCCCAATGGGGTGTGCTCATGCCACCCTTTCCTCCATTTTTTTCTGTTGCTATTGGGCACATGAGCCCACTGGAGAGTGACAGAAAGCGAGAGAGAGGGAAAGCAAGAAAGCACCATCCAGGAGGAAGAGCCACACCATAATCCTTCTGTCAGGATTTTGGGCATATGCACAGGCACCAGGCATGTTTTTCAACCTGCTGGGTCTGGGACTCAAATTGCATAGTGAGCTATGTGGGATCCAGCCACCTTAATCTCTGTGCAACCAGCTAGCACTCTATCCTCCACTTCTCCATCTCACTGGGATTTTACGTAGGCATGCACCTGCACCTGATGCTGTTTTTCAAGTCCCTGGGACCAGGATTCAAACCACAGTCTGCTCTGCACTGCACATAACCACTGTGCTATGGGGCTGGCCCATTATTTATTTTATTACCTACTAATTTTTTTTTCTTTAGAGAGAGACTTTTTGCTATAGGATGCGTGTGCTTACCAGACAGAGAGACAGAAAGTGAGAAATCATCCCTCAGGGGGGTGACTACATCGCATTCCCTTGTCCTCAATTCTCTTGGGATTCTGGGCATGCTCGCACACGCACCCAGCATGAGTTTTAAGCCGCAGGGTCCAGGACTCGAATCGCAGTCAACTACATGGAAGTCCAGTGACGTAACCGTTACGCCATCTGCTGGTCCCTACTTATTTAATTTTTTAAATTTTTGACTAATGGCATCTGTGCTTGCCAGAGAGAGAGACAATACAAGAAGAGAGAAAATGAAAAAACATCCCCCCCATGGAGAGTGGTCATGCCACAATCCTTTCTCCTCCATTCTGCCTTGAGGATTTTAGGCATGCATGCACACATGCCTAGTGTGTTTTTGAAATCACTAGGTTCAGAACACAAACCACATATTCAGTCATGTGGGATATAGCTGAGTTAACCTCTATGCCATAAGCTGGAGATTATTTATTTTTAAATGAAACAGAAAAAAGGAAGGAGTCTATTGGAAATTTTGTTTAAACGAAGACATAACTTCCTCCATGTCCAGACAAACATCTGTAAAAGGAGATGTTGAAAATAAACCCAGGTTAGCTCCATGGCCTAGTGGTTGAGGCAGCCAGACCCCACAGTTGACTGTGTGGTTTGAGTCCTGGACCCAGACGCTTGAGAAATACGCAAGGTGTGTGTACACGTGTACCCAAAATCCAGAAAGGTGGGGGAAATGGAGAAGGGACTGCAGTGTGACCATTCCCCATAGGGGGTGTTTTCTCCTCTCCCTCTCTCTGGTGAATGCATAGACCTTCTAGCAAAAAAAAAAAAGGGGGGGTAAAGAAACTCATTGCTTCTTTTTAGACAGAAGTTTGTTTAAGGGGTAGGCAGGTGATATGGTGATTCCGGTTTCTGGACTCCTACATGGCTGACAGTGGTTCGAGTCCCAAACCTGGCGGCTTGCTTTCTCGCTTTCCCTCCCTCTCTTTCACTCTGTCCCTCTCTGGTCAAATTAAAATAAATAAATAAAGGTAAATAAAATAATTCTTTTAAAAAAAGAAATTTCTGTTTAAAACAGAGATCTCAAAAGATCACATTTTTAAAAAGATTTATTTAATTTTATTTATCATATCATTATTATTTAAATTTGCTACAAGGCATGAATTCTTACCAGAGAGTGACACAGAGACAGAAGAGAGAGACAGAAGGAGAGGGAGAGGAAAGGAAAGCAAGAAAGCAAGCCACCAGGTTTGGGACTCAAGCTGCGGTCAGCCATGCGGGAGTCCAGTGCCTCAAACACCATACCATCTGCTGGCCCCACAAATATTATTTTTTTAAATATAAGGTCTGACTTTGTCGTGATCCTCCTGCTTCAGCTTCCCAGTTGGGACCATAGGCATGCCCCTCTACACCTTGTTATTTTTTTAGACAGTGTCTCACTATATTACTCAGGCCGACCTGGAACCTATGACTCCTCTGCCTCAGTTTCCCAAGGGAGTGCCATCACACCTGGTGGTCACGGTCTCCAGGAATAGAATGTGGGCCTCTCCTGTGGTCCAGTCAGCAGACCAGCAGTTATCTCAGCAGGGTGTGCCAGTGCAGCTGGGCCTGCTCTTGGTTTTTTTGTTTTTGTTTTAGATTTTTTGCCTTAAGGTGCATATGCTCACTGTGGGAAATGAGAGGAAAATGAGAAATCATGCCCCTGGTGGGGGAAGGCAGGATGGCCATGCCACATTGTAATCCCTCCTCCTCCATTTTCCTCTTGGGACTCTAGGTATGCATGTGAACATACGCACCGGCCTGAGTTTTAAGCTACTTAATGTGTTTTTAAATTTTGGAGTCTGGGAAGCAGCAGTTGGTGTAATGGCTATGTCGCTGGACTCCCATGTAGTCAACTGTGGGTTGAGTCCCGGACCTGGTGGCTTAAACTCTAGTGGCTTAAACTCACGGTGGCTTAAACTCACGCTGTGTGCATGTGTGCCGCGTGTGTGCATGTGTTCCCAGGATCTTAAGAGGAGATTGGAGGAGAAGAGACTGCAGTGCGGCTATCCCCCCTGGGGAGTGATTTCTCGCTTTCTAGAAAAGAAAAATTTTTGAGTCTAGGACTCAAACTTCAGTTAGCCATGTGGGAGTCCAGTGCCTTAACTACCATGCTACCTGCGAGCCCCTATTTTGTTTATATGTAATACTCTCAAAAAAGAATTAATTAATTATTATTTAATTTGGTAGGGCATGCACATTCATCAGAGTGACAGAAAGAGAAAGAGAGAGAGAGAGGGAAAATGAGAAAGTATGTTGCCAGGTCTGGGACTTGAACCGTGGTCAGTCATGTGGGAGTCCAGCACCTTTTACAACCATGCCACCTGCTGGATCCAAGACCCTTATACTTTATTCAGATAACTACATGTATCTCTCTTTTTAAAAACTTTGCTGTAGGGTGCATGTTCTCACTAGAGAGAGACAGAGGGAAAAAGAGAGAAAGTGAGAAATCACCCCTTCCCCCTAGGAGAGATGGCCATGCTACAATCCCTTCTCCATTCTCCTCTCAGGGTTTTGGGCACAAATGCACATGCACCTGGCATGTTTTTCAAGAACTTGAACCACGTAGTTGGCCATGTGGGATCCAGCCACTTCAACCACCACACCACTGTCCGGCCCAACACATGTACCTCTTCTGTGTCAACACTTCAACGGCAACTTATATTTATTCTGCTTCATTTGTTTCTGCTTTAGACTATGAATGTTCACTTATTTCTCTCAGCAGTACCATATTGAGGCATGCTTTGATTTTTATTTTGGAGTCAGGAATAACCTTTCAATAGATTAATCTGTAGAATATTTCATCTTTTTTTTTTTGTGCTAGAGAGTGTGTGTGTGTGTGTTGGTTAGAGAGAGACAGAAGAAAGGGAGAAAGCACCCCCCATGGCGAATGGTCACATCACAATTCCTTCTCTTCCATCTCTCCCTTTTAGAACTTTGAGCACCCATGCACATACAGTATGTTTCTGTTTCTCAAGATGCTGGGTTCAGGATTCGAACTGTGTGGTCAGCCATATGGGATCCAGCTGCCTTAACCACTAGGCAACAGAACCAGTCCAGAATACTTTCAACACAGTTAGTATTCATGTATAATCCTTACGTAACGATTTTTCCTTCCTACAGAAAAAATAAGTGTGGGACCAGCAGCTGACGTAATGGCTATGTAACTGAATTCCCATGTAGTCAACCATGGTTTGAGTCCCAGACCCAGTGACTTGAACTCATGCAAGGCGCATGTGAGAGTGTGCCCAAGATCCTGAGAGAATGGAGGAGAGGGGATTGCGGCGTGGCCATCCCCCCTGAGGGTGATTTCTCGTTTTCTGTCTTTCTGCCCATTGGCAAGTGCGTGTACTCTATAGCAAAAATCTCTTCCAAAAAAAAAAAAAGAGTAAGTGCTTCGGTTTTTTTTTTTTTTTTCAGAG
>NW_006205672.1:1397073-1433370 GCF_000334495.1 Tupaia belangeri chinensis
GTGAGTCCGGTTTCTGGACTCCTACATGGCTGACAGTGGTTCGAGTCCCAAACCTGGCGGCTTGCTTTCTCGCTTTCCCTCACTCTCTTTCACTCTGTCCCTCTCTGGTCAAATTAAAATAAATAAATAAAGGTAAATAAAATAATTCTTTTAAAAAAAGAAATTTCTGTTTAAAACAGAGATCTCAAAAGATCACATTTTTAAAAAGATTTATTTAATTTTATTTATCATATCATTATTATTTAAATTTGCTACAAGGCATGAATTCTTACCAGAGAGTGACACAGAGACAGAAGAGAGAGACAGAAGGAGAGGGAGAGGAAAGGAAAGCAAGAAAGCAAGCCACCAGGTTTGGGACTCAAGCTGCGGTCAGCCATGCGGGAGTCCAGTGCCTCAAACACCATACCATCTGCTGGCCCCACAAATATTATTTTTTTAAATATAAGGTCTGACTTTGTCGTGATCCTCCTGCTTCAGCTTCCCAGTTGGGACCATAGGCATGCCCCTCTACACCTTGTTATTTTTTTAGACAGTGTCTCACTATATTACTCAGGCCGACCTGGAACCTATGACTCCTCTGCCTCAGTTTCCCAAGGGAGTGCCATCACACCTGGTGGTCACGGTCTCCAGGAATAGAATGTGGGCCTCTCCTGTGGTCCAGTCAGCAGACCAGCAGTTATCTCAGCAGGGTGTGCCAGTGCAGCTGGGCCTGCTCTTGGTTTTTTTGTTTTTGTTTTAGATTTTTTGCCTTAAGGTGCATATGCTCACTGTGGGAAATGAGAGGAAAATGAGAAATCATGCCCCTGGTGGGGGAAGGCAGGATGGCCATGCCACATTGTAATCCCTCCTCCTCCCTTTTCCTCTTGGGACTCTAGGTATGCATGTGAACATACGCACCGGCCTGAGTTTTAAGCTACTTAATGTGTTTTTAAATTTTGGAGTCTGGGAAGCAGCAGTTGGTGTAATGGCTATGTCGCTGGACTCCCATGTAGTCAACTGTGGGTTGAGTCCCGGACCTGGTGGCTTAAACTCTAGTGGCTTAAACTCACGGTGGCTTAAACTCACGCTGTGTGCATGTGTGCCGCGTGTGTGCATGTGTTCCCAGGATCTTAAGAGGAGATTGGAGGAGAAGAGACTGCAGTGCGGCTATCCCCCCTGGGGAGTGATTTCTCGCTTTCTAGAAAAGAAAAATTTTTGAGTCTAGGACTCAAACTTCAGTTAGCCATGTGGGAGTCCAGTGCCTTAACTACCATGCTACCTGCGAGCCCCTATTTTGTTTATATGTAATACTCTCAAAAAAGAATTAATTAATTATTATTTAATTTGGTAGGGCATGCACATTCATCAGAGTGACAGAAAGAGAAAGAGAGAGAGAGAGGGAAAATGAGAAAGTATGTTGCCAGGTCTGGGACTTGAACCGTGGTCAGTCATGTGGGAGTCCAGCACCTTTTACAACCATGCCACCTGCTGGATCCAAGACCCTTATACTTTATTCAGATAACTACATGTATCTCTCTTTTTAAAAACTTTGCTGTAGGGTGCATGTTCTCACTAGAGAGAGACAGAGGGAAAAAGAGAGAAAGTGAGAAATCACCCCTTCCCCCTAGGAGAGATGGCCATGCTACAATCCCTTCTCCATTCTCCTCTCAGGGTTTTGGGCACAAATGCACATGCACCTGGCATGTTTTTCAAGAACTTGAACCACGTAGTTGGCCATGTGGGATCCAGCCACTTCAACCACCACACCACTGTCCGGCCCAACACATGTACCTCTTCTGTGTCAACACTTCAACGGCAACTTATATTTATTCTGCTTCATTTGTTTCTGCTTTAGACTATGAATGTTCACTTATTTCTCTCAGCAGTACCATATTGAGGCATGCTTTGATTTTTATTTTGGAGTCAGGAATAACCTTTCAATAGATTAATCTGTAGAATATTTCATCTTTTTTTTTTTGTGCTAGAGAGTGTGTGTGTGTGTGTTGGTTAGAGAGAGACAGAAGAAAGGGAGAAAGCACCCCCCATGGCGAATGGTCACATCACAATTCCTTCTCTTCCATCTCTCCCTTTTAGAACTTTGAGCACCCATGCACATACAGTATGTTTCTGTTTCTCAAGATGCTGGGTTCAGGATTCGAACTGTGTGGTCAGCCATATGGGATCCAGCTGCCTTAACCACTAGGCAACAGAACCAGTCCAGAATACTTTCAACACAGTTAGTATTCATGTATAATCCTTACGTAACGATTTTTCCTTCCTACAGAAAAAATAAGTGTGGGACCAGCAGCTGACGTAATGGCTATGTAACTGAATTCCCATGTAGTCAACCATGGTTTGAGTCCCAGACCCAGTGACTTGAACTCATGCAAGGCGCATGTGAGAGTGTGCCCAAGATCCTGAGAGAATGGAGGAGAGGGGATTGCGGCGTGGCCATCCCCCCTGAGGGTGATTTCTCGTTTTCTGTCTTTCTGCCCATTGGCAAGTGCGTGTACTCTATAGCAAAAATCTCTTCCAAAAAAAAAAAAAGAGTAAGTGTTTCTTTTTTTTTTTTTTTTTTTCAGAGGTTTTTGCTATAGGGCGCGTGCGCTCGCCAGACCGACAGAGAGAGACAGAGAGATAGAAAACAGGAAATCACCCCCCAGGGGGGATGGCCACGCCGCAATCCCTTCTCCTCCATTCTCCTCTCGGGACCTTGGGCACGCACGCACACGTGCCCGGCGTGAGTTTAAGCCACTGGGTCCAGGACTCGAACCGCGGTCGACTACGTGGGAGTCCAGCGACATAGACATTATGCTAACTGCTGGTCCCAGTGCTTCGGTTTTAAATATAGTATAAATCTTCTGTTTGAGGAATATTTTAATAAAGGAGTGGGTATCAGATGGGATATTCTTTCATCTCTACAAAGATCTAGGGTGCCTAAAATAAATGTTATGTTATCAGAATATTACCTGAGGTGGTTTTGGTGTTGGTTGAAGAAACAAGGCTGGCAAGGTTAACCATGTCTCCTGACGTGAAGATGAATGGAGCAGCCATGGTCATGGAGTTCGTCATAGGGTTGGCTCTGTCGGGGTTAGCATTCACCTGATTCTGCATTGCTTCCTACCAGATGAGGCAGGACATTTCAAAGTCAGAACACGTATTAGCTTTAGTTATACAGTTACTGAATGACCTTCCCCCCCCACCTCTCCTACTATCAAGCAAAACTAGTTCTGGCACACCATGTCCAGGGACCTCAGAGTTCTCATTAAGACTACTGCTTTTTTCAAACCAGGGCAACGGCAATGTTAGGTTGTCTCCCAATATTGTTTCTACTGGAGAAACGCAGTAGTGTATTATGTGCAAAAACTTCTGGACAATTCATTAATCTCTTTGGATCTTTTTTTTTTAATTTGAGAAATGATGGAGATGTCCTGAACAGACTGAAAAATAATTTCTAGCACTAATATTTTAGGATAAATTATTTACAAGGCAATGTGTTAGCAGGAGATCCCTGCAGAGAACCTACAGAGAACAATATTCTCTAGAGAGTTGTCCAACTACGTGTTCCATTCTGCCACTGAATAAATTCCTAAGAGAATATGTAACAAGAAAATAAATGAGTGTCAGATTTTAAAGTCTAGTTCCATATGTTGCACTTTTGCTTCCAGGGATATTTTGCTCAATTTTGGTGAAAAGATGCTTATCTTTATTTAATTTTTTTACTTTCAGAAGCAGTTTTTAACTAACATGATTGCTGCCAAAAATGTCCAGTTATGAAAGGACTCTGAACAAGGAATTGAAAGTTGAAGAGGATAACCAGTCTATAAGGAACCATCTGCTGGGAAAGACAAACAAAAAACTGAAAATGCAGCAGAAATGCCTATTTTGCAATCATGTGCTACATAGTGACATTTTGGTCAGTGATGGACTATGTACATGATGGCAGTCCCATGAGATTATACTAGGTTAGGGGCTGGCAGGTGGAGTGGTGGTTAAGGGCCCTGGACTCCCACATGGCCAACTGCAATTCAAGTCCTGGACCTGATGGCTTGCTTTCTCTTTCTCTCTCTGGTCAAACTAAAATAAATAAATAAAAATTTAAAAATAAATAATTATTAAAAAAAAAAACCTAAAAAGGGACCAGCAATTGATGTAATGGCTATGTCGTTGGACTCCCATATAGTTGACCACTGTTCGAGTCCCGGACCCAGTGGCTTAAACTCACGCCGGGTGCGTGTGTGTGCATGCCTAAGATCCCAAGAAGAGGATGGAGGAGAAGGGATTGCAGCGTGGCCATCCCCTCAGGGGGTGATTTCTCACTTTCTGTCTTTCTCTCTCTTTCTGGTGAGTGCACGTGCCCTATGATTTGAAAAAAAGAAGAAAGAAAGAAAAAAAAGAAATAAAAATAAAAATATTATACTAGGCTATACCACATTGCCTTGGTATGCAGTAGACGATACCATCTAGGCTTGGGTAAATACGCTCTATGATGATTGTGCATGAAGGCAAAATCATCTAACACCAAATTTCTCCTTTTTTATAAAGAATTATTTATTTATTTAATTTATTTATTTATATATTTTTAATTTGACCAGAGAGGGACAGAGAGAGAGAGAGAGAGAGAGAGAAAGTGAGAAAGCAAGCCACCAGGTCTGGGACTTGAACTGTGGTCGGCCATGTGGGAGTCTAGCACCCTTAGCCACCATGCCTCCTGCTGGCCCTGTAATTATTCTCTTAACTAAGAGCTTGAACTGAAACACATGTGAAACACATTCACCATTCTCTAGATATCTTTACATTTCTTCTTGACTGTTCCCCTTCTTAACCTCCACTATCACTTCCTTAGTTCGAGCCCTCACTGGTTCTTGCCTGCACTAATAAAAGTCACCATACACTCAACAGTTATTTAGCACTGTCTTCTCTCTCCAGTCTGTGAGCCATACTCCAAACAATTATCTTTTTAAAACAAATCAAATTATATCAGTCCTCTAAAAGCTTTTAATGAACTCTAACTCCCCCACATTATTTTTGGCTATAGGGTACATGAACTTGCCAGAGAAAGGAAGAGGCAAAGTGAGAAATCACTCCCAAGGGGGGATGGCCACACCACAATCCCTTCTCCTCTTGCGATTTTGGGCATGCATGCACATGCACCTGGAGTAATTTTAAAGCTGCAGGGTCCAAGACTTGAACCACACGGCTGGCCATGTGGGATCCAGTACCTTAACCTCCATGCCATCTGCCAGCGCCAGTTCAAACTCCATTTTTATTTTTAAATAATTATTTATTTAATTTTATTTATTATTATTATTTAAAAATTTATGGTAAGAGGGCTGGCAAGTAGTGTGGTGGTTAAAGGTGTTGGATTTCCACATGGCTGTCTGTGGTTTGAGTCCTGGACCTGGCGGCTTGCTTTCTTGCTTTCCCTTTCTTTCTCTGCCTCTCTCTAGTCAAATTAAAAAATAATGGGCCGGCAAGTGGTGTGGTGGTTAAGTTGCTGGACTCCCACATGGTCAACCATGGTGCCAGTCCCAGACCTGGTGGCCTGCCTTCTCATTCCTCCTCTCTGTCTCTTTGGTCAAATTGGAGAATAATAAATAAATAAAATATTTTTTAAATTGAAAAATAATAACAAATTGAATTAAATAAATAAATAATTCTTTTGAAAGTTTTACAGTAGGATACATGTGGTCTCCAGAGAGACACACAGAGAGAGAGAAAATGAGAAAGCAAGCTGCCAGGTCTGGGACTTGACCCACAGTCGGCCATGTGGAAGTCTAGTGCCTCAACAACCCTACTACCTGCTGGCCCCTCAAACCCCTACAGTTAGAAGCCAGTCTAACTCACGCCTTAGCACCTGCTACTCACAAACTCTACTTCCTCTGCCCATTCTTTAAGTCACACCACTTCAGTACTCAATGCATTTTTGAACATTCCATGTTCTTTCACACGTCTGTCTGTGGTTTGCTCTTTTTCTAGCATAGAATATAATTTTCTCACTTCTCTGTCTACCTCTCTTTTAAAATTCAGTTTAAAGTGTACATATACTCTATCCTTTCCTTAAGCGTCATTAATACTCCTCTTGTGTATTCCCATAATATTGCTGTTTGTCTGTCGTGTAGTACTCTGATGATTTTCTGTCTTTACTTTTACCACCCTGTGAACACCCCAAGGGTAGGGCAACATCATATTGATTTGTATATTCCCCATCCTACTGTTCCCTGACATACATGTGATGGCTTACAAAATTAATGAATAAGCGAATGGCCCACAGCTTAGTAGTTAAGAGTGCCAGATCCCACGTGGCAGACCGTAGTTCAAAACCTGGCCCCTGTGGCTTAAAAAAACACTGGGTGGGTATAATGTGTGCCCAGCATCTCAATGAGATAGATAGAGAAGGAAATTCAAGGTTACCGTGCCTCACTGAGGTGTGCTTTCTCCCTCTCTCTGTCTCTCTGGTGCGTATACCCACCCTCCGGCAGTGAAAAAAAAAAAAAAGAGGAGGGACCAGCAGTTAGCGTAATGGCTATGTCACTGGACTCCCACGTAGTCGACTGCGGTTCGAGTCCCTGACCCGGTGGCTTAAACTCACGCTAGGTGCATGTGCGTGCGTGCCCAAGATCCCGAGAGGAGAATGGAGAAGGGACTGCAGCATGGCCATCCCCCCTGGGAGTGATTTCTCGCTTTCTATCTCTCTGTCTCTCTCTGTCTGTCTGGCGAGCGCACGCGCCCTATAGCAAAAACCTCTCCAAAAAAAAAAGAGGAAACAGCAGATGGCAGATGGTGTAGTGGTTATGTCACTGGACTCCCATGTAGTCAACCACAGTTCAAGTCCCAGACCTGGTGGCTTGAAACTCACACCAGGCACGTGTATATGTGTGCCCAAAATCCTGAGAAGAGAATGGTCAAGAGAAGGGATTACAATGTTACCATCCCCTGGGGGGTGATTTCTTGCTGTCTCTCTCTCTCTCTGTTTTTTCAGTAAGCACAAGTACCCAAAGCAAAAATCTCTCTCTAAAAAATAAGAAAGAAATGAGGGGCCAGCATGTGGTATAGTGGTTAAAGGTGCTAGACTCCCACATGGCCAACCATGGTCTGAGTCCCAGACCTGGTGGATTGAAACACGTCAGGTGTGTGTGTGTGGGCATGCCCAAAATCCCAAAAAAGAAATGGATTATAGCACAGTCACCCCTCTGGGGGGTGATTTCTTGCCTTCTGTCTCTCTGGCAAGCACATTTGCCTGATAACAAAAATCTCTCAAAAAAGAGAAATTAAGGGAACCAGCAGTTAGTGTAATGGCTATGTCGCTGTACTCCCACATAGTCGACCACGGTTCGTGTCCCAGACCCGGTGGCTTAGAACTCATGCCGGGCATGTGTCCATGCGTGCCCAAGATCCTGAGAGGAGAATGGAGGAGAAGGGATTGCAGCATGGCCATCCCCCCTGGGGGGTGATTTCTCGCTTTCTGTCTCTATGTCTCTCTCTGTCTGTCTGGCGAGCGCATGCGCCCTATAGCAAAAACCTCTCAAAAAAAAAGAGAAATTAATAGATTAAATCATGACAGCTAATTGTTTTTTACAATTACCATAAGATGTATGCAATTCAGAAAACAAAGTAAATTTTAGTTCTGTGTCAAGTCAAATTTAATTAGAAAGGGAAATTTTGGGGATCAGCAGGTGGCATAGTGGTTACATATTGGACTCCCACATGGCAGACTGTGGTTTGAGGCCCAGACCTGGTGGCTTGCTATCTTGCTTTTCATTTCTTTCTCTCTCTCTCTTTTTCTGGTTGAATTAAAATAATAATAATAAATGGAATTAAATAAATAAATAATTCTTTTTTTTTTAAAAAAGGAATATTTTCATGGAAAAAGATTCTCAAGGCAAATTAATGTTATTTTAGGATTAGTCAAAACATTGTTCTTTAATCACCATAAATAATTCAGGGCTTTACAGAACGTTATTTATTTTAAAAGATACTAATGGTACTGAGTCACAAGACTGAGACATATTAGAAACACTGCTCTGATAAGACAGAAAATTCCATTTCAATTCAACTCCTACAAAGGAATCCTTGACTTTGATTGAAGTGTACCCTGGGGAGTATAAAAAGAACCGCACCTGGAGGATGACCAAAATCTCGGCGTTGTTTTTTTCTAGGGCTATATCAAAGGCAGATTTATCAAATTTGCTGAAAGCATGCACATCAGCTCCGTATTTGATAAGTAACTCCACAACATCTCGATGGTGGTGCTCTGTGGCCCAATGCAAAGCTGTCATCTTCAGCATGTCCTTGGCATTCACATCTGCCCCATTCTGTCAAAGAAAAGCAATTTTTCCAACAGATACTCGTTAGATTAGCTTGGGTACAAGAGTCCATTAATACATATAAAGGATTTCCACAGAGATTATACACGCTCATCTTTAGATCAGGGTTAAGGAATATCAAAAGGAAAACCATTTCTTAAAGTCTCCTGAATGCTAACAGACATAACGCTTTCATTGAGTGGGTCGTCTAAGGACATTACTGGAAAATTGTAACAGATGGGCGAGAATGGAGGAAAGAACAGATTTTTGTTGCATTTATTAACAGAAAGCTGAGTGCCTAAAAAAATGGGTATAAGTGCAGAGAACACCTGCAGAAATGGAATAAAGAAAAATCAGTAAAGTCTGTTTAGCCTTCAAAAATTAGAAAACAAATTCCTCATAGCCATGATGATTTGGGGGGGGTTACTTATTCTTCTATAAGAGAGAGAGAAAGACAGACAGACACCTCCCAACAGGCTGGCTGTGATCCAGCCTCAGCCGACCCTGAGTATCAGGAGGCCCCTGGATGTGAACCAGGGACATCCCTATGTTCCATCTTCCGGCCTGTGCTGACTCTTGAAAGAAATGCAGCTCAATGCTATAAATTGTCCTAAACCTAATCCTTCCCAGCCCAGTTTCCTACGACCTGTTCAAGAAAGAAAATAAAGAGGTGGTTGTCCTTTCTCCAACACAGCCCCACCACTATTCCTGCTTTACCCTAACGAGGAGCTCCACGACGTGAGCATGTCCATCAGCTGCAGCCATGTGCAAGGGGGTCCTGTCCACTTTGGTCCGGGCATCCCTGCTAACACCTGCTCGAAGCAGCACTTCTGCTGTGGAATAATGACCATACTGGGCTGCAAGGTGGAGGGGTGATGTTCCAAGCTGTGGGAAAATAATACTCATTGAATATGCACTGTGTGGAGTCCTAGACCATTACTGGAGAGATACAGATGAACAAGAGGTGAATCCTATGGTTCCTGTATTTGGAGACAGAATCTGGCTGAGCAGATAAGACTGAAAGAATTAGTTAATTTAAAAATTATAGGTGGGGGAACCAGCAGTTAGTGTAATGGTTATGTTGCTGGACTCCCACGTGGTTTACTGCGGTTCGCGTCCCGGACCCGGTGGCTTAAAACTCACGCCAGGCGCGTGTGTGTGCGTGTCCAGGATCCTGAGAGGAGAATGGAGGAGAAGGGATTGTGGCGTGACCATCCCCCCTGGGGGGTGATTTCTCGCTTTCTGTCTCTATGTCTCTCTCTGTCTGTCTGGTGAGCGCACGCGCCCTATAGCAAAAACCTCTCCAAAAAAAAAAAAAAATTATAGGCGGGGGTGGATAAATAAATAAATACAATACATAATATAATAAATACAATAAAATACTTTTTTTTTTAAGAATTATTTTATTTTGGGGCCAGCAGGTGGTGTGGTAGTTTGAGTCCCGGATCTGGTGGCTTGCTTTCTCACTTTCCCTCTCTCTCCCTCACTCTGTCCCTCTCTGGTCAAATGAAAATAAATAAATAAAGTTAAATAAAACAATTCTCTAAAAAATGAAAGAATTATTTTAACTTTTTTAAAAAAATTCATAAAAAAGTGACAGAATGGTATTATTTATGGTACCTGCTGATACCATAAAATAATTCTTTTAAAAAAAATATGTGGGGCTGGCAGGTGGCATGGTGGTTAAGGGTGTTGGACTCTCACATGGTCAACTGTGGTTCAAGTCCCAGACCTGGTGTCTTGTTCTCTCACTTTCTCTTTCTTTCTCTATCTTTCTCTAGTCAAATTAAAAAAACAAAAAGCTTTAAAAAAATTAATATGCTAGGGACCAGCAGATGGCATAATGATTAGGTCCCATGTAGTCGACTGCAGTTCAAATTTTGGACCTGGCTTAAAACTCACTCCAGGTATATGTGCTTACATGCCCAAAATTCCAAGAAGAGAATGGAGAAATGACTGGTGTGGCCAGCCCCCCCGGGGGGTGATTTCTTGTTTTCTGTCTCTCTGACCCTCTCTGTTTTTCCAGCAAGCATGTGTACCCTATAACAAAAAACTATCTAAACAAAATTAATATGCCTGTGGGCAAATAAATGTTACCAATTAAATAAATGCTAAGTATAATGGCTTTAAGTCAGGTAGATTAAGTAAGATACCCTGGGATATGATTTTTTAAAATAATTATTTTATTTAACTTTATAGCTCCCAGGATATTAAAAAAAAAAAAAATTCATTCAGGGGCTAGCTGGCAGTGTGTTGGTTAAGGTGCTGGACTCCCACATGGGCCGACTGCGGTTAGAGTCCTGAACCTGGTGGCTTACTTTCTCACTTTCCCTTTTTCTCTCTAAATTGAAAAATAAATAACAATAAATAAATAAATATTTTATTTAAAAAACATGTATTCATTTATTTATCTATTTATCTGTTGTGGTTTTTAAGCCACTGTGTCCAAGACTTGAACTGTGGTCAGCTATGTGGGAATACAGTGCCTTAACCACCATACCACATGCTGACCCAACCTAGGACATGATTTCAAGCAGAACTTTGAAGGTTAAAAAAAATGAATCAAAAAGAGGGGCTGGTAGGTGGCACAGTGGTTAAGGGTGCTGGATTCCCACATGGCCGACCATGGTTCAAGTCCCAGACCTGGCGGCTTGCTCTCTTGCTTCCCCTTTCTCTCTCCCTCTCTGTCTGTCTGGTCAAATTAAAGAAAAATAATAATAATAACAAATGAGATTAAACAAATAATACTTAAAATGAATAAAAAACAACATTATGAGTCAGGGGTAAAGAGATGAGGTGGATAGATTCAAAATAACTCCCAGGAAAAGGGCAGAACTAGAAAGTTACATGTGGAATTTGGGGTATAAATTCGATTGGTCGGAACAGAAGTTTGTTGCCATAGTAAAGAGACTGATGAGATGAAGAGGCAATAAAAACTTAACAGCATGCCAATAGCAACAAGCAAGCCTGCATCTTCTCTACATAGATCTGTAAGAGTTACCCATCAGCACTGACTATGGCCAGAGATCCACTCCTATTTTTGCGTTATTCTCTATCTCAAGTCTGTTTTGCTCATTCTTTGCTTTTCCATAGTCAGCCTCTGGGCCTGACTGGATTTAATTCACACTGCTCTTTTTAGGTCTATTTATGGAAATGCTCATCTCACAGGTTTCCTTTCTTCCTTTTTGTGAAGTGCTAAGAACTTGTTGGCCTCTGAAATTATGAATTAATATACAGAATAAAGGTCATTTCCCCATCAAAATTGCTAAAATTAGGTAATGCTTACAAAATCTGGGAATGCTAAGAAAGTCCACATTGTAGCGTGGACCAGGAGCTTCTGAAACTCTGGATTCTAAGTTGGTTGTTAGGCTCATCAAATTACACCTTTCTCTTTAATGCCTTTTAAGAGTGGTAAAGGAAACAAGATGGCTAGACTATTTCTTATTAACCAGGATATTAGAAAAAAGGAAACAAAGTGTCTATTAGTTTAGGAATGCAATTTTATTATGCTGATTTTGTTTAATTTTAGCTAATTACGGCTGCTTATACTCAAAAACACTCCTGAGAGAAGTAAACCTTTAGAAAAGACTCTAAAGGGCATTATAGAAGCATTACAGAAAATCACAAGTATATAATACCTTACTATTTCCACCTATATATATCCACAGGAGACTCTTTCAACTTGGAAAACTAAAAGAAAACTACATATTTAGGTGAAACAAAGAAAATTAAATTCTTGTAGGGGGAATGAGGTAGAAAGGGAATGAAGAAAAATCAGTAAAGCCTGATTTGAGAAAAGGCACAAATTAGAAATAATTAGATCTTTCTGCTAAGCTCACCCAGTCTGTGGTGAATGGAGCACCGTTTGCCATCAGTGTTCTCACTTCGTCATCTTGGCCTTTTCTTGCTGCTTCTAGCAATCTCTTCCCCAGGTCCACCAAAGACATTTTTATGCATAGGAGCAAACGTTTTCAGGTAGCTATAACTCAAACACAGGGAAAGCTGCCTGTAAAATATCTTTAGAGGACTTATTATACTTGAACATAAGATAAATCTCAAGTTGACTGTCTGAAAGGTCATTTCCTTTCTTTTTAGATTTTTGCCATAGGGCATAGGAGCTTGCAGGAGAAAGAGAGAGACAGACAGACAGACAGAAAGTGAGAAATCACCCCCAGAAGGGATGGCCACACCACAATTCCTCTCCTTTCCAGGAAGACTGAGGCTCAAGTCTGGAACCTAGACATTTGAAAATCACACTGGTCGGGACCAGCAGATGACGTAATGGCTACATTGCTGGACTCCCATGTAGCCGATCACAGTTCGAGTCCTGGACATGGTGGCTTAAACTCACACCGGGCACATGTGCGTGCATGCCCAAGATCCTGAGATGAGAATGGGGAAGAAGGGATTACAGCATGGCCATCCTCCCTGGGGGGTGATTTCTCGCTTTCTGCCTCTATGTGTCTCTCTGTCTTTCTGGTGAGTGCACACGCCCTATAGCAAAAACCTCTCAAAAAAAAAAAAAAGAAAAGAAAATCACACTGGGCATGCATATGTATGCATGTGCCTGTATCTCTCTCTCTCCTCTCTGGCAAGCACACAGATCCTATGACAAAAACATTTTAAAAGCGAGGGGGCAGTAGATTATGCAGCGGCTAAGGCAGCTGAATCTCACATGGCTGACTCTGTGGCATGAACCCAGACCTGGCAACTTGAAAAACATGCCAGGGACATATGCGGGTGTGCCCAAAGTCCCAAGAGAAGAATGGAGGAGTAGGGATTGTGGTGTGGCCATCTTCCTACAGGGTGATTTCTCACTTTCCTTCTCTATTTCTCTCTCTCTCTCTCTTTTTTAAGAATTATTTCCTTTATTTTATTTTTTTAAATTATTTTATTTATTTATTTATTTATTTATTTTTAATTTGACCAGAGAGAGACAGAGGATGAGTGAGAGAGAGAGGAAGTGAGAAAGCAAGCCACCAGATTCAGGACTCGAACCCTGGTCGGCCATGTGGGAGTGTCCAGCACCCCAACCACCATGCCACCTGCTGGTCCCATCCTTTATTTTATTTATCATTATTATCACTATTATTTATTTTGACCAGAGTGAGACAGAGAGAGAAAGGGAGATAAAGCAAGAAAGCAAGCTGCCAGGTCCAGAACTTGAACTATGGTCAATCATGTGGGAGGCCAATGCCCTCAACCACCACGCCACCTGCTGGCCCCTCTCTCTCTTTAAAAAACACATGTGGTAAAATAAATAAATAAATAAAGATATTATTTTCTTTCCCTTTTTCAGGGGGAGGGACTTTTTTTTTGGAGAGGTTTTTTTTTTTTTTTTTTTTGGCTAAAGGGTGCATGGCTTGCCAAAAAGACAGAGAGAGACAGAGAGACAGAAAGCGAGAAATCACTCCCCGGGGGGATGGTCACGCCACAATCCCTTCTCCTCCATTCTCCTCTCAGGATCTTGGGCACGCACACACACATGCCTGGTGTGTTTAAGCCACCAGGTCCAGGATTCGAACCGTGGTCTATATGGGAGTCCAGCGAAATAGCCTTATACCAACTGCTGGTCCTGGGGGAGGGACCTTTAACAGAGTCTCATGCCATGATTCACCTCCCAAAGGCCTCCACCTTGTCAGGATCTTGGGCGTGTGTACTCCTGGGCTGTTTTCAGGTTGACCAAGGATCCAGTCCTGTGTGCTGGTCACGTGGTGTGCACCACTAAAGCTGGGCCAGATACAATTTCTTGAAAATGTATAATAAAATGCATCAACATTTGGTGATCTGCGTAGTTTGGTAAACTAATACTTTCCAAATGACCAATACCTGATGTTATAAAAATCATACTCATACAATTCAAAGTAAAAGACCAATGAGCTTTAACGCAACAAAATAGAAAAGTTCATTGATATGGTTTCAGGTTACTCACTACAATTAACTTCATTAAAAATTACTTATATAGTTTTATTATTATTATTATTTAATCTGCTATAGGGCACATGTGCTTACCAGAAAGAAAGAGACAGACAGACACACACACACACAAAGTGAGAAAGCAAGCCACCAAGTCCAGGATTCCAACTGTAGTCAACCATGTGTTAGTCTAGTGCCTTAACAACCATGCTACTTGCTGGCCCTGACAATTCACTCTTACAAAATTACTACTTGGGCCAGCACGTGGCGTAGTGGTTAAGGTTCTAGACTCCTCACATGGTTGATGGTGGTTTGAGTCCCAGACCTAGCTGCTTAAGGTCACACCAGGCACATGTATATGCATGCTCAAAATCCCGGGAGGAGAATGAAGGAGTTGTGGCATGGCCATACACCCGCAGGGGGTGATTCCTCATGTTGTCTCTTACTATGTCTCTTTCTGGCGAGCACTCACTGGAGAGATAGAAAGACAGAAAGTGAGGGGTTATTTTCCCAGGGGATAACCATGCCACAATCCCTTCTCTATTCTCTTCTTGGTACTTGGGCATGCACCCACACACACCCAGCATGAATCTCAAGCGTCCAGGTCTGGGACTTGAACTATGGTAGCCCATATGGGAGTCCAGTGATGTAACCACTATGCCATCTGCTGGTCCCCCTCGTCTTCCTTCATTTCTCTATCCATCAAAATTTTGGACACACAAATGTGTCCAGCATGTTTTTAATCTGCTGGGGCTGGTATCTGTACTATGGCTGGCCATGTTGGATCCAGCTCCCTACAAACAGTGCTTTAGCACTGCATCACGAGGCTCACTTTACAGTATGAACTTTGGGACCAGCAGATGGTATAATGGTTACATCGCTGGACTCTCACATGGCTGACTGCAGTTCAAGTCCCAGACTCAGCCACTTGAAACTCACACTAGGCATGTGTGTGTGCATGCCCGAATGCCCAAGTGCGGGAGAGGACAATGAAGAAGGGATTGCAGCATGGCTAACTCCTCTGAGGGGTGATATTTTGCTTCCTGTCTCTCTGTCTCTCTCTGTTTTTTTTTTTTTTTTTTTTTGGCTAGCACACATGCCCTTTAACAAAAATTTTTGGAAATTTTTTTTAAAAATAGAGTATGAACTTCTGGAGTCAGCAGGTGGTATAGTGGTTACATTGCTTGATTCCCACATGACCAACTGTGGTTCGAGTTCTGGACCTAGAGGTTTCAAAATCACACTGAGCATGTGTGCATTTGTGCCCAAGATGCTGGGAGGAAAACTGATTGTGGCATGGCCATCCCCCCTGGGGTTGACTTCTTACTTTCCCTCTCACTGTCTTTGTCTCTCTCTCTGGTGAGTGCATGCACCCTCAGGCCAAAACTAAAATCAAAACCAAAAACTAGAGTATGAATTTTTAATTTTTAAAAATTTTGCTAGAGGGGACCAGCAGCAGATGGCTAAATGGTTATGTCACTGGACTCCCACATAGCCAACCGAGTTTTTTTGTTTTTAAAGAATTGTTTATTTAATTTTATTTATTCATTCAGTCATTTTCATTTGACCAGAGAAAGACACACAAAAAGAAGGAAAGAGAGAAAGCAAGCCAGCAGGTCCAAGACTCGAACAGTGGTCAGCCATGTGGGAATGTCTAGTGCCTTAACCACCACGCCACCTGCTCATCCACCCAAGGTTTGAGTCCTGGACTTGGTGACATAAAACTCATGCTAGGCGCGGGTGCGTGTGTGCCCAAGATCCTAGGTGGAGAAAGGAGGAGAAGGGATTGTGGTGTGGCCATCCTTCCTGGGGGGAAGATTTCTTGCATCCCATCTCTCTCTCCTCTGGCAAGTGCCAATATAGCAAAAATCTCTCTAAAAAATTTTTTGTTAGAGGGCTCATGTACTTGCTAGAAAGAGAAAGACAGGGAGAGGGAGAAAGTGCCCCTCGTGAGGGATGGCCAATCCCATCCTTACTTCTCCAGTTCTCTCTCCCTCCTTTCCGGATTTTAGGCACCTCTGTTTATGCAGCCAACATGTTTCTCAAGCCACCAGGGCTGTCCACACAGTGCAGCAGTTAAGTTCTACCAAGAGAACCTGTGGTAGGCCACATGGAACCCAGTCGACCTAAACACCAGGTCACAGAGCCAGCCCAGAATGTAATCTTTTTCTTTTTTTTTCCAAAGAGAGGTTTTTGCTATAGAACATGCGCACTTGCCGAAGAGAAAGACAGCAAAAAACCACCCCCTGGGGGAATGGCCATCCACAATCCTTTCTCCTCCATTCTCCTCTCAGGATCTTGGGCACGCACACACGGGTGTGTTTCAAGTCACTGTGTCCAGTGCTTGAACTGCGGTCGACTACATGGGAGTCCAGTAACGTAACCATTACACCATCTGCTGGGCCCTGAGGGTTACCATTAATACTGTGAACTTCCATAATATAATCTAAGAGTCCGTTTTTTATTACTCAAGAAAATACTGGAGGAAAGGGGGCTAGACAGTGGCACAGCGGTAGGACAGCTCTGTACGGCTGACTCACATGGGAAGAGATCCAGATTTGCATCTGGTGACCTACCTGAACAGGCTGGGTGCGTGTATGCCCATGAGTCGGGGTTGGCTAAGGCTAGGGGTGGAGCCAAGCACCATGACCTTACTGAGGTGCTGTTTCTCTGTCTCATTTTCTCTCACTCATGGAAGAAATAAACGTTAAAGAAAGAAAAAAGGGCTAGCTGGTGGCATGGTGGTTAAGCTGACACACAGCAGTTGACTGCATGGTTTGAGTTCAAGACCTGGGGACTTGAAAAATGTGCTGCATGTGTATGCATGCGTCCCCAAAATGCAGAAAGGAGGGAAGAGAAGGGACTGTGGTGTGATCATTCCCCATGGGGTGGGGGTGCTTTCTTATTTTCCCTCTCTCTGATGAGCACACATACCCATTGGCAAAATAAAGCAAAAAAAAAGAAAGAAAGAGAGAAAGAAAAAGGCACTAGATTCCACATGGCTAACTGTGCAGTTTGAGTCCTGGACCCAGTAGCTTGAAAAACACACTGGGCACATATGTGTGCATTCCCCAAATCCTGAGGTCAGACGGAAGAGAAGCGATTGTAGTATGGCCACTCCTCCTGGGAGGTGATTTCTCATGTTTTCTCTCTCTCTCTCTCAATCACTCTGGAGAGTGTACACACCCTATGGCAAAAAATCTAAAAAAAAGAAAGAAAAAGAGGGCTGGCTTCACAGCACAGTGATGATGTGCTGCTCAAAAGAAGCTGGATCCTACGTGGCAACTGCACTTTGAATCCCTGGCCCAGTCTACTTCAAACATGCCAGGCACTCAGTATCCAGGATCCAAAAGGCTGGAGAACTGGAGGGAAGGGATCGAGGTATGAGTTGGACCCTGTGGAGAGTACGTACTCTTCTCCCTGTCTCTCTCACGTGTGCTTCGTAAATAAAGAAAAATGTTTGTTTAGTAGTAGAGATAAAATTACAGCAAACCTTTTTATAGAACACAGATACTTCATGGGACCAGCAGGTGGCATGGTGGTTAAGGTGCTGGACACTCTCACATGGCCAACCACGGTTCTAGTCCCGGACCTGGCAGCTTCCTTTATCCCTTTCTCTCTCTCTCTCTTTCTCTCTCTCTCTCTCTGTGTATGTCTCTCTCTGATCAAATTAAAATGAATGAATAAATAAAATTAAATAAATAATCATTTTTTAAAAAAAGAACACAGATACTTCACATTTCTCAGTGATTTGTGATCCTTTCATAATATCAAAACAGGGGCCAGCAGGTGGCATAGTAGTTTAGGTGCTGGACTCTCACGTAGCCGAACGCAGTATGAGTGCCAGACCTGGAGACTTAAAACTCATGCTGGATACATCTGCATGTGCGCCCCAAATCCCAAGAGGAGAAGGGACTGCGGCATGACCATCCCTCCTGGGGAATGATTTCTCACTTTCTGTCTCTCTCTCTCTGTATCTCTGGCAAGCACATATGCGGTATAGCAAAAATCTCTTAAAAAAAAAGAATATCAAAACCATGTTTCAGGTCTGGCCCCACAGTACAGCGGTTAAGCTCTGCACAGAGGGAGCTGGACGCATATGGCCAACCAGGTTTGAGTCTCGGCCCTGGTGGTTTGAAGAACAAGCTGAAACCCAGGATCCTGACAAGATGGAGAATTAGAAGGAAAGGATTATGGTGTGATCAAGCACAAATGAGGTTTTCTATTCCTCTTTCTGCCTAGTGTGTGCACAGTTGTGTGTGCATATGCACACGTGTGCCTTCTGACATAAAAAGAAAAAAATCCAAACCTGTGTTTCAACTTAATTACCACTAATAGATAAAAACAAAACAAAATTTTAGAGGGCTTATTTATTTCTTGCATGAGTGACAGAGAGAGAGAGAGACGGTAACCTCAACAAGGTCTTGACATTGCGGTTCACCCTCAGCTTCACCCAGTACTCATCGTGTGCAGGCACATGCAGGGCAGATGCAGGGAGGTCTCTGCAAGCAAACCCAGAACTGCCTGTGTGGGTCAGCCTTAGTGTCACGTTTTACCATGCACCACCATCTGGTCCCTCTCATTCTTTTCTTTTCTTTTTCTAAAGGGCAAGGGCAGCTGGTGGTGTGGTGGTATGTGGTTAAGGCAGCTGGATCCCACTTGGCCAACCACATGGCTTGAGTCCCAGACCAGAGGCTTGAGAAACACGCTGAGCATGTGTGTGTGCATGCCCGAAAGCCAAAAAGGAGGAAGAAGTGGAGAAGAGATTGTGACCATCTCCTATGAGGGGTACTTTCTTTCTGTCTCTTTCTCCCCCAAGCAAGTACACACATATTCTGTCAAGATTTTTTAAAAAAAAGGGGGAATTTGTGTCAGCTGGGTGGCGTGTGGTTAAGGTGGTGAATTCCTATATAGCCAGTTTGAGTCCTGGGCTTGGCAGCTTAAAACTCATGCTGGATTCATGTGCATGTGTGCTCAAAATCCCAAGAAGAGAATAGAGGAGAAGGGATTGTGGTGTGGCCTTTCACTCTAGGAGATGATTTCGCACTTTTTGTTCTGTCTCTCTGAAGAGTGCATGTGGCCTATATAAAAAAATCCCTCAAAAGAAAAAAAAAATTGGGGGGACCAGCAGTTGGCATGATGGCTATGTCGCTGGACTCGCCTGTAGTCGACCACGGTTTGAGTCCTTGGCCTTGTGGCTTAAACTTACACCGGGTGCGTGTGCATGTGTGCCCAAGATCCCGAGAGGAGAATGGAGGAGAAGGGATTGCGGTGTGGCAATCTCCCTGGAGGGTGATTTCTCGCTTTCTGTCTCTCTGTCTCTTTCTGGTGAATGCATACCCCCCTATGGCAAAAACTTCTCAAATAAAAAAAGAAAGAAAGAAAGAAAGAAAGAAAGAAAGAAAGAAAGAAAGAAAAAAAAAATTGGGACCAGCTGATGGCATAATGTTTACATGGCTGGACTCCCACGTAGTCAACTGTGATTCAAATCCTGGACCTGGCGGCTTAAAACTGGCACCAGGCGCATGTGTCTACGTGCCCAAAATCCCAAAAGGAGACTGGAGAAGAAGGGATTGCAACTTGGCCATTTCCCTGGGAGGTGGGGGTGATTTCTCACTTTCTGTCTCTGTTTCTCTGGCAAGCACATGTGCCCTATAGCAAAAACCTCTTGGAAAAAAAAAACCATGCTGCACACGTATGCATGAATGCACAAAATCCTGAGAAGAGAATGGAAGAGAAGGAATTGCAGGGTGGCCATCCCTGCCAAGGGCATACTTCATCACTTTCTCTCTGTCTCTCAGGCAAGCACATGTAACAAAATCTCAAAAAAAGAAAAGAAAAATAATGATGGGGAAAGCAGGTGGCAGGGTGTTGGACTCCCATATGGCCAATCACAGTTTGAGTCCGGGATCTGGTGGATTTCTCTTTCCTTCAGTCTCCCCCCCTCTGGTCAAACTTAAATAAAGTTAAATAAAATAATTCTTAAAAAAAATAAAAAGAGGGAACCAGCAGTTAGCGTAATGGCTATGTCGCTGGACTCCCATGTAGTTGACCACGGTTCGCGTCCCGGACCCGGTGGCTTAAAACTCATGCCGGGCGCATGTGCGTGTGTGCCCAAGATCCCGAGAGGAGAATGGAGAAGGGATTGCAGCGTGACCATCCCCCTGGGGGATGATTTCTCGCTTTCTGTCTCTATGTCTCTCTCTGTCTGCCTGGCAAGCGCATGCGCCCTTTAGCGAAAATCTCTCCAAAAACAAACAAATAAATAAATAAATAAAAAGAAAAAAAAATGAGGTGAGGGATCAGCCTATAGCCTTGCAGCTAAAGGAGCCAGATCTCATGTGGTTGACTACAGTTTGAATCTCAGCCCTGACAGCTTAAAAATCACTCTTGGTAAGGGAACCAGCAGTTAGCGTAATGGCTATGTCACTGGACTCCCACATAGTCGACCGCAGTTCGCATCTCGGACCTGGTGGCTTAAATCTCAAGCTGGGCGCGTGTGCGTGTGTGCCCAAGATCCCAAGAGGAGACTGGAGGAGAAGGGATTGTGGCGTGGCCATCCTCCCTGGGGGGTGATTTCTTGCTTTCTGTCTCTATGTCTCTCTCTGTCTGGCGAGAGCACGCGCCCTATAGCAAAAACCTCTCAAAAAAACCACAAACAAACAAAAAAACAGTCAGATGAGGCCAGCCTCACAGCAGTGGTAATGCACTAGTCAAGAAAAGCCAGATCCCACATGGCAACCATGGTTTGAATCCCCAGCCTGGTCAGTTTAAAACACATAGTGGGCCAGCAGGTGGCGTGGTGGTTAAGAGTGCTGGATTCCCATTGGAGTCCTGGACCCAGCGGCTTGCTTTCTCACTTTCCCTCTCTCTCTCTCTTACTCTGTCCTTCTCTGGTCAAATTAAAATAAATAAATAAAATAAATAAAATAAAATAAATTTCAATAAAACAACAACAACAAAAACACATAGTTTGGGGCCAGCAGGTAGTGTGGTGATTCGAGCATGGATTCCCATATGGCTGACCATAGTTTGAGTCTCAGACCCTGAGTCTTGAAAATCACAACAAATAGATAAATAAATGAATAAATATTCAACGACAGAAACAAACCACGTGTATGCACATGCGAGTGCCCATAATCCAATGGGATGGACTGAAGGAAGAGTACCGGAGTATTGTAACAAAATCTCAAAAAAAGAAAAGAAAAATAATGATGGGGAAAGCAGGTGGCAGGGTGTTGGACTCCCATATGGCCAATCACAGTTTGAGTCCGGGATCTGGTGGATTTCTCTTTCCTTCAGTCTCCCCCCCTCTGGTCAAACTTAAATAAAGTTAAATAAAATAATTCTTAAAAAAAATAAAAAGAGGGAACCAGCAGTTAGCGTAATGGCTATGTCGCTGGACTCCCATGTAGTTGACCACGGTTCGCGTCCCGGACCCGGTGGCTTAAAACTCATGCCGGGCGCATGTGCGTGTGTGCCCAAGATCCCGAGAGGAGAATGGAGAAGGGATTGCAGCGTGACCATCCCCCTGGGGGATGATTTCTCGCTTTCTGTCTCTATGTCTCTCTCTGTCTGCCTGGCAAGCGCATGCGCCCTTTAGCGAAAATCTCTCCAAAAACAAACAAATAAATAAATAAATAAAAAGGAAAAAAAATGAGGTGAGGGATCAGCCTATAGCCTTGCAGCTAAAGGAGCCAGATCTCATGTGGTTGACTACAGTTTGAATCTCAGCCCTGACAGCTTAAAAATCACTCTTGGTAAGGGAACCAGCAGTTAGCGTAATGGCTATGTCACTGGACTCCCACATAGTCGACCGCAGTTCGCATCTCGGACCTGGTGGCTTAAATCTCAAGCTGGGCGCGTGTGCGTGTGTGCCCAAGATCCCAAGAGGAGACTGGAGGAGAAGGGATTGTGGCGTGGCCATCCTCCCTGGGGGGTGATTTCTTGCTTTCTGTCTCTATGTCTCTCTCTGTCTGGCGAGAGCACGCGCCCTATAGCAAAAACCTCTCAAAAAAACCACAAACAAACAAAAAAACAGTCAGATGAGGCCAGCCTCACAGCAGTGGTAATGCACTAGTCAAGAAAAGCCAGATCCCACATGGCAACCATGGTTTGAATCCCCAGCCTGGTCAGTTTAAAACACATAGTGGGCCAGCAGGTGGCGTGGTGGTTAAGAGTGCTGGATTCCCATTGGAGTCCTGGACCCAGCGGCTTGCTTTCTCACTTTCCCTCTCTCTCTCTCTTACTCTGTCCTTCTCTGGTCAAATTAAAATAAATAAATAAAATAAATAAAATAAAATAAATTTCAATAAAACAACAACAACAAAAACACATAGTTTGGGGCCAGCAGGTAGTGTGGTGATTCGAGCATGGATTCCCATATGGCTGACCATAGTTTGAGTCTCAGACCCTGAGTCTTGAAAATCACAACAAATAGATAAATAAATGAATAAATATTCAACGACAGAAACAAACCACGTGTATGCACATGCGAGTGCCCATAATCCAATGGGATGGACTGAAGGAAGAGTACCGGAGTATGATCAGGCCCTGTGAAGGGGTGCTCTCTCTCTCGCTGTCTCACTACATGAGCTCTATCATGAATAAAGAAGAGAGTACAATGTTGAAAAAACAACCCTTTTAAAATGATTTATTTTTATTTTTTTTTGCTATTGGGTGCGTGCCTTGCCAGAGAGTAAGAGACAGAAAGTGAGAAATCACAGCCCTGCAGAGGGTGGCCATAACATAATCCCTTCTCCATTTCCCTCTCAAGATTTTGGGAACACATACACAGGGCCCAGCATGTTTTCCAAGCCGCCAGGTCCGGGGCTTGAGCTGAGGAGTCAGTCCTGAGAGAATCCACTGGCTTAACCTCCATGGAACCCACTGGCCCCTCCCCCACCTCATTCTTTAAACAAGCCTAGAAAAGCCTTAATGACTTTTTTTTGTTTGAAGTTCTGCCTTAGATCTCATGCTCTCACCCTCCCTCCCCAGGAAGACAGAAACACAGTGAGAAGGAATGTGAGAAATCACCCCACAGTGGGGATGATCACGCTGTAATCTCTTGTCCCCCATTTTCCTTCCGGGATCTTGGATACACACGCAGGTACCTGGCGTGAGTTTCAAGCCACTGTGTCTGGGCCTCTAACTGTGGTCGGCTATATGTCCAGCGACGTAGCCCCTTAATTCTGACTATACTGAAATATATATAATTAAACTTCAGGATTAGAATGGAAACAGGGTGAAGTGTTCATCACTGGGTACATGAAATGGTTTCCTGTCAATGTTTTTCAAGGCTCTTCTCTCCCCGTGTTCAGTTATTTTCGAGTTATCCTAAAGCATTATCTCATGTTTAAAAGTAAAACGGGAGCCAGTTCCAATAGTGCAGTGGTTAAGCCCTGTGCACAGGGACTGAATCTCACATGGCTGATCAGGATTTGAATTCTGGCCACAGTGGTTTGACAAACGCCATACGCAGGTGGAGAAATAGGGGAAAAAGGATTGTGGTGTGACCACATCCCACTGGGGGTGCCTTTCATGCTCATGCCCTCTGGTAATAAATAGATAAATAAATAATTTTTGCCACAGGGTGGGCGCCACCACGCCCAATAAATAAATAATTTTTAAAGTAAAAACGTACTGGGACCAGCAGTTGGTATAATGGCTACATTGCTGGATTCCCATGTAGTCGACCACAGTTTGAGTCCTGGACCCGGTGGTTTAAACTCATGCTGGGCAGATGGAAAGTGGAGGAGAAGGGATTGTGGCATGGCCATCCCCCTTGGGGGGTGATTTCTTGATTTCTGTCTCTCTGTCTCTCTCTGTCTCTTTCTGGCAAGCACACGAGCCCTATAGCAAAAACCTCTCAAAACAAAAAAAAAAATAAGATGTACTTAAAAAAATAAAAAATTCCAAAAGGCCATATACTTGCCAAAGATACAGAAAGACAGAGAGAGAGAAAGCACTCCCCAATGGGGCACAGTCAGGCCACACTAAAGTCTCCATCTGGTTGGGATTATGGGCACTCACACACATGCACCTGCTATATATTTTTTTTTTCCTTAAATTTTTTGAGAGATTTTTGCTATAGGGTGCATGTGCTCAGAGAGAGACAGAAAAAGAGAGACAGAAAATGAGAAATCACCTCCAGAGGGGATGGCCAGGCCGTAATCCTCTTCCTCTATTCTCTTGGGATTTTGGGTATGCACACATATGCGCCCAGTGTGAGTTTCAAGCCTCCAGGTCTGGGATTCGAACCACAGCTGATCATGTGGGAATCCAGTGACATAACCATCACACACCCTCAACCTTATTATTATTATTTTTTTAATCTGCTATAGGGCACATGGGCTCACCAGAGAGAGAGAAGGAAAGTGAGAAAACAAGCCACCAGGTCTGGGATTCAAATTGTGGTCAGCTATGTGGGAGTCCAATGCCTTAATGGCCATGCCCCCTGCTGCCCCCCACACTTAATATGTTTTCAAGCTGCAGGGCTGGGATTTTCACTGTGGTTGGTCATGTGGGATCCAGCCTCCTAAAATACATTTTTTATAAAACAGCATTGGGGGTGGGGGGGCTGTGCCATTCTTCCAATACCCTGTCAGTGCTGGCAGAACCCAGTAGACAAGAGGTGTAGCCTAATAGACTAAAGAACATCCTATCATGTGCCGCTCTGTGATCACTAACAAAAGTAAAACATTTTCCCTTACGGGATGTATTTCCACTTTCCCTATATATTATATAAAGTGAGGAAACAAAATCTGGTCTAACTTGCCTTAGCCTAGGATTTTGGAGATGAACAACAAACCCACTCCTAGTCGCAAACATGTAAGAAACGTTGAATAAGTATGTCTGAATGTGTTAAGTGCTTGAGCTCTTAACAACAAAGTGCTCTATTATCAAAGAGTAACTATTTCATTTATATAAGAATCTGCGTGGTGCAGTTGCTCCTCATTGTTATCCAAGTGTGTATGAAAATAGATGCTTAAGAACATCTCTACTGGACTGGGTGGAGCAAATGATCAGATGTAAATATGGCTCAGGATGGCCAAAACTTGTGTTAAACTGTTAAAGAGAAGCCACAAAACGTCCTTTTTCATTGCCACTACAAAGAAAGAGACAGAGGGAGAGACCCTAGAGAGAGGCCCTTCTTGGAAGGACAGAAGAGTGGATGGCTTCCGCTGGCTCAAGGAATCCTGTTAGAATAAGAAAGCGAACAGAAAGGAGAATTGCAACAGAAGAATCCACGGGCTGAAGATCTTTTCGTTTTGTGCCTCGCACACGTCCCCAGGGAGCCGCCAGCTGCACAAACAACCGTGCCAGGGTTGGAGGGAGGCGGGGTCCTGGCTGCTCGCGTACATCAGAGCTCACTGATCATCCTGAGGGTACTGCTGGGGCCAAGAAGGCTCGTTTCCTCTCTATTAGAAATCCTCCCATTTCTAATACCAACGTTCTGTCTTTCTGCAAAAGGGGAGCTCCCTCGGGGTAGGGAGCCCGTCTCAGCCGAAGGGCAGCCCCCGGGCCCGGCTCCGCGCCGCCCCCTGGTGGTCACCCCGGGGGCCTCGTCTTCCCCGGGTCCAGCTCCCCAGCCCCAGGTCTTACGCCCACCCCCTTCCTCACCACCTCCCAGTCCCCTCCCCCTCCCCCCGGCAGCATCCCCTTCCTCTCCGTCCCCCCGCCGCCCCGCTCGGGGCGCACCCAGAAGTCCGGGGCTGGGCTGGGCAGGGCAGCGGGCGCGTTCTCACGGCACTCGCCACTGCAGCCCTGACGCCCCCGGAGCCCACGCATCTCTCCTTCCCCCTCACCTCCTCGTCCGGGACGCTGCCGGCCGCGCTTTCACCGAGCCCGCCAGTTTGGTCCCGTTTCCTTCTCTAGTTAAGACTCCCTGTCAGTGGCGGTCACTTTGTGGCCTTTTCATGTGTGCATTTTGGGGGCCTTCCCCCCCCTCGTGGAGCAATGGAGGCACCAAAATGGCGGACGCGGAAGTAACGCCGTAGCGGCGAGGCCGCGGGCGGAGGAATCTGGGGGGAGATGTCAGACAGCGCACGCCTCTGAGCGCACAGGAAGGTGGTGCACCCCCGAGGCTCCTTCCTTTCTACTGAAGGCCTGTCGAGGTAAAAGCGTGTCTCCGAGGCACCCTAGGCGGGACTACTTGGCCAGGCGGACTGTTGTCGGTGACGCGCCGGACGTGCCGTCTAGTCCCGGTGGGGGCCGGGCCCTGACGGTGGTTTTGGCGGCAAGAGGCCGGCCGACCTCTGCGAGGCCGAGTCGCTCCGGTAGTTCGCGGCCTCGGGCTCGGCGCTTCTGCCGGGGGGCCGCGGTCTGCCGGAGGTCAGCGTTCGGGGTGCCGGGGAAACCTCGTCCCTGAGGGCAGCCGTCCGGGCCGCTCCTGGCTGCGCGCGAGGTGGGCGCTGGTGCCCGGCGGACACGGCTCCGGCCCGAGCGTCAGGACCCCTGGACAAGGCCCTGAGTCATCCCGGGGGCGGGAGCTGGGAGAAGGTGGGGCATGAGTTTGCGGATTCCATTAGTCACTTGGTTTACCAAACAGTTGGGCTCCATTTCCATTTACCGGTTGCCATGACTGGAAGACTGAAAAATCAGGAAAACCCCTCCAGACTTATTAAAAACAGAAAGGGACAAATCATTAGCTTACCCGTCCTGGCCTCCACTAGACTTTGGTGATCGATGGTGAGCCTTCAAGTCCTAGCATTGGCATGTCTCCCTAGCCTCTAAGCTTCTCTAGATCCCTTTCGCGTTGTCCCTAAAGTATTCGTGGTGTACTGCCCGATCCTGTCCAGATAGGATCTTGTCTGGTTCCTGTTTACACCCCCTTATGCTCAGTCCCTTTCATATAGTAGGTACCCAAAGTATTTCCTAAGTTAGTTTCAAATAGGTGTTAGGAATAAGGTAAATTATACATAAGTAGAATTACATGGTTAATTTGTTTATTTCTTGGGCATCTAGAATTACTGCCTAAAATACAATGTTGATAGTGGGCAAGCGCAGTGGTTAGTAGCTTTCTAGCTACTTTACCTCTCTGTTCAGGCTCAAGTTCACCATTTAGTGTATAAATACTATTCACATCATTCTTCCTCAGAGTTGAATAGTAGAAAGTTAAGATGTGGGACCAGCAGGTGGCATAGGGGTTAAGGCCCTGGACTCCCACTTAAGTCCATCATGGTTCGAGTCCTGGCAGGTTGAAACATGCTGGTCACGTGTTGGTGTGCGTAAAATTCAGAGAACTGTGGCGTGGCCATCCCCCCAGGGGTGATTTCTCACTTTCTGTCTCTGTAAGTGCACATGACCCATAGCAAAAATCTCTTTAAAAAAAGTTAAGATCAAATAAATTGTATGAATGTGACAGCAAGGCAAAATTCTGAGATCTATACTGCTTCTTTGTGAAGAAACAAAACTAGACTCCAGTCCTGGGGTTGAATGTCTTTATTAAATAAATGAATAGATGGCAGCACAAATCAGCAGTAGTCATTTTGGAAGGAGTGGGGACATGGTATGTAGGGTCAAAATGTATTATAATTGTTCATTTCATGGTCTCAGGGTGGCTGAAGATGTGTGCCCAAGGCCCATTGGTCAGTATTAAATACTGCAGATGCAGGAGGGTGAGACTGAAACTGAAAGGACAGGCCTTTAGAAGACTGAATCAAAACCCTTCATATGAGTCAGCAAGATTGCATCTCAAAATTTGAAATCTGGTTTTCGTCAACTAGAATTTAACCCACACTTAGTAGCCAAGTTGTCAAATTCTGTTGACTCTAAGGAACACCTTTTGAAAAAGAGCTTAACTATTTCAGAAATGATTCAGTACTTTTCCCTGTTTTGATGTTACATGATGTATTTTTTTCCTCTTATACCTTTATCAATAATTTCTCTGAGAAGAGTCTTAGGAGGAGCAAAGAGTCTTATCACTTAGCAGATGCTCTCAAAACTTCCAAGGTGTTCATCAACACTAAATACTTGAGTTTACTGGCCTGCAGCAGAAAATTAGGAAGGTTTGAGCAATCTCTGATGCTGATGAAAATGGACTGAAAAAACAAAAACAAAAGCAAAACAGTCTTCCATTTTGTAGTACTGCACTATTCTCCGGTGAGCCAGTAAGGCCTGTTTTCTGGAGTTAATGTTTGGGGGGGAAAGGAAGAATCCCTGTGACCCAATACTCCATTTCTTGAACCCTTCACTTTGCGGCTCGAGGGCTTTTGAGAAAAATGGAGTAAATAAATAAATACATACATACATACATACATAAATACAACTCAACTCTGGCAGATTGATCAGCACCACCAACACAATAGAGGGGAAAGAACAAGATTAAAATGGGAAAGGGGTAGAAAGGAGGGGCGTGAAAGGGAAGACAATGAGGGAAGGTGGTGGGAGAGAGAAGTCTTGGCCTTAGAGCAAGTCCAGTTCGAAGGAGTGGATGCTGGCGATGGGAGCTCTCCAGAAGTTGAAGGTGCTGTACTCAAGGAGGGCATCACCTTCTGGGGTTTTCTCCTGCTCTGCTCGAGTTGCTTGCCCGGTCATTTTGCCAACGCCGCTGTCCTCGATCTTATAGGTGGATGTATCTGATAGACCCAAGCCTTCCAGCTCCGACAGGTCCAGTTCTGGGATGGGCATCCTCCAGAAAAGAAAGGAGCTGTACTGGCTACTCACTGGGTCCCTCATAACTTCCTGGAAAGAAAGCACTTCGTCAGTCTTCATGCTGCAGCCGTCTGTGTGTGGCCCCTGGCCTGGGCTTACTGAGAGGCTCCATGTCCTCATTTGCCTCTATACATAATCCAGGTTCCCTAGCACAAGCTTCAGGAACTCTCCCGCTTTTACCATTCTGTCACATCCTAACGTCTCCCATCTTGGAATGACTTATTTGCTGCCTGTTGATTGCACTGAGTCAGTGACCTTAAGTCTGATTTCAAAGCTGTCTAAAATCTGGCCCCACTTGTTTTTTTTTTTTTAATGAAATGGAGTGGGGAAAAAGTATTTTTGACATAGTCTTGTCATGGTTCTCCTCTCTTGGCCTCCCAGGTGTGTACCTAAATACCTACTATACTAGCCTATGTAGGTTGGGTATCCCATAAGGCCTCAGTCATCACACAGCGACACCTTCCACGTGCACCACTGCAGCTGTGGCCTCACTCTTAGCAGTAGTATAGTCTCACAGTAATCCTCACTCCGGTCTTGCTTAACTCTCTTCCCCTTAATATACTTCCCAAGTTTCAAGACTCCAAGTCCCAAGAGGGACCCTCCCTAAACCCCAAAAAACTGCTGTTATATTTACAAACACATAACCTTTTTTTTTTTTTTCATGATAAGCCAAAAGGTCAGTGCCTCTGAAAAGACCTTGCATGACATTTCTGCTCTCTGTTTTCCCTCATGCCTTCTAAACCCTGCTGTAAACTTACATCTTCCAGGTTGACTTCTAAACATTTACTCAGCTCCACCTACCCTGTTTCCTCCAGCATCTTCCCCAACATCCTGTAGATTTTTTTTTTTTTTTGGAGAGGTTTTTAGCTATAAGGTGCGTGCGCTCGCCAGAAAGACAGAGACAGAAAGCAAGAAATCACCCCCCCGGGGGATGGCCACACAGCAATCCCTTCTCCATTCTCCTCTCGTGATCTTGGGCACACATGCACATGCGCCCAGCTTGAGTTTAAGCCACCTGGGACGTGACCCACAGTCGACTACATAGGAGTCCAATGACGTAGCCATTACGCCAACTGCTGGTCCCCATCCTGTAGAATTTTACCTTACTATATCGGTTTGGGGTTACAGATAACTGTTAAGTGTTTTTTATGTATAAGGATGGTCTTAACTCCTTCAACAGCCTGGGAGTTTCCCCAAGTTGTAAAAAGCAGTCTACTGAGGCCAGCAGGAGGTGTGGTGGTCAAAGGCACTGGATTCCCACATGGCTGACCAGACCTGGCGATTTGCTTTCTCCTTTTCCCTTTTTCTCTCTCTCTCTCTGGTCAGATTAAAAAAATAATAACAAATGGGAATTAAGTAAATAAATCTTTTTAAAAAAGCCTACTTTCGGGAATCAGCAGTTAGCGTAATGGCTATGTTGCTGGACTCCCACGTAGTCGACCGTGGTTCGTGTCCCGGACCCCGTGGCTTAAAACTCACGCCAGGCGCGTGTGCGTGCGTGCCCAAGATCCCGAGAGGAGAATGGAGGAGAAGGGATTGCAGCATGACCATCCCCCCTGGGGGGTGATTTCTCGCTTTCTGTCTCTATGTCTCTCTCTGTCTGTCTGGCGAGTGCACGTGCCCTATAACAAAAATACTCCCCCCCCCAAAAAAAAAGCCTACTTTCTTGGTACCAAAAGTACTAGACTTTGCACACCAAGGCAATCAAAGCCGCTAGTTAATTTTCCTTCACTATTTTATTTTTTTAACAATTGTTTTAGGGGGCCAGCAGAAGTCATGGTGGTTAGAGGTACTGGATTCCCACATGGCCAACTGCAGTTTGAGTCCTGGATCTGACAGCTTGCTTTCTCATTTTTTTCTTTCTCTCTCTCTACCTCTCTCTGATCAGATTAAAAATAATAATAGCAAGGGGACCAGCAGTTAGCATAATGGCTATGTCGCTGAACCCCCCATGTAGTCGACCATGGTTCGAGTCCTGGACCCAGTCGCTTAAACTCACGCTGGGCGCGTGTGCATGCATGCCCAAGATCCCAAGAGGAAAATGGAGGAGAAGGGATTGTGGCGTGGCCATCCCCTCTGGGGGGTGATTTCTTGCTTTCTGTCTGTCTGGCAAGCGCACGCGCACTATGGCAAAATCCTCTCAAAATAATAATAATAACAAATGGAATTCAATAAATAAATATTTTGGGGGCTGGCAGGTGGTATAGTGGTTAAGAGCACTGGACTCCCTATATGTCTGACCGTGGTTCGAGTCCCAGACCTGACGGCTTGTTTTCTTACTTTCTCACTCTGTTCCTCTCTGGTCAAAATATATAAAGTTAAAGGGACCAGCAGTTAGCATAATGGCTATGTCACTGGACTCCCATGTAGTCAACCGCAGTTTGAGTCCCGGACCCAGTGGCTTAAACTCATGCCAGGCGCGTGTGCGTGTGTGCCCAAGATCCTGAGAGGAGAATGGAGGAGAAGGGATTGCAGCCTGGCCATTCCCTCTGGGGGGTGATTTTTTGCTTTCTATCTCTCTGTCTCTCTTTGTCTTTCTGGCAAGCGTACATGCCCAATAAGAAAAAAAAAACTCTCAAAAAAAAATATAAAGTTAAATAAAATAATTCTTTAAAAAAAAAAAAAGAATTGTTGGGACCAGCGGTTGGCATAATAGCTATGTCGCTGGACTCTCATGTAATCGATCGCGGTTCGAGTCCCAGACCTGGTGGCTTAAACTCACACTGGGTACATGTGCATGTGTGCCCAAGATCCTGAGAGAAGGGAACCAGCAGTTAGCGTAATGGCTATGTCACTGGACTCCCACGTAGTCGACCACGGTTCGCGTCCCAGACCCAGTGGCTTAAAACTCATGCCGTGTGCGTGTGTGCCCAAGATCCTGAGAAGAGATTGCGGTGTGACCATCCACCCTGGGGGGTGATTTCTCGCTTTCTGTCTCTATGTCTCTCTCTGTCTCTCTGGCGAGCGCACGTGCCCTATAGCGAAAAAATCTCTCCAAAAAAAAAAAAAAAGATCCTGAGAGAAGAATGGAGAAGGGATTGCAGCGTGGCCATCCCCCCCAGGAAGTGATTTCTCGCTTTCTGTTTCTTTCTGGTGAACACATGCGCCCTACAGCAAAAACCTCTCAAAAAAAAAAAAGAAAAGAAAGGTTTTATCTAACTTTTTATTTTAATTTGACCAGAGTGACAGAGGGAGAGAAAGAGGGAAAGTGACTTAAACTGTGGTTGGCCACCTAGGACTCCAAGGCCCTTTAACCACCATGCCACCTGCCGGCCCCTTAAATTCTTTTCTTTACTCACGATGCAGCATGCGTGTGCATGAGAAGAATGTGTGTGTCAGAGATGAGTCCCTCCATGGTGTCTAGTCACACTGTGATTCTCCAGTCTTCTAGCCTGGCATGTCCTAGGAACTCATATTTATGTCCCGTGTGGGCCTGACTGGGCCTGGGGTTCAGACCGTGGTCACCACGCAGGACCCAGCCTCTCCCGACAGCACACTGCTGCTTTACCAAGGAGCTGTCCTTTCCTAGCTCTTTAATACAGTGAATAATCTGCCACTCCCATCTCACCACAGATAAGCCGTAACTGTGTTTCTGTTTCCTATGAAATAAAACCCAAGTGCTAAAATAATTCTATGCTCTAACAGGATCTTTTTTTCCTTTCATCTTAATTCTGGAGTATAACTGATGATAGAGCAAATAGATCAGAAATTCCAGTTAAGGAAGTAAAATTCAGATTGGAAGAAGGTCCCTTAACAGAATCAGATACTTCTCTATGCTTTAATGAGTAGTTCTATCACCTTTATCAACCTGCTGATCCTACCCACACCCCGCCTGATGTTAGATGACTGCTATCGTTCCCTGCAGCCTCCACCCTAATCCTTCCTAGCCAACGGAAGGGGCAAGAAGTATTAGTTGAAATGTTCCCAAGGAAGCAGAAAGAACATTCCACTGCCTCCCAAAATAGAATCCCAAGTTTCAAAAGGCCTTTCTCCAGCATACCCCATTGGCTCTCAGCAGGTCTCAGATGCCTTAAAATAGCTTTCAGAATGCCTGTGTGTCATGTGAAATGCCTCTGTTAAGACAGACAAAAGGCTTGATCTCTATCATGGTCATGTGTGAGTATGGGGGCTTTGCATGGGAAAGTTGCTAGGACGGTTTTAACGTTAAAAGCAGATTCCATGTTGTTATTTTTCTTCTTAGGTTTCCAGCTCCAAAATAAACCCTGGGAACTGAGGATTACTCAGCAGAGAAACTGCTTAGAACGAAGGTGATGCAGGGACTGGAGCAGGGTGGGGGAGGCTGTTGGAGAGGTGAAATCATCATCCTATGATACTCAGCTCTGATCAGCTCCATAGTAATTTGCAGGGACATGCACGCCGAAAGAGAGCTACAGAAAGCAGTTGTACCTATTAACCCACGACTCCTGTTTAGGTTTAAGACTAGGGAGATCCTAAGAAGCAAACCTAGGAGTCAGTAGTGTTACTGGCTTCTGCCTACAGGGATTGTCTACTGTTATTTTCCTAGCTAGCTCTTTTTTTTTTTAATAATTATTTTATTTAACTTTTTTTTTTTTAATTAATTTGCCCCGAGAGGGAGAGAGGGGGAGAGAGAGAAAGTGAGAAAGCAAGCCACCAGGACAGGGAATTGAACCGTGGTCGGCCATGTGGGAGTCCATTGCCCCCAGCCACACCCACACCACCTGCCAGCCCCCCAGCTAGCTTTTATATCCCTTCCCTTACATTGTAAGAACAAGCTCAATGAAGTGCTGGGCACATAGTGTGCTTTCTTTAAAAGATAGAATCATAAGGGGAAACATAATCGAATTTTAAGCTAGAAGCTACCCTCGAAATTATCTAGTGACTTGTAAAGCTTTCTAGCCACTTTGTGCAGGGCCCAGGTCTCCCAATTCCTAGTGTGATCCTTTTGTATTGTACATAGGGAGTTGCCAGCAGCTTTCTGTGCCAGTATTCTCAAAACCTGCAAGAATTTTTAGTTCTTGAAGTGCACGTCTCTTGCCTGCGGGTTAGGTGTTGATTATTCCTGTGATTCTGAATTCAGTGGTGAAAATACAAAAGGCAGTAGAGAGCAAGCTAGAATCTGAGAAAGGGAAAAGGCTGTTGGACAAACTGACTCCTTTTCTTGCACCCAGAGCATGTATAAAAACTGTCCAAACAGACTGTCTGGCAGAGCTATCTTGCAATTAAAAAGGAAAAAGCTAAAGTAAATATTATGAAATATTAGTGCAAAAGGCCTCAAATCTCTAGCTGTGCCATTGATCCCAAGATGTAACCAGAGTACCAAATGTATACCTGAAAGACACTTAAACTGGCATATGTGGCATTCGAGTCAAGAACATAAAGTAAGACTACATAGAAAATTAAAGCTAAAATATCAAAGGGTATTTGCTAACATTAGTAATGAAAGTTTTGATTTAATATAGTATGGATGTAACTCCTAAGACCTCAAAATTTGACAAAAGGCTCCCTTCCAGCTAGCTTTCCCTCCGTTCCTAAATGCTTTCTTCGCATACTTCATCTACATTTGCCATCTCTTTTATTTATTTTAAAAGTTTTAGTACCTTGTATCACAATATATGCTTGATACTTCCCACTAGCCTTCATCTTAACAATGTCAGATGTTTTAGGCGAAGGTAGCTTCTAAATAATCTGTCAACTTATTCTTAGAGATACATGATTAGCAAATGTACAAGTTGACCAGATAGTCTGAGCCACCTAGACACGCCCAGATACCTTTGTCCAGAACCCTCTGTGGGAATCTGAGGCCTGCTGCACCGGGCCTTGCTGTGTCATGCTGCCACCATGGGGGTGGGAGGTGGGGAAGGATGAGGGTGGTGGAGGAGGGGAATGGAAAAGCTCTGGCATCTCATTACATGCACCTACCCCACTCAGAGCTTGGGTTTTCCAATTAGCCATGTCCTTCTGCTTATTCTACTAAACTGCGAATAGGCATTCCTTTTCCAAAAATCTACTCCCATACCTAGCTCCTCGGGCTGTACAGATTTCAATATGGGATCTCGATACACGGGCCCCCTCCTTTCCTACCTAAAGCTGCCTTTTTCTTTGGAGCAAAGATTTGATGGGGAGCAGACAGTTAAAAGGTCAGGACTACTCTAATATTTCATATCCCTCCTCCCAGAACTCCCATCTTCAGAGACAAAAAGAAGACTACAGGAAAAAGAAATAGGAAACAGGGAAGTAAAGGCCAGAGACAGACAATAGGACTACAGATTAGTCAAATAACTGGTAGAATAAATTACATAGCTTGAAAAGGAAGATCTAGATAACCAAGATATTCAGGCAATAAATGATAGGAAAATAAATCCTCAGAAATACGGAGGTAAGCGCTGACGATAATGAAATGAAATGGTTAGGAATGAGTGTGTGCAGGTAACAAGATCTCAGTTTAGGGATGAAAAATGGTGAGCGAATACCTCTTCATTGTTCATAGCGCCCCCTTCTCTCTTGAACTGCCCCCCCCCATCCTTATGTGCGGTCCCCAGTCAGAAGCTGCTTCTGGCTTTGCAGCCTCCTGCTCCCCACCCCCAGTTTGGCTTACCTGTTATCAATGAATTACAAGCCTCTTCTAAAGATGGAGGGACTGCCTCAGGGGCTCCGGGGTCTGCTCGGGGCTGCAGGAGAAGAAAGCTGTTGGTGCTTTGACGGCTTTGTCCTCGCAGTCTCTCTCTTCTGTGACTGAGTCTGTCGGCTCGGTCTCCCCCTGCAATGCAGCCCCTCCTAAGGCGGGCGGAAGGACTCCCCGCCCCCTCCCAGCCTGACTCGGCTAATTCAAATGATAGGTTCCAGAACGCTTTAGGGAGGGGGAGGAGAGAAGCATCTCGGTAGGCTCGTCGGTCTGCACAGTTATTCCAGCACGCCTGTGCTCACTGGGGATACGATAAAGAAATAGTTCATTGTTCTCTAATTTTAGTTTGATATGAATTAAAAATCTCAACTCCAAGCAACAATGGAAAGGAGGAGGAGTGTCCCTTTCTTCCCTAACTTAAGGACTGCAGGTTACTAGGTGGTTTTGCGGATCAGAAAAATGCCCCACCTCTTCCCCAGCCCTGCCCTCGGCCGACTCGCCTAGGCACCCTAACAATGGGTACGTTAGCCTAGCCCCGCTCCAGCACGAGGGACTGGGAGACTGAGGAACCCCTGTGAGTCTCCGAACTGTTAGATCTGGGGCGCCGGGGGACTTCGCTTCGTTCTGCCCCGCCTGGCGTGGCGCGGAAGGGCACGTGCGATTCTGGGGGACCCCGCCTGACTGCAAGAGGTGACCGCACTGCCCAAGTGGCCCGACTGGGGCGGCGGCTCCCAGGGTCTGCGGAGGTCTGCGGAGGCCCCCCTCGGCCCGCTCTCGTTGCAGTGCCTCGTCTGTCCGGGGGGGAGCTGTGCGCTCGGCTCCGAGCCCGACCGGTTT
>NW_006205672.1:1433746-1448030 GCF_000334495.1 Tupaia belangeri chinensis
GGGGGGTGGGCGGAGGGTCGCCCCCGGGTACCGCCCGCGCCGTTGCGCGCGCCCCGGGGCGTAGGAGGGGAAGGGACTGCGCGCCGGGCGGTGCGAGGCGGAGCGTTTCTAGCCTCCGTGGGACCCGCGCCCCGACCGGCGAGGCGGAGCTGGGCCGCGGAAGACGGTGACAGCAAGGAAGGTTCCCGGAGCCGGCCCACTGCTAGCTCGGTGTCGGGAGGAGCCGCGCACCCGGGGTTGCGGGCGCGCAGAAATGGAGGCCGCGGGAGTGAGTACTGGGGCTGGAGGCCTAGGCCCCGGTCTTTCCTTTGAAGCCCCCACTAGGTCTTTCCTGGGAAGGACGGGCTTGGCAGTGCAAGGGCAGGTGCCTGTCGCTTGGCTGACGTGTGGGGCCCACCCCCTTCTCCGTGTCCGGGGGTCTCTTCACCGGGGCCATCTGCCGCCCCGGGCCGGCAGCCAGGACTGCCCACTCCATTCCCTCGGTCTTGCTCTCCAGCTGCTGCTTGTGAAGGCTTGTCAGGCAGCGGGTTGGAGGCCTTGGGGCGGGAGGCAGCGGGACCGGGAAAACCGGTTTGGGGCTAGAACAGGACCGGGGAACTACCCCTGTGCATCCTTCCTCCCAGCACCTTTTCCGCGTCTCTGCTGCCCCCCACCAGCGTCAGGCCCTTACGTCCTCATGTGACCTTGCCAGTGGGGGTGTCTGTCCCCATCCGTATTTCCCTCTTCCTTTTTGGGACCCGGAGGGGCCAGGGTCCTTGTGCCTCTTGGCTGTCAGGATGTTGCCCCTGCTGCCTGTCTGACCCTCGTCCCTCCTGTTGTTTTCCCAGCCCCTTCCTTTTCACCGAGGGGTTTAAATAGCGGGCAGTGGGCTCCGGCCTCTTCCCAGGCTTGCAAACTCAGGACTCCATTTTTCCTCCACACAGTCTTCTCAGGCTGCTTTGGAGAGTGACAGCCAATGGCTCTCACTTCCTTCTCTGGCCTCGTTCTTGTTCCCCCAACCCTGAACCACCGCCGCAGCATTCACCCTGCCTGCCTTCTTCACGCCCCGCCCCGCCCCCAAGTTTCTGAGACCCTGATGTCCTAAGGAGTGGAATTTCCCGGTCACTTCTCATCATAGGTCATTTCATGCCAAGTCCCACACACACACTTTCCCTCCACCCAGCTCTGGTCAGGTCCCTGGAAAAGAAACAGAAACGTCCTTGTTCCTCCAAGGCCCCTTTTCCTCTCTCCTCCTCCTCTCCCTCCCTCTCCTCTCTCCTCCCAGCACCATCCACCTCTGTCCACTCAGCTCTGAGCAGGGTGGGGGTGTTGGGGAGTGCCCAGTCTCAATACAGCCTGTCTGGTGGTGTTGGGGGTTTCCTCTGATTCTTCATTGTTTTCTCCATCCCCCCAACTCTAACCACCTGCTGCCACCACCAAGTCAAACCCTGTCACTGACTCGCTCCCCTCTCTGGACTGCTGGGCTCTGACTTCCGTTCTGTGTGATTACTCCTCCCTTCCAGTGGTGGGAAGGGAAGTTAAGAAAAAGCCTGGACTCCTGGGTTCTTCCCTTCCTTGGAAGCTACATTTCAGTGTTTGCATGATCTCATCTCAAGGCTGTTAAAAAGTTTTAAAATCTGTCTGGGGGGGACCAGCAGTTAGCATAATGGCTGTGTTGCTGGACCCCCATGTAGTCGACCACTGTTCGAGTCCCAGACCCAGCGGCTTAAACTCGTGCTGGGCACGTGTTCGTACGTGCCCAAGATCCCGGGAGGAGAATGAAGAAGGGACTGCGGCATGACCATCCCCCCTGGGGGGTGATTTCTTGCTTTCTGTTTCTCTGTCTCTCTCTTTCTGGCGAGTGCACACACCCTATAGCAAAAACCTCTCCAAAAAAAGAAAAGAAAAAAATCTGTCTAGAGCACCTGAGCCTCAGAACTCGACATCTGGAAGGATGGTCGTTTCCTGTTTATCTCAAAGCATGATATTCGTGAAATTGCCTTCTTTGGGATCTTTGAGGTTGTCTATACTGTAAGACTAGGACAGTGTCCTAATTCTAGAGGAAACCCTGGTGTGCCCTACCCTGGCCTTCAGTCCTGAGAAGGGGAGGGAGTTCTCCCTTGGACACTAGTACTGCTGTAAAGTTCCTTGCGTCTGGTTGGCTGGTGAAGCTGGGGGTGTGGAAGTGAGGAGGACAGAGGAGAGGACAGGTCACAGCATGAGGGGAGGAGAGAGGGAGGCTCAGGCCCTATAGGGTGTGAGGCAGAGCCGAGTAGCATAGCACGACAGGACATGTGAAGAGGGTGGGGAGGCTGGAAGGAGACTTCTGGGACGGGAGATACCCAGCATTAGTGTGGGTGATCTGTACAGGACACACGCGGAGATGCCGCCATGCCACGCGTGTGCCGATAGGGAATGTACACACAGGTGCGGTGATGCAGGACACAGATACACAGAGCGTACACAACCTTCAGGAAGGATCTCAAGGTCAAGTAATAAAGGCATTGCTAAGTGGCTTCTGGGAGGGGTTGGCTCTCACTTGAGGGAAATGAGAAGGAACAAAGGCAGTGAACTGAGAGGGAAGACATTCCTCACTGTGGAAAGTCTTTCTGGAAGTCTAACATGCTACTGTTAGTCTCCTAGAACCTGGGTGGCCAAGGCCTCTTTTGATCTTGAAGAAAATCTAGGTTCTTGGAGCAAGGTAAAGCGAAAGGGAGGGGCAGGGTGGAGGCCTTGTTTGCGAGAACAAAAAACCACTATTTCCTCTTTAAAGTCACTTAAATGCCCCTCCCCTCCTCTTCTCCCCTGAACCCAGGGAGGTGGGAGCTGGAGCTGGTAGCACCCTCAAACCTCGGTCATTTCTGCCAGATCCTTTGGTCCCTGCCCTTTCTCTTGCCCTAAGTGCTTCCAGGTCCCTTCTTTGACCTTGGTACCATCAGTCACTCTCCTTGACTCCTTGGTATTCTTTTGGTTTTGCTCTTCCATCTGAGAGTCAGGCTGTGGGGTTTGGAGAAGTTTAGGGTTGGAGTGGGCTGGGAAGATACGGTTGGTCAAGGATTGGGGAACAGGGGACTTTTCGTTAACTTTCTTTTCTCTTTTGGCTAATCCAGGGTTCCAAGTCTGAAGAAAACATACGCTGTCCCTGGCTGTCCACCTTTCTGTCTGCCTGCCGGTCTCAGGGTCTGGGACACTGACCTTCACTGTGCAGCTCGAGAACTGAGGATTCCACTGTGTCTGGGCCTGTTCAACTAAGTGAACTCCTGGTGCTGCGACACCCAGGGAGACTGAGGAGTGGGTGGTCAGGGCACTGGAGCAAGAGCCCCCTGGGGCCTCCGACAGAGGTGAAGCTGGAACCTTCAGCGAACATGAGTGAATTTTGGCACAAACTGGGCTGCTGCGTAGTAGAGAAGCCCCAGCCGGTGAGTCTCCCCACCCCCCAAACATCAGTTACCGGATACTGTGAGGTAGACATACCGGAATCTGCCGTCTAAAAAGCACGCTTCTGCCTCCCTCTCTGTCAGAACAGTTTCCCTGGCGGGCAGGTGTATACGTGGGACAAAGGGCGCTGGGCGATGGAAGAAGTGTACAGTCCTGACTGTCACCCGCCTGTCCACTTTGAACTGGGCAGGGGTGTAGTTGGCAGTTAATACCTGTCAGTCTTCCCATTGTTTCCTCATCAGTCAGAGGTGACTTTGACCTGTCCTTTCTCTGTCCGGTATTCACCCTGCAGGCCCCTGCCCTCACCACTCTGGTCCTTGTCTTCCTGTTTATGTTGTTCTGTCCTTGCCTTTCAGACCCTAGTGATTTCTCTGTGATAATGCCACATCCCTTCCACCAGGCCCATAGCTCTTTCTTTCATGGTTTTTAAGACTCTTTTCCCTTCCCCCACTGTGGCTGAAGGAGGGGGCTTCAGACATGACTTCTTGTCTTCTCCAAGCAGAAGAAGAAGAGGAGACGGATTGACCGGACCATGATTGGGGAACCAATGAATTTTGTCCACCTGACTCATATTGGCTCTGGGGAGATGGGGGCCGGAGATGGACTTGCTATGGTAACGAGGGAATGGGAAGAGGTCGATGGGGGGTGTGGTCTATAACCGTTCCTCTTTTTGAAAGTTCACACAAAGGACATAACAAAATACTCGAGGATGGGGCCAGCAGTTGGCTTAACGGCTATGTTGCTGGACTCCCATGTAGTTAACCACGATTTGAGTCCCGGACCCCGTGGCTTAAACTCACACTGGTCATGTGTGCTCCCAAGAGGAGAATGGAGGAGAAGGGATTGTTGCGTGGCCATCTCCCCGGCGGGGGGTGGGGTGTGTGTGTGATTTCTCGCTTTCTGTCTGTCTCTGTCTTTCTGGCAAGCGCATGCACCCTATACCAAAAGCCTCTAAAAAATAAAATAAAATACGTGGGGAAGCAAGAAACCTGGGGTTCCAGTCCTGGTCTCTAGTTTCATAGACCTGAGACCTGGCATTTCTGGTGTCTGGATCTAGGTTTCCTCATCTTTACAATGAGCAAATTATTCTTACTGGGGTGGCAGGTACACATGAGTGGTCTTCAGAAGGTTCTTGGAAAATGCATATTGTAGGAAAAATTGCCTGGATTTCAAAACTTTTTTGCACTGAAATAAGTTTATACTTTAATTCCTTTTTTCCCCCACAGGTTTTATTTATTTATTTATTTGCAGTTTCCTAATAAGTCTTTTTTAAATTATTTAATTTCATTTGTTGCTGTTATTTTTTAATTTGACCAGAGAGACAGGGAAGGGGAAAGCAAGGAAGCGAGCTGCAAGGTCCGGACTCGAACCGTGGTCTATGTGGGAATCCAGTGCCTCTAACCACCATGCCACGTGCCTGCCCCAGTTTCCCGATATGTCTTAATATTGGGTTTCCAGAAAAGTCATGATATATTTTTCTATGTTTTTTTTTGTGGAAAGGTAAATCATGACTTTTCTTATGACCCAGTAATTGGGGGTGCCAGCAGGTGGTATGGTGGTTAAGGTGCTGGACTCCTACATGGCCAATGGTGGTTTGAGTCCCGAACCTGGAGTCTTGCTTTTTCTCCCTCTCTCTCTCTCTCTCTCACTGTCTCTCTGGTGAGTGCACGTATCATGTAACAAATTTTTTTTAAAAATGATGATAAATAAATTTGAAAAAAATACTGGTCGGAGGGCTTTTTCCAAAAACCATAATCATCCCTTCTAATTGAGAGCTTCCTCAATGTAACAGTAAAATCATACTGTGTTGGTGGTATTAGAGCAGGAAAAGGGCTGAGAACTTCTGTCCTAATGATGTCTAAGATTCCTGTCTGCTTTCAAAATAAGAGAAGTGGGTCTAGAGAGTGAAGGAGTCTTATTCACCAGTTATGAAGCTCGTATATGTGAGAGGGACCAGCAGGTGGTATGGTGGTTAACAACACACTGGACTCTCACATGACCAACTGTGGTTTGAGTCCTAGACCTGGTAGCTTGCTTTCTTTCTCTGTCTCTGGTTAAATTAAAAAATAATAGACCCAGCAGATGGGATTGCGGTTACATCACTGGACTCACACATAGTCGAATGTGGTTTGAGTCCTGGACCCAGTGGCTTGAAAATCACACTGGGTGCATGTATGTGCATGCCCAAGATCCTGGGAGGAGAATAGAGGAGACAGGATTGTGGCGTAACAATTCCCTCTGGGGGTGATTGCTCACTTTCCCTCTTACTGGTCTCTTCTCTCTGGCAAGTGCACATGCACTGAGGCAAAAACTCTTAAAAAAGAAAATAATAATTATAAATAAAATTAAATAATTATTTAAATACACACACACGAGAGAGAGTCCTTTGTGAGGGAAATTTTATTACTATGAGACCCCTTTTACCTCATCCTTAAGAAGGCCATTGTGATTCCCTTGTGAGGAACGATAGGTTAACCTTTTCAGATTGATATTATGTCAGAAGAGGGCATCAGCCTCTTCTGGTGGGATATGAAGACTTAGGAGGGACATCGCTCACGTGTGCTTTTTTCACAGACAGGCGCAGTTCAGGAGCAGATGCGGTCCAAGGGAAACCGAGACAGGCCATGGAGCAATTCTAGGGGCTTGTAGCTCCAATAGGAATGGTGAGTGATTACAGAAACACACCCAATACGTCAGCCCTGTGCTGACACATCTGACAGCCTGCTTCAGAATCCTGATCCTCCAGACTAACCCGTGGCTTGGTGGTTGAGGAGGCTGGATCCCACAGAGCTGACTATGCAATTTAAGTCCTGGACCCTACAGCTTGGAAAACACTGAAAAAATCCCAAAAGGAGGAGAGATGGAGAAGAGATACGATGCAACCATTCCCCATGGTGGGGTGTTTCCTCATTTTCCTTCTCTTTCTCTCTGGTGAGCTCATGTACCCTATGGGAAACTTTTTTCCTAAAAAGGGCCAGCATAAGGACCAGCAGTTGGCATAATGGCTATGTCGCTGGACTCCCCTGTAGTGGACTGCGGTTCGAGTCCTGGGCCCAGTGACTTAAACTCACATATGGCCCATGTGCATATGTGTCCGAGATTCCAAGAGGAGAATGGATACGGGATTGTGTCGTGGCCATCCCCTCCCGGGGGCTGATTTCTCACTTTCTGTCTCTCTGTCTTTCTGGCGAGTGCATGCGTCCTATAGCAAAAACCTCTCCAGAAAAATAAAAGGGGGGGCCAGCAGGTGGTGTGGTGGTTAAGGCACTGGATTCTTTTTTTTTTTGAGAGAGAGTTTTTTGCCATAGGGCACGTGCATTCACCAGACAGAGAGACAGAAAGCAAGAAAAAAAACGAAAGCTCCCCCCCCGCTGGTTGTTTGGCCACTCCATAATCCCTTCTCTATTTTCCTCTCCGTATCTTGGGCACGCATGCACATGCGCCCGGCATGAGTTTAAGCCACCGGGTCTGGGACTTGAACCGTTGTCCACTACATGGGAATCCAGCGACATAGCCATTACGCTAACTGCTGGTCCTAAGGCACTGGATTCTCACATGGCCAACTGCGATCTGAATCCCAGACCTGGTGGCTTGAAACTCACACTGGACGCATATGCGTGCCTAAAATTCCAGGAGGAGAGTAAAGGAGACGGGATTGCAGCGTGGCCATCCCTCCTGTGGGGGTGATTTCTCACTCTCCCTCTCACTGTCTCTCTCTGGTCAATACATGTGCCCTGTGACAAAAACCTTAAAAAAAAAAAAAAAAAGAATCCTAATGCTCTGATATAAGAATAGGAAGTGGGGAGGGGAGAGGAATGGAGGATCCAGGGCCAGCTCCAGGGTCTAGTGATCAAGGGGCCCAGATCCTACATGGCTGACTGCGCAGTTCAGTTCTCTATCTTGGTGGCTTGATAAACATGCAAGGCACTCGTGAGTGTGCCCAAATCCTGACGGAGTGGGGAAATGGAGGAGACAGCATTGTGGCATGACCACATCCCATTGGGGGAGTGTCTTCTTCCCCTCTGTTTCTATCTCTGATGAATGCATGTGCCCTCTTGCAAATAAAAGAAATTTTTTTAAATGTAGGATCCAGAAGGGGGGGAGGGTGGTATGTAGAAACATAGAGATAGAGAAAAGAACACACTAGAGATAGAAGTCTATGCTACATGCTACATTAGGTGAACCCTTCCTAAGGTCTCTGTTTTCTTTGAGGTTCATCTTTTAAAAAAAATTTTTTTTTTTTTTTTTTTAATGTCCAGGTCTGCCATCTCGAAGTCCCCCATCTGTGTCCAGCCCAGAAGAGATGCTGTCCCTCCCACATCCCACCTAGAACCAGTGATCCAAGGGCCCCTCTTTCCCCTCTCTGGCTTGGGGGCTGGACTCCCTCTACTCCCTCTGGCTACAGCCCCTCCTGGAGATGGGGTCAAGGCAGCAGGACTGACCACGTGACTACTGGTTGGCCAGAGACGCTCAGCTGAAGCCCTGGACACCCTCGGATCTGAGATAGGAGTTCTCTGGGAATCTGGAATGAGTTCCCTCCTCCTGAATGATGGTCTGGGTTCTACCTGTTTTTAAACTCTTACCCTGGAACTCCTTAAATGGGGTAGGCAGGTGAGAGACTGTCAGAGCTGAAGCCAGCTTTGCTGAGAATCTCCCTGCCTCCCTGCCCAGTTGACCCTCTTTCTTCCTGCTGTGAACTAAAGCAGACCAGCAAGGGCTGGAGGGTGAACACTGCCTAATCTACTCTTTCTCTTTCGGTTTCAGACCTTAAGCTCACAGCCCCTCAATCTCTCTCTGCCAGTACCAGGGTCTTTGGTTAGGCCTCCAATAATGTTTTTGTAGCATTACTAGTTCCTTAGCAACTTTTTTTAAAAGGAAAATTAATTAAAAATTTGCATCTTAAGTATTCCCATCCTGCTACTACCTCTGCTGTTAACGCCATTCCTGTTAGGAGCCATACTTCCCATTGAATGAGAGTTACGGTAAGAGGTGGATCTTGATGACATTCCATTTAAGTCTTAGGGAACCTGGCGTGCCCTCTGCCGACCTTCCCACTGGCCCAGGTGAGAGGAGGAAGAACAGTCTGGAGAGAAACCCAGAATGCAGCAAAAACCAGGGTGTTATATCTCAAAGTGGGCTTCCTGATCGAAGAGGTTAGAGGGGTGATGAGATGAATAGGTGGAAAACAATCATCTTTGAGTTGGGTCTGGAGATGCTCGTAGCGTGGGAGTAGATAGAGGCTGTCGACACTGGACATGTAGGGCTAGTTGAGTGTAATGGAGGATCATTCAGTGCATTGCATTACAGGCTGTTTAGCAGTATTCCTCACCCACCCTAGTATGACAACCCAAAACGCCTCCAGACCTTGCCAAATGTCTCCTAGGGGCAACATTGTCCCTAGTTGGGAACCACAGCTCTGAAGTGTGCTCCACCCTCCACCCTAGCTCATGCCGATGTTCATCCGTAGCCAGAGCCCTGGATGAACTTGGCCCCCTTTGAAGAGGGCTCGCAGGGCTGTGCGTAACCTCAGACCCTTCTGCACTCAGCGTGGTGCTTATGTGGGTTCGTGCCTCTGTGATGGCATATATTGCGCTGCCCCGTTCTTGCTCTCTGAGCCACTGCAGAGGCAGGAACGGTATGGTGGGTAGGGGAAGAAAAGCAGTAGAGACACCCCAGTTTAGCCTCCCCAAATTCTAAGCTGTATTTCTGTGCCCTAGTCCTATAACCAGACACAAATAAGACTCAGGGAGTTTCGTCTGAAGACCAGGTCCCACTCCCCACCTGGTGAGGAGTCTACAGTGTAGGAGCAGGGGCTTAGGCACTTTGTTTTCTCAGGTGTTTCTTGTCGCCTTTTCCTTGCAGGGTCGTTAGGAAGGCAGGACAAGACAGATGAGCTCCTGCCTGCTGAGACGAGAAGGCTGGGGTCTCACTTTTGCTCTACAACAGAAAGCATCCTCTTTATGGTAGTGGGGGCCAGGAACATGGGAGCTGGTATCCACTCTGCCGATTGCACCATCCACCCAGGGCGCCCCCACTTACACTGTAGTGGTTCTGATTTCCTCACCTTCTTGTGTATTTCCTGCAGTCTTTCAGGGTCTAAGCTCAGTCATAGAGATCCATTCCCAGTTTACTCTCAGTTCTAGTCAAGCTAATTGCTCTGAAAGTAGCCCATCTTGTTGGCCTAAAATAGCTCAGTAACTTGAGGGTTGTACTAGAGAGACTCAAGGGTTAGCAGGATCGGGAAGAAAGGTAGGGAACTCCTGGAATCTCTGGTCACCCTGATCTTCAGCCTCATTCTAATGCCTGTTCTTTGGACACAGTCTTCTGTCCTTTGGTGCTCTCTTGCCTCTAGCTACTTCTCGTCAGTGTATGCTGCCATCGCTTTTAACAATAAAGTGATGGGAATGGGTTTGAGAGTCGTAATTTATATTAAAAGAATTGTTGGACTTTTAAATACATTTTTCAAATAAAAAAATGTAAGCCAAATAGTTGCAGAGTAATCACTACAGGTGTGTGCTGGAGTAAAGGGTACATGTGGCTGGTGAAGGTGACACCTTGGAAGTGACTGAGATGGAATTTCATGTCATCGTTGCCCTTTCTGAGGAGTAAGGGCCAAGCCCTGTGAAAGCAAGAGCAACTCCATCATCTTGCTCAACTCCTTGCTCTTCCCATTCCCTTTTCTTGCCATTTATTTGAGACTTCTCGAGTCTTTAAAGTACCTGTTTAAAAACAGCATCGAGGGGACCTGCAGGTGGTGTGGTTGTTAAAGGGCACTAGACTCCTATATGGCTGACCACAGTTCCAGTCCTGGATCTTGCTACTTGCTTTCTCGCTTTCTCTCTCTCTCTCACACACACACACACACACTTTCACTCTCTCACTCTGTCCCTCTCTGGTCAAATTAAATAAATAGGGACCAGCAGTTGGTGAAATGGCTATGTCATTGGACTCCCATGTAGTTGACTGTGGTTCAAGTCCCGGACCTGGTGGCTTAAACTCATGCTGGGCGCATGTGCGTGCGTGCCCAAGATCCCGAGATGAGAATGGAGGAGAAGGGATTGCGGCTTGGCCATCCCCCCGCAGGGGGTGATTTCTTGCTTTGTCTCTCTGTCTCTTTCTGTCTTTCTGGCAAGCCCACGCACCCTATAGCAAAACCTCTCAAAAATAAAGTTAAGTAAAATAATTAAAAAAAAAAATGCATTGGAGGAAGCAGCAGGGGGCGTGGTGGGTGAGGCGCTGGATTCTCACATGGGCCAATTGTAGTTTGAGTCCTAGACCTGGTGACTTGAAACTTAAACTTGAAACTTAAACTGCGTGTGCGTACCCAAAATCTCAAGGGGAAGGTGGAGAAGGAACTGTGGCATGGCCATTTCTGGGGGATGATTCTCACTTTCCCTTTCTCTGTCTCTCTTCAGGGAGTACACACGCCCTATGGCAAAACCTTAAAAAAAAAATGCATTGGCAGTAAATACGAACAATATAAACATTTTCTTCTGGGGGACAGGAAGTGCAGTTCAGTTTTAGGGTTAAAGGGATTTGTAATTCTTTTAGATAAATCTCCAAAAAAAAAACCCCACAAGACCAAACATTTTTTCCAGTCTTTCTGTACTAAAAATATCTCGTGGGCACTGGGATTGAAGGGAAGAGAGGTTGAAATGCTGACACCTCTTGTGGATGGAGTGGGAATTTACCTCTGCCTTCTGTCTACCTGTAAGGAAAAAAAAAGTTAAAACATACCTGTATTATTTTCCCTTCCTTCATCTCCCACAAACCCTCTCCCCTCACCCACTGCCTTTTTTATTTTTTATTTTTGACAGTGCTGGACACAAGGAGAAAAAAAGAACCAGCAAAGTGACCCAAACAATACTCTGTCTCTTGCCTCTCCCTGCCCCGCAGGCCCCATTAGCACTGCCAGTTGAGACTGCTTGGAAGCAGAGGCCTGTCCTTGGGAACTCTGGAGTTGCTGGGGAAAATCCCAGGAGGACAATTTTTTGGAATGGGGATGGTGGTCCTAAGAGCATGGGTGCTGGTGTGGAACCTGGTTTAAATCTTCCCTGTCCCGGTTTCTTCATCGGTAAAGGTTGTGAGGCATCTTCTAGGTCAGTGCACACAGGAGAGCCTCATATTGATGGGTGTTCAGCCGCACCAAGTCAAAACTGAATTGATGTGTACCCTCCATAGCCACTCATCACCTGCACATCAAGAAGCCCTTACAGCATAACTGTTGACTTGGTCAGTGGTCATCTACTGTCCCATGAGACATGCTGCCTAATAACCAGTCAGAAATTGATCAAGAAACAGTAGGCGTAATCGGTGGCTACCAGTGTGAATAACCATGCATGTATGAACCTGTAACCACGTAAGGAACAGCAACAGGGTTTGGATAGGGTTTGGATATTAGGACTTTTCAGATCTGGCAACAGAGATCCTGACTCATCACTTAACACTTACTGGCTGCATCTCTGTGAACACTGTAGAGAGGCTGTTCCAAATATCCTCCAGGCCAGTCCTGACCTGTTTCCAAAAATCAAGAGCTGGGATGGGAGGCAGGCTGGGTCTGCGTCTCAGGTGGATGTCTGGAAAGGTTCTAGTGGTGGTGCGAGGGTTCCTGGTGGTGGCCCGAGAGGCGCAGTTGCTGTCAGGACAGAGCTCTGAGTCCAGGGGGCACTCCTCCCGCAGCTGGTTGCAGGGACATTGCCGGTAGGTGCAAGGCCGGTGCTCCGTGCGGAGCTGGCTCAGCGCCCCCACTCGGAGGCGCCCAGAAAGGCCCTGCAGCTTCCCAGCCCGGGATCGGCTCATCGTGCCGGACTTGCAGTGGCAGTGCCACGGGCCCCAGGGCATCAGCACCAGCCGCAGATCCTCAGGGGCTGGCATGGCTGGGGGTGGCTCCTGGCTGTTGGCTATGAACGTGGGCCTGGACTTGCCCTCGATGAGAGAAGTAGTGGCCGTCCTCACGCTGGTGCTCTTTCGGGCGTCAATCACAACACCCTCTTCCAAGGACTCATCCTCCTCCCTGGACAAGTACGTCCGGCTCTGGCCTGTCCCTGTCACCGTGGCGGCCAAGAGCTCGGCAGGCGCCCGGCCCCCTTTCCCTTTCTCTGTCTCTCTTCAGGGAGTACACACGCCCTATGGCAAAACCTTAAAAAAAAAATGCATTGGCAGTAAATACGAACAATATAAACATTTTCTTCTGGGGGACAGGAAGTGCAGTTCAGTTTTAGGGTTAAAGGGATTTGTAATTCTTTTAGATAAATCTCCAAAAAAAAAACCCCACAAGACCAAACATTTTTTCCAGTCTTTCTGTACTAAAAATATCTCGTGGGCACTGGGATTGAAGGGAAGAGAGGTTGAAATGCTGACACCTCTTGTGGATGGAGTGGGAATTTACCTCTGCCTTCTGTCTACCTGTAAGGAAAAAAAAAGTTAAAACATACCTGTATTATTTTCCCTTCCTTCATCTCCCACAAACCCTCTCCCCTCACCCACTGCCTTTTTTATTTTTTATTTTTGACAGTGCTGGACACAAGGAGAAAAAAAGAACCAGCAAAGTGACCCAAACAATACTCTGTCTCTTGCCTCTCCCTGCCCCGCAGGCCCCATTAGCACTGCCAGTTGAGACTGCTTGGAAGCAGAGGCCTGTCCTTGGGAACTCTGGAGTTGCTGGGGAAAATCCCAGGAGGACAATTTTTTGGAATGGGGATGGTGGTCCTAAGAGCATGGGTGCTGGTGTGGAACCTGGTTTAAATCTTCCCTGTCCCGGTTTCTTCATCGGTAAAGGTTGTGAGGCATCTTCTAGGTCAGTGCACACAGGAGAGCCTCATATTGATGGGTGTTCAGCCGCACCAAGTCAAAACTGAATTGATGTGTACCCTCCATAGCCACTCATCACCTGCACATCAAGAAGCCCTTACAGCATAACTGTTGACTTGGTCAGTGGTCATCTACTGTCCCATGAGACATGCTGCCTAATAACCAGTCAGAAATTGATCAAGAAACAGTAGGCGTAATCGGTGGCTACCAGTGTGAATAACCATGCATGTATGAACCTGTAACCACGTAAGGAACAGCAACAGGGTTTGGATAGGGTTTGGATATTAGGACTTTTCAGATCTGGCAACAGAGATCCTGACTCATCACTTAACACTTACTGGCTGCATCTCTGTGAACACTGTAGAGAGGCTGTTCCAAATATCCTCCAGGCCAGTCCTGACCTGTTTCCAAAAATCAAGAGCTGGGATGGGAGGCAGGCTGGGTCTGCGTCTCAGGTGGATGTCTGGAAAGGTTCTAGTGGTGGTGCGAGGGTTCCTGGTGGTGGCCCGAGAGGCGCAGTTGCTGTCAGGACAGAGCTCTGAGTCCAGGGGGCACTCCTCCCGCAGCTGGTTGCAGGGACATTGCCGGTAGGTGCAAGGCCGGTGCTCCGTGCGGAGCTGGCTCAGCGCCCCCACTCGGAGGCGCCCAGAAAGGCCCTGCAGCTTCCCAGCCCGGGATCGGCTCATCGTGCCGGACTTGCAGTGGCAGTGCCACGGGCCCCAGGGCATCAGCACCAGCCGCAGATCCTCCGGGGGGGGGGGAGGGTAGCGTCCACCGACTTGGGGTGGACCCAGCCGTGGACCACTGGCCCAGGTTGCCCTCGGAATCCAGCGGTTCCCCAGCGGACCTCGCCCTGGAGGGCGGCGGCAGGCTGGTGCTCAGCCTGATCTCGGGCTCCTGGCTGTTGGCTATGAACGTGGGCCTGGACTTGCCCTCGATGAGAGAAGTAGTGGCCGTCCTCACGCTGGTGCTCTTTCGGGCGTCAATCACAACACCCTCTTCCAAGGACTCATCCTCCTCCCTGGACAAGTACGTCCGGCTCTGGCCTGTGCCTGTC